>NC_140011.1:44519706-44569706 GCF_964263955.1 Coregonus lavaretus | reverse complement strand
GTTACTACATGATTCCATATGTGTTATTTCATAGTTTTGATGTCTTCACTATTATTCTACAATGTAGAAAATAGTAAAAATAAAGAAAAACCGTTGAATGACTAGTTGTGTCCAAACTTTTGACTGGTAGTGTATATCTTATCTTCAGTCTGATGTAAACAGCATAACTGAGGTCTCTCTCTCTCTCTCTTTCTCTCTCTCTCTCTCTCTCTCTCTCTCTCTCTCTCTCTCTCTCTCTCTCTCTCTGTCTCTCTGTCTCTCTCTCTCTCTCTCTCTCTGTCTCTCTCTCTGTCTCTCTCTCTCTCTCTCTCTCTCTCTCTCTCTCTCTCTCTCTCTCTCTCTCTCTCTCTCTCTCTCTCTCTCTCTCTCTCTCTCTCTCTCTCTCTCTCTCTCTCTCTCTCTCTCTCTCTCTCTCTCTCTCTCTCTCTCTGTTTCTCTCTCTGTTTCTCTCTCTCTCTGTTTCTCTCTCTGTTTCTCTCTCTGTTTCTCTCTCTCTCTTGTGTGTGTGTTGTAGATCCTGACTAAGGACTCTGTGACGGTGTGTGTTGATGGGGTGGTGTACTTCCGGGTGAGCGACCCTATCTCCTCGGTGGCCAACGTGTTCAACGCAGACTTCTCCACCCGTCTCCTGGCCCAGACCACCCTGAGGAACGTCCTGGGAACCAAGAACCTGGCAGAGCTGTTGTCAGACCGCGAGGGCATCTCACACAGTATGCAGGTACAGAACCCTACAAACCCTGACCTCCAGCCCCAACACCCCCCACCCCACCCCATTTGATTTTGTTAATCTCACTCAGACTCCTGTTAACATGGCATAAATCATGGCAGAATGTGTAGAAATGTAGAAAATTATATTTACACTGCTAAAAAAAAATAGCGCTCTGCCCCATGGCAAAATGTGTAGAAATGCAGGAGATGAACTTAAAAAAGAACATTTCTCTCTGCTGTGAACCAAATCTCGCTTAGGGCCCCCCTGCCTAGAACCTACCACTGTAGAACCCTAGAACCAAGAAGCTGACTGAGGTCCTGTCTGTCTATGAGGTGAACCACAAATCTGACTGAGGTCCTGTCTGACTATGAGGTGAACCAAGAACCTGTCAGAGGTCCTGTCTGTCTATGACATGAACCAAGAACCTGACAGAGGACCTGTCTGACTATGGGGTGAACCAAGAACCTGACTGGGGTCCTGTCTGACTATAAATTGAATCAAGAACCTGGCTGAGTTCCTGTCTGACTATGAGGTGAATCAAGAACCTGAACTGAGGTCCTGTGTAACTCTTGAGGTGAACCAAGAACCTGACTGAGGTCCACTTTTTTAAAACTGATTTATCTTAATTTTTGTCTATTGTCCTTCAATAAAATCATTGTGTTGGGCGATTTTAATATTGATGTTGACAAAGAGACTGACTCCAAGGCCATTGAATTTCTGAATCTGTTGAGCTCTATGGACTTTATCCAACATGTTACTGGGCCCACCCATAACCACAGCCATACTCTGGACCTGGTTATTACCAAGGGGCTTTCTATTGACATATCCTCTACGGCCATACTCTGGACCTGGTTATTACCAAGGGGCTTTCTATTGACATATCCTCTACGGCCATACTCTGGACCTGGTTATTACCAAGGGGCTTTCTATTGACATATCCTCTACGGCCATACTCTGGACCTGGTTATTACCAAGGGGCTTTCTATTGACATATCCTCTACGGCCATACTCTGGACCTGGTTATTACCAAGGGGCTTTCTATTGACATATCCTCTACGGCCATACTCTGGACCTGTTTATTACCAAGGGGCTTTCTGTTGACATATCCTCTACGGCCATACTCTGGACCTGGTTATTACCAAGGGGCTTTCTATTGACATATCCTCTATTGTTGATGTTGCTTTATCTGATCACCACTGTGTATTTTCTACTACCTTGTTGCCCATAGCAACACAGGGTAATACTGAACGCATTATTAGGGAACGCTGTCTTACGTCTGAAGTTGCTACAGATTTTTATTGAGTGTATGAACAACACTCCATCACCTATTCTGCCTTCCTCTTGGGATGATTTAGTTGATAACTTGAATAGCAAATGAAGGGCAACCATTGATGCCATAGCTCCAGTAAAGCTGAAAAAGGCCCCATCCAAACGGAGAGCCCCTTGGATGAGTGAGGAAACTAATAAATTAAAGAAAAATTGCAGAAAGGCAGAGCGGAAGTGGAGAAAGTCAAAGTTGCAGGTCCATTATGATATTCTGAGAGAGCAACTTGGCATATATAACAAGGCAATTAGAAAGGCCAGACGGGCTCATTTTTCTAATTTGATCACTATTAATAAGAATAATTTCTGAGTGCTCTTCTTGACCATTGATGGCCTATTAAATCCTACTCCCGCATATTTCAGAGACAAGATAACCAACATTAGGCTGGGTATCAGTCAAGCAAGACCTGATGAGAAGTTTGATGATATGTGCCCTAGCCTACCACGCAAAGGCACTGTGGATTTATTCTCCCTGGTTGACACAGACATGCTCAGGAAAGTGATATCACAACTTAAGCCTTCTACCTGCCTTCTCGATCCTATCCCCACCATCTTCTTCAAAACAGTTTTGAATTGCATATCTGAAGAACTGCAAGCTATTGTTAATCACTCCCTGTTTCACAAGCACTTTCCCCACTGCACTAAAAACTTCTATGGTGAAACCCCTTCTGAAGAAAAGTAATCAAGATTCTTCAGCGCTTAGCAATTTTCTGCCAATCTCCATCCTTCCATTCTTAAGCAAATTTCTGGAGAAATTGGTCTTCAAACAGCTAAATTATTTTTTAAGTGCCAACTTTATAAAAAAAAAAATATATATATATATATATATATACAGTGGGGAGAATAAGTATTTGATACAATGCCGATTTTGCAGGTTTTCCTACTTACAAAGCATGTAGAGGTCTGTAATTTTTAACAAAAATACAGAAAATCACATTATGATTTTTAAGTAATTAATTTGCATTTTATTGCATGACATAAGTATTTGATACATCAGAAAAGCAGAACTTAATATTTGGTACAGAAACCTTTGTTTGCAATTACAGAGATCATACGTTTCCTGTAGGTCTTGACCAGGTTTGCACACACTGCAGCAGGGATTTTGGCCCACTCCTCCATACAGACCTTCTCCAGATCCTTCAGGTTTCGGGGCTGTCGCTGGGCAATACGGACTTTCAGTTCCCTCCAAAGATTTTCTATTGGGTTCAGGTCTGGAGACTGGCTAGGCCACTCCAGGACCTTGAGATGCTTCTTACGGAGCCACTCCTTAGTTGCCCTGGCTGTGTGTTTCGGGTCGTTGTCATGCTGGAAGACCCAGCCACGACCCATCTTCAATGCTCTTACTGAGGGAAGGAGGTTGTTGGCCAAGATCTTGCGATACATGGCCCCATCCATCCTCCCCTCAATACGGTGCAGTTGTCCTGTCCCCTTTGCAGAAAAGCATCCCCAAAGAATGATGTTTCCACCTCCATGCTTCACGGTTGGGATGGCATTCTTGGGGTTGTACTCATCCTTCTTCTTCCTCCAAACACGGCGAGTGGAGTTTAGACCAAAAAGCTCTATTTTTGTCTCATCAGACCACATGACCTTCTCCCATTCCTCCTCTAGATCATCCAGATGGTCATTGGCAAACTTCAGATGGGCCTGGACATTCGCTGGCTTGAGCAGGGGGACCTTGCGTGCGCTGCAGAATTTTTATCCATGACGGCGTAGTGTGTTACTAATGGTTTTCTTTGAGACTGTGGTCCCAGCTCTCTTCAGGTCATTGACCAGGTCCTGCCGTGTAGTTCTGGGCTGATCCCTCACCTTCCTCATGATCATTGATGCCCCACAAGGTGAGATCTTGCATGGAGCCCCAGACCGAGGGTGATTTACCGTCATCTTGAACTTCTTCCATTTTCTAATAATGTGCCAACAGTTGTTGCCTTCTCACCAAGCTGCTTGCCTATTGTCCTGTAGCCCATCCCAGCCTTGTCGGGTCTACAATTTTATCCCTGATGTCCTTACACAGCTCTCTGGTCTTGGCCATTGTGGAGAGGTGGGAGTCTGTTTGATTGAGTGTGTGGACAGGTGTCTTTTATACAGGTAACGAGTTCAAACAGGTGCAGGTAATACAGGTAATGAGTGGAGAACAGGAGGGCTTCTTAAAGAAAAGCCGGAATTCTTACTGGTTGGTAGGTGATCAAATACTTATGTCATGCAATAAAATGCAAATTAATTACTTAAAAATCATTCAATGTGATTTTCTGGATTTTCTTTTGTGATTCCGTCTCTCACAGTTTAAGTGTACCTATGATAAAAATTACAGACCTCTACATGCTTTGTAAGTAGGAAAACCTGCAAAATCGGCAGTGTATCAAATACTTGTTCTCCCCACTGTATATATATGGTTTTGGGGCTGACCACAGCACAGAGACAGCCTTATTTAAAGTGGTATATGATCTTAGAGCCAACACAGATGCCAAACAGCTCTCTGTCCTTGTACTCTTGGATTTAAGTGCTGCATTCGACACTGTTGACCATGATGTCCTTCTGGACAGACTGGAGAGGAGGGTTGGCCTCTGTTGACCATGATGTCCTTCTGGACAGACTGGAGAGGTAGGTTGGCCTCTGTTGACCATGATGTCCTTCTGGACAGACTGGAGAGGTGGTTGGCCTCTGTTGACCATGATGTCCTTCTGGACATACTGGAGAGGTGGTTGGCCTCTGTTGACCATGATGTCCTTCTGGACAGACTGGAGAGGTGGGTTGGCCTCTGTTGACCATGATGTCCTTCTGGACATACTGGAGAGGTGGTTGGCCTCTGTTGACCATGATGTCCTTCTGGACAGACTGGAGAGGTGGGTTGGCCTCTGTTGACCATGATGTCCTTCTGGACAGACTGGAGAGGTAGGTTGGCCTCTGTTGACCATGATGTCCTTCTGGACAGACTGGAGAGGTGGTTGGCCTCTGTTGACCATGATGTCCTTCTGGACAGACTGGAGAGGTGGTTGGCCTCTGTTGACCATGATGTCCTTCTGGACAGACAGGAGAGGTGGGTTGGCCTCTGTTGACCATGATGTCCTTCTGGACGTACTGGAGAGGTGGGTTGGCCTCTGTTGACCATGATGTCCTTCTGGACAGACTGGAGAGGTGGTTGGCCTCTGCTGACCATGATGTCCTTCTGGACAGACTGGAGAGGTGGTTGGCCTCTGTTGACCATGATGTCCTTCTGGACAGACTGGAGAGGTGGGTTGGCCTCTGTTGACCATGATGTCCTTCTGGACAGACTGGAGAGGTGGGTTGGCCTCTGTTGACCATGATGTCCTTCTGGACAGACAGGAGAGGTGGGTTGGCCTCTGTTGACCATGATGTCCTTCTGGACGTACTGGAGAGGTGGGTTGGCCTCTGTTGACCATGATGTCCTTCTGGACAGACTGGAGAGGTGGTTGGCCTCTGTTGACCATGATGTCCTTCTGGACAGACTGGAGAGGTGGGTTGGCCTCTGTTGACCATGATGTCCTTCTGGACGTACTGGAGAGGTGGGTTGGCCTCTGTTGACCATGATGTCCTTCTGGACAGACTGGAGAGGTGGGTTGGCCTCTCCGGTCCAGTTCTAAATTGGTTTAGGACCTATTTAACCGGTCGAGAGTTTTTTGTCACCCTTGGTGAACATAACTCAGAGGAAATACATATCACATGTGCCGTTCCACAAGGTTCAATTTTGGGTCCGGCACTTTTCAGTTTACATATGTTACCCCTTCGCAGTGTTATCAGAAAGTACAGCATTGATTTTTGCTACTATGCAGACGATACACAACTTTACAGTTCTTTTTCACCAAAGAATGTTAGCTACATTATTAGACTGTATTAGTGATTTAAATACTTGGATAGCTTACAACTACCTCCAGCTACAATAAATCAAGACAAGACCGAGGTATTTATTGTGGAGCCAAAGCACAGAGAGAGAATCTGGCTGCACACTTTAATTAACGGGCAATAAAGATCACACATTAGGAATGTGACCAAAATAGCTTTTTACCACCTGAGGAACATTGCCAAGGTGCGGCCGTTTCTCTCTCAGGCTGATACAGAGAGACTCATCCATGCTTTTATTACAAGCAGGCTTAACTACTGTAATACTCTCCTGTCTGGTCTACCCAAGAAAGCCATTGGTCAACTGCAGAACCTACAGAATGCTGCAGCATGGGTACCGACCAAGACCAGACAGAACGCACATTACACCGGTTTTAAGGTCTCTGCACTGGCTGCCTTTGAGTTTTTGAATTAATTTGAAGATTATTCTATTTGTTTTTAAATCAATCCACGATTGTGTACCCCAATACATGTCAGACATGCTTTCAAGTTATCCCTCAGGTCCTCTGGCACTGGCCTTTTTAATATCCCAAAGCCTAGGAACAAGAGGCATGGAGAGGCAGCCTCTAGTTACTATGCCCCCAGAATCTGGAATGGCCTGCCAGAGAACCTGAGGGGGGCCGAAACTGTGGACATATTTAAAAGAGATCTTAAAACCTTTTTAGCATTGCTTTTCATGATGGCGCCGGAGAGGATGGCTGCCGTTTTACAGCCCTCTAACCAATTGTACTATTATGTGTGTTTTTTCGCGTTATTTGTAATTTATTCTGTACATAATGTTTCTGCCATCGTCTCTTGTAACCAAAAAGAGCTTCTGGATATCAAAAGAGCGATTACTCACCTCGTATTGGACGAAGATTTCTTCTTCAACGAGTCGGACGCGAAGGATATCCTACAGACACCCGACAAGGCCCAAATCCCCGTCATTCGCAGGAGAAAGAGACGGAGATATCGCGGACGTAGGTCGGGGTGCCTTGTAAGGATCCGACGGCGAGCGAGTAAACTGCCGCTCCCATAAATCCTATTAGCCAATGTTCAATAATTTGAAAATAAATTAGATGACCTAAGATTATGGTTATCTTAGTTAAAAACGGTAATATCTTATGTTTCACCGAGTCGTGGCTGTACGACGACATGGACAACATACAGCTGACAGGATATACACTACATCGGCAGGACAGAACGGCTGTGTATATTTGTAAACAACAGCTGGTGCACAAAATCAAATACTAAGGAAGTCTCAAGGTTTTGCTCGCCTGAGGTAGAGTATCTTATGATAAGCTGTAGACCACACTATTTACCAAGAGAGTTTTCATCTATATTTTTCATAGCTGTCCATTTACCACCACAAACCAATGCTGGCATTAAGATTGCACTCAATGAGCTGTATAAGGCCATAAGTAAACAGGAAAACGTTCATCCAGAGGCAGCGCTCCTAGTGGCCGGGGACTTTAATGTAGGGAAACTTAAATCAGTTCTACCTCATTTCTACCAGCATGTTAAATGTGCAACCAGAGGAAAGAAACTCTAGACCGCCTTTACTCCACACACAGAGACGCATACAAAGCTCTCCCTCGCCCTCCATTTGGCAAATCTGACCATAACTCTATCCTCCTGATTCCTGCTTATAAGCAAAAACTAAAGCAGGAAGCACCAGTGACTCGGTTAATAAAAAAGTGGTCAGATGACACAGATGCTAAGCTACAGGACTGTTTTGCTAGTACAGACTGGAACATGTTCCGGGATTCTTCAGATAGCATTGAGGAGTGCATCACATCAGTCACTGGCTTCATCAATAAGTGCATTGATGACATTGTACCCACAGTGACCGTACGTACATACCCCAACCAGAAGCCATGGATTACAGGCAACATCCGCACTGAGCTAAAGGGTAGAGCTGCCGCTTTCAAGGAGCAGGACTCTAACCCGGACGCTTATAAGAAATCCCGCTATGCCCTCCGATGAACCATCAAACAGGCAAAGAGTCAATACAGGACTAAGATTGAAGCGTACTACACCGGCTCTGATGCTCGTCGGATGTGGCAGGGCTTGAAAACTATTACAGACTACAAAGGGAAGCACAGCCGCGAGCTGCCCAGTGACACAAGCCTATCAGACGAGCTAAACCACTTCTATGCTCGCTTCGAGGCAAGCAACACTGAAGCATGCATGAGAGCACCAGCTGTTCCAGATGACTATGTGATCACGCTCTCCGTAGCCGATGTGAGTAAGACTTTTAAGCAGGTCGCTGGGCCAGACGGATTACCAGGACGGATTACTCCGAGCATGTGCTGACCAACTGGCAAGTGTCTTCACTGACATTTTCAACATGTCCCTGACTGAGTCTGTAATACCAACATGTTTCAAGCAGACCACCATAGTCCCCGTGCCCAAGGACTCCAAGATAACCTGCCTAAATGACTACCGACCCATAGCACTGATGTCTGTAGCCATGAAGTGCTTTGAAAGGCTGGTCATGGCTCACATCAACACCATTATCCAAGAAACCCTAGACCCACTCCAATTTGCATACCGCCCCACAGATCCACAGATGATGCAATCTCTATTGCACTCCACATTGCCCTTTCTCCCCTGGACAAGAGGAACACCTACGTGAGAATGCTATTCATTGACTACAGCTCAGCGTTCAACACCATAGTGCCCTCAAAGCTCATCACTAAGCTAAGGATCCTGGGACTAACCTCCCTCTGCAAATGAATCCTGGACTTCCTGACGGGCCGCCCCCAGGTTGTAAGGGTAGGTAACAACACATCTGCCACGCTGATCCTCAACACGGTGGCCCCTCAGGGGTGCGTGCTCAGTCCCCTCCTGTACTCCCTGTTCACCCATGACTGCATGGCCAGGCACGACTCCAACACCATCATTAAGTTTGCCGACGACACAACAGTGGTAGGCCTGATCACCGACAACGATGAGACAGCCTATAGGGAGGAGGTCAGAGACCTGGCCGTGTGGTACCAGGATAACAACCTCTCCCTCATCGTGAACAAGACAAAGGAGATGATTGTGGTCTACAGGAAAAGAAGGACCGAGCACGCCCCCATTCTCATCGACAGGGCTGTAGTGGAGCAGGTTGAGAGCTTCAAGTTCCTTGGTGTCCACATCACCAACAAACTATCATGGTCCAAACACACCAAGACAGTCATGAAGACGGCACGACAAAGCCTATTCCCCCGTCAGGATACTGAAAGGATTTGGCATGGGTCCTCAGATCCTCAAAAAGTTATACAGCTGCACCATCGAGAGCATCCTGACTGGTTGCATCAATGCCTGGTATGGCAACAGCTCGGCCTCCGACCGTAAGGCACTACAGAGGGTAGTCCGTATGGCCCAGTACATCACTGGGGCCAAGCTTCCTGCCATCCAGGACCTCTATACCAGGCGGTGTCAGAGGAAGGCCCTCAAAATTGTCAAAGACTCCAGCCACCCTAGTCATAGACTGTTCTCTCTGCTACCGCACGGCAAGCGGTACCGGAGCGCCAAGTCTTGGTCCAAAATACTTCTCAACAGCTTCTACCCCCAAGCCATAAGACTCCTGAACAGCTAATCATTGCTACCCAGACTATTTGCACTGCCCCCCCACCCCATCATTTTTACGCTGCTGCTACTCTGTTAATTATTTATGCATAGTCACTTTAACTCTACCCACATGTACATATTACTTCAACTACCTCAACTAGCCGGTGCCCCCGCACATTGACTCTCCACCGGTATCCCACTGTATATAGCCTCCCTACTGTTATTTTATTTTACTTCTGCTCTTTTTTTCTCAACACTTTTTTGTTGTTGTTGTTTTATTTTACTTTTTATAAAAAATTAATGCATTGTTGGGTAAGGGCTGTAACTAAGCATTTCACGGTAATGTCTACACATGTTGTATTCGGCAAATAAAATTTGATTTGATTTGATTTGATTTGAAAGGGCCTTCCCCAAACTGTTGCCACAAAGTTGGAAGCACAGAATCATCTAGAATGTCATTGTATGCTGTAGCGTTAAGATTTCCCTTCACTGGAACTATGGGGCCTAGCTTGAACCGAGTTTCAGTCTTCCAGAGATTTGAGACTGGGACGGAGGTTCACCTTCCAGTAGGACAATGACCCTAAGCATACTGCTAAAGCAACGCTCGAGTGGTTTAAGGGGAAACATTTAAATGTCTTGGAATGGCCTAGTCAAAGCCCAGACCTCAATCCAATTGAGAATCTGTGGTATGACTTAAAGATTGCTGTACACCAGCGGAACCCATCCAACTTGAAGGAGCTGGAGCAGTTTTACCTTGAAGAATGGGCAAAAATCCCAGTGGCTAGATGTGCCAAGCTTATAGAGACATACCCCAAGAGACTTGCAGCTGTAATTGCTGCAAAAGGTGGCTCTACAAAGTATTGACTTTGGGGGGGTTTTGCTCAAGTTTTCAGTTTCTTTGTCTTATTTCTTGTTTGTTTCACCCCCAAAAATATTTTGCATCTTCAAAGTGGTAGGCATGTTGTGTAAATCAAATGATACAACCCCCCCCCCAAAATCCATTTAGATTCCAGGTTGTAAGGCAACAAAATAGGAAAAATGCCAAGGGGGGTGAATACTTACGCAAGCCACTGTAGCTGTTGAGGACAGTGGTGTCTCTCTATCACAGGTGAATGGTGTTTTAAATGAGCAAAAATAGTTCTACAAGTTCTTTTGCTCTGTTTGTTCTTTTCCATATTATGTCTGTCTCTGAGAAGCTACCCAGGAAAGGGCTGAAAATAGCCCATATCAATATGATTATATGTTCATGTTGCCAATTATATTAATGATTACTTCATTGGTAAAGTGGGCAAACTTAGGCAGGAAATGCCAACAACGAACAGTGAGCCATCAAATTCATACCCAGGAAACCCTGGTCAATAAAACACCAGTCTCAACGTCAACAGTGAAGAGGTGACATCGGGATGCTGACCTTCTAGGCAGAGTTGCAAAGAAAAAAGCCATATCTCAGACTGCCCATCTTAATCTTTTATTTTTATTGGCCAGTCTGAGATATGGCTTTTTCTTTGCAACTCTGCCTAGAAGGTCAGCATCCCGCCGTCGCCTCTTCACTGTTGACGTTGAGACTGGTGTTTTTTTGCGGGTGCTATTTAATGAAGCTGCCAGTTGAGGACCTGTGAGGCGTCTGTTTCTCAAACTAAACACTAATGTATGTCCTCTTGCTCAGTTGTGCACTGGGGCCTCCCACTCTAGATATTCCATTAAAAATCAGCTGTTTCCATCTACAATAGCCATTTACAACATAAAACATGTCTACACTGTATTTCTGATCAATTTGATGTTATTTAATGGTACAAAAAAATGATTTCCTTTCGAAAACAAGGACATTTCTAAGTGACCCCAAACTTTTGAACAGTAATGTACGTGTCTGCAACCACAGCTAATGAAGTCACTGAAACCCTTAACAGGGAGTTACAGTCCATTTTGGAATGGGTGACCAGTAATAAACTGGTCCTGAACATCTCTAAAATTAAGAGCATTGTTGATGGTACAAATCATTCCCTAAGCTGTAGACCTCAGCTGAATCTGGTAATGAATGGTGTGGCTGTTGAACAAGTTAAGGAGACTAAATTACTTGGCGTTACCTTAGATTGTAAACTGTTATTGTCAAAACATATAAATTCAATGGTTGTAAAGATGGGGAGAGGTCTGTCCGTGGTAAAGAGATGCTCTGCTTTTTTGACACCACACTCCACAAAGAAAGTATAATAAAAAATAAAAAAATAAAAAAGCAAGTCCTGCAGGCGGCAGTTTTGATTATTGTCCAGCCATGTGGTCAAGTGCTGCTAAGAAAGATCTAGTTAAGCTGCAGCTGGCCCAGAACAGAGCGGCACGTCTTGCTCTTCATTGTAATCAGAGGGCTGATATAAATAGTATGCATGCCAGTCTCTCTTGGTTAAGAGTTGAGGAGAGACTGACGGCATCACTTCTTGTTTTTATAAGAAACATTCATGTGTTGAAAATTCCAAATGGTTTGCATAGTTAACTTACACACACACACTTACGCCACCAGGGGTCTTTTCACAGTCCCCAAAATCCAGAACAAATTCAAGAAAGCGTACAGTATTATATAGAGCCAATATTACATGGAACTCCCTTCCATCTCAAATTGCTCAAATAAACAGCAGACCTGACCGGCACAACGCCTCTCCCCTATTTGACCTAAATATACTGTGTGTATGTATTGATATGTAGGCTACGTGTGCCGTTCATTAATGTTCTGTATTATGTCATGTTTCATGTTTCATGAAGACCCCAGGAAGAGTAGCAACATCTAATGTTGATGCTAATAAAATAACAAATACCGATATGGTCATATTCTGTTCCCTTCCTATAGTTATATTTTACGTCATTTAGCAGACGCTCTTCTCCAGAGCGACTTACAGGAGCAATTAGGGTTAAGTGCCTTGCTCAAGGGCGAAATCGACACATATTTTTCCACCTAGTCGGCTCGGGGATTAGAACCAGCGACCTTTCGGTTACTGGCACAACGCTCTTACCCACTAAGCTACCTGCCATCCAGTCTGCGTGAGGTGGAATAGGGCTGTTTAATACAGTAATATTCTGTTTCCTTCCTATAGGCCAGTCTGGACGAGGCCACTGACCCGTGGGGTATCAAGGTGGAGCGTGTGGAGATTAAGGATGTGAAGCTTCCCCACCAGCTGCAGCGAGCGATGGCTGCAGAGGCAGAGGCCAGCCGTGAGGCCAGGGCTAAAGTGAGCACACACACACACACACACAGTATATGTGATCCCTTCAGATCTGATCTCTGTAGATCTGTTCCATTCCACTTATTTTTTTTCTCCCCTCTCTAGGTGATAGCGGCGGAGGGGGAGATGAACGCCTCCCGGGCCCTGAAGGAGGCGTCTCTAGTGATCGCTGAATCTCCCTCGGGTCTCCAGCTGCGTTACCTGCAGACACTCACTACCATCGCGGCAGAGAAGAACTCCACCATCATCTTCCCGCTGCCCATGGACGTCATCAGCCACTTCATGAAGAAGTGATGTCATTAACACTCACCATCCACCACTCCTGTCTAATGCAACATTCAATCAGTTGATTCAGGTGATTAGTTGATTTTACAATTCAAGAATGTATCTAAAAGCTTCATTTATTTTCAATGAGGATTGTTTCAGATTTCAGGTTCTGGTTTAGATGGGAATAAAACACAATCCAGTAACCTTTTAAAGACTGTATATCTGCATGGTCAAGACGTCTTCATTTGTCTGTTATTGTGGAAATTGAAAACCATTTACTTTTTTTTCTAGTGAAAAAAATAAATATATACAAATATGTTGAAATACACTGTTATATTGATAATTTATTGGATATTATAAACTGGGTGGTTCGAGCCCTGAATGCTGATTGGCTGACAGCTGTGGTATATCAAACCGTATACGTTGGTAACTAGTTTATAAAAGCAATAAGGCACCTCAGGGGTTTGTGATATATGGCCAATATACCACGGTTAAGGGCTGTGTCCAGTCACGCCGCATTGCATAAGAACAGCCCTTAGCCATGGTATATTGGCCATATACCACACCCCCTCGGGCCTTATTGCTTAATTGAATGTTATTTTTGATCTTTATATTTCGATATTCCTTAATACACTACAATTGAGAAATCATGCATGTATACTGAACAAAAATATAAACGCAACATGTAAAGTGTTGGTCCTATGTTTCATGAGCTGAAATAAAAGATCCCAAAAGTGTTCCATACGCAGAAAAAGCTTATTTCTCTCAAAGTACAGTGAGGGAAAAAAGTATTTGATCCCCTGCTTATTTTGTACGTTTGCCCACTGACAAAGAAATGATCAGTCTATAATTTTAATAGTAGGTTTATTTGAACAGTGAGAGACAGAATAACAACAAAATAATCCAGAAAAATGCATGTCAAAAATGTTATAAATTGATTTGCATTTTAAATGAGGGAAATAAGTATTAGACCCCCTCTCAATCAGAAAGATTTCTGGCTCCCAGGTGTCTTTTATACAGGTAACGAGCTGAGATTAGGAGCACACTCTTAAAGGGAGTGCTCCTAATCTCAGCTTGTTACCTGTATAAAAGACACCTGTCCACAGAAACAATCAATCAATCAGATTCCAAACTCTCCACCATGGCCAAGACCAAAGAGCTCTCCAAGGATGTCAGGGACAAGATTGTAGACCTACACAAGGCTGGAATGGGCTACAAGACCATCGCCAAGCAGCTTGGTGAGAAGGTGACAACAGTTGGTGCGATTATTCGCAAATGGAAGAAACACAAAATAACTGTCAATCTCCCTCGGCCTGGGTCTCCATGCAAGATCACACCTCGTGGAGTTGCAATGATCATGAGAACAGTGAGGAATCAGCCCAGAACTACACTATCTTGCCAATGATCTCAAGGCAGCTGGGACCATAGTCACCAAGAAAACAATTGGTAACACACTACGCCGTGAAGGACTGAAATCCTGCAGCGCACGCAATGTCCCCCTGCTCAAGAAAGCACATTTACAGGCCCGTCTGAAGTTTGCCAATGAACATCTGAATGATTCAGAAGAGAACTGGGTGAAAGTGTTGTGGTCAGATGAGACCAAAATCGAGCTCTTTGGCATCAACTCAACTCGCCGTGCTTGGAGGAGGAGGAATGCTGCCTATGACCCCAAGAACACCATCCCCACCGTCAAACATGGAGGTGGAAACATTATGCTTTGGGGGTGTTTTTCTGCTAAGGGGACAGGACAACTTCACCGCATCAAAGGGACGATGGACTGGGCCATGTACCGTCAAATCTTGGGTGAGAACCTCCTTCCCTCAGCCAGGGCATTGAAAATGTGTCGTGGATGGGTATTCCAGCATGACAATGACCCAAAACACACGGCCAAGGCAACAAAGGAGTGGCTCAAGAAGAAGCACATTAAGGTCCTGGAGTGGCCTAGCCAGTCTCCAGACCTTAATCCCATAGAAAATCTGTGGAGGGAGCTGAAGGTTTGAGTTGCCAAACGTCAGTCTCAAAACCTTAATGACTTGGAGAAGATCTGCAAAGAGTGGGACAAAATCCCTCCTGAGATGTGTGCAAACCTGGTGGCCAACTACAAGAAACGTCTGACCTCTGTGATTGCCAACAAGGGTTTTGCCACCAAGTACTAAGTCATGTTTTGCAGAGGGGTCAAATACTTATTTCCCTCATTAAAATGCAAATCAATTTATAACATTTTTGACATTAGTTTTTCTGGATTTCTTTGTTGTTATTCTGTCTCTCACTGTTCAAATAAACCTACCATTAAAATTATAGACTGATCATGTCTTTGTCAGTGGGCAAACGTACAAAATCAGCAGGGGATCAAATACTTTTTTCCCTCACTATATGTGCACAAATTTGTTTTACATCCCTGTTAGTGAGACTTTCTCCTTTGCCAAAATCCATCCACCTGACAGGTGTGGCATATCAAGAAGCTGATTAAAAAGCATGATCATTACACAGGTGCACCTTGTGCTGGGGACAATAAAAGGCCACTCTAAAATGTGCAGTTTTGCCACACAACACAATGCCACAGATGTCTCATGTTTTGAGGGAGTGTGCAATTGGCATGCTGACTGCAGGAATGTCCACCAGAGCTGCTGCCAGAGAATTTAATGTTCATTTCTCTACCATAAGCCTCCTCCAACGTTGTTTTAGAGAATTTGGCAGTACGTCCAACCAGCCTCACAACTGCAGACCACGTGTAACCACGCCAGCCCAGGACCTCTACATCCTATGCCCTCCCAGGCCAAGTCATGTGAAATCTAGATTAGGGCCTATTGAATTGATTTCAATTGACAGATTTCTATCTATGAACTGTAACTCAGTAAAATCTTTGAAATTGTTGCGGTTATATTTTTGTTCAGTGTAGTTTCATTTTTTTTCTCCACAAAAGTAGTGCACTGAGCCTTTACTAGTCCGGTATTAGTGGACTGATAGCCTATATTTTTCTTCTGCATCTATGTCCCCCCACCCCACCCCCGGCAAAAAAATCATAGCATCCCACCTCCAAACGACTTCCCTTTCGCTGCTGGGTGACGAAGACAGGTGAGGGGAAATTTGGGGAACCCGATAATATAGTGGGGTTACTAGGAGTGTCATCTCCACTGCTGCTATGCCCCTGTGTGCAGGGAATTTGCATGTTTGTACAATTGCGTTTCATTGGGCTAGGCCCGGTTTGCAGTCAAGTAGCAGTAGACGTTCAGTTCTCCTTAACTGTATACCTCACTGGTGTGTGTAGGGCATTGCAGCACTGCAGTGACTGCAGGAATTTAGTAGGCCGCATAGCATTCCATGCACGCTGTCTTATGAAATGGTATATTTATTATGAAAGAACGTTGTTTGCTACCCGAGTTGAGTTTTCGTGTCCTATCCTCTGACGCCGGACCAGATACAAAGGTGGCAGCATCATGCTACTCTGATCAATCCAGTGGTCTAGCTTTATTACAATATATTAAAAGCTAGGCCAACTTTTAGAATTCTGAATATTGTTATAATTCCATATATATATATATATATATATATATATATATATATATATATATATATATATATATATATATATATTTGTTGTTATTGTTTATTTTAACTTTGTGTTTTGTTTATTTTTTTGTTTATTTTTTGTTGTATCATTTTTTTCTCCCTTGTTTTTTTTGTCATTTAGCAGACGCTCTTATCCAGAGCGACTTCCATTCAGTCATATAGCATTGTTTAAATAGTTCCCATGTAATGTTGATGGGGCACTAACCATGTCATATTAGCAGTACTTAAACCAGAGACGGAAGAGGATATCACTTTTTTCTGGTTCAATGGAAGTCAATGAATGAAGCCGAGCAGACCCAGCTGCTTTCGTATTGGTGTCTATGGAAGAGCCACCCTGTTAAGCAGAATGTAACTGATTTTTTCCCCCAATGGTAAACGGCCTGAGTGAACTATCTTCATTTGAAATCCACCATCTTTGCTGGAACTATAAACTACCTGGCAGCCATTTTCCCCAACTGCCAACTGCCTGACAGCTGTTGCTATGATGATCAAGATGTCACATGACTATTTGCCTTGTTGTAAATTCACCTTTTGTAGCCCTGCCAATTTGACCCAGTTCCTGATTGAATGCTGTTGTTTTCCAACTTCCAGCCCATTCCGGCCTGTTGACACACAGCAAACCCAGGGATGAGTTGTTGCTAAATATACATTTAATTCGTCAAAAAATAAATGAAGTGCACAGAATCTGAAAGATATGTTTAATTCTCTGTTGAAGACAATTATAAAAAAAATAAAAATAAATTGTTTTCATGTAGTAGGATGCCAACGTTAGTACTGTTATCGTTATAATAGACTAAACATGAGGTGGTTAGCTAGCTAGCGTATTTAGACTATTCAATCTAAAGCTGAAGCGTCACAGATAGAATGTAAAGATAATTTACGATTGAGACGAAATACTACGTGACTGCAATCTCGGCTGAAGCGGGAACATTGCCTTTCAATTTCAAATCACTCTGTAAAGCTGCACATCCGCAATGCGGATTGAATTGAGCCCTGTATTTAATCGTAGTTATCCACACCAGCCTGGTCTCATAGACTAGACGTAACATAGTAAACGTAAATCAGGGACACTCATATTAGTATGATATGTTACGTTTGGTACGGTTACATAAGACAGATGGTTACTTAAGGCACAAATGAAAGTAGGATGGATGGGCGGGCATATAATGTGAACGTCTAGTGACCCAAAGGTTGCGAGTTGAAATCTCATCACAAACAACTTCAGCATTTGAGCTAATTAGCAACATTTCAACTACTTAGCATGTTAGCTAACCCTTACCCTAACCCTAACCTTAACCCTTTTAGCTAACCCTTCACCTAGCCTTAACCCTTTAACGTAACTCCTAAAATTAACCTTAACCCAAACCCAGCGGTTCCCAAACTAGGAGTCGCCTGATATGAAAATGGTGTTGCGATGACAATTTCCAAAAATCCTCAAAAAAAAAAAAAAAAAAATGGAATGATTGTCTCTCAAAGTCATTGTAACGTGGTTAATCTTAAAAATCTAAATGAAAATTATTCAAATCTAAAATAAAAAATTCAACCAGAGAGCGCCCTTAGATCATGGTAAAAGGCTGCACTTGACCGTTGCACTTGAATCATTCCCACGGTGAATGTCTAGGCTACGCTACGCTATGAAACCACACACTATTGCAGAGACTTTGATATTACCGGCTGCAGTTGATATGGTGAAAACAATGTGTGGGGAGGCAGAGGCACAGAAACTCACATCAATACCGTTGTCAGATAACACTGTGAAACTAAGAATTGATGCTATTGGTAGCAATCAAGAGGAAACTCTGCCTGAACAACTCAAACTCCCCACCTTATGCTCTCCAGATGGACGTTAGATGTGAAGGCTGAGGTGCATTGACTTTTGTTTGCTACATGTCGTGGGATGCTATTCACGAGGACAAATTGTTCTGTCTCATGATTCCCGAGCATGAAACAGTAAAGGGGATGTTCAGTGTGCTGCATGGCTATGTCGGCGAAAAAAAACAGATTATATCAGATTCTATCCATCTATCACGGGACGGCGGGCGGGCCTCTGCACTCTTAGCTATGAATGGGTCTCCCTCTGCCATATGGACACATTGTATGATGCACAGAGAGCAACTGGTGGCAAAAGAGCTGAGCGCAGAACTCGGAGATATGCAGCAGGTAACTTCAATTGTAAACTACATCAAACCACATGCCTGTTCGCAAAACTACGTGGAGATATGGGATCGGAGCATGACAATGTTCTATTTTCACACCGAGGCTTGGTGGTTTATCGAGGGGGAGTGTTAGAAAGATATTTCGAATTCAGAGAGGAACTGTTGTCATTCACAATGGACGTAAAAAAACAGACTTTGTTGACTTTCTGTGTAATGAAAATAAAATGTATCTCCTTGCCTATGTAACAGACATATTTTGGGAAACTGATTGAACTGAACGCAAGCATGCAGGGGACATACAAATACATTCTACAGATGAGTGACCGAATCAGCTAAATCAATTTGACTATGATCCATTCCTGGCTTAGTTGACATGCCGGTAAGTGAAATCGGACAGCTGATCGAGCTGTCATGTGACCGAATGCTGCAGACAACGCATTTACGGGTCACTATGGAGGAGTTTTGGAGGAGTTTTGGTTCCTGACTCAAAAGGAATACTGTGCCGTCGCTCTCCGAGCATTAAAACTCATGGTACGCTGATTCAGTGCTCTCGTCTGCATTAACAACAAATATCGATCACAGGTTGGATGTGACCGCAGAGATGAGGTGCGTACTGTCGACCACGCCCCCTGACTTTGAGAGGCTCCAACGCGACATGCATCAGGCCACACCCATCTCATTAGTGGTGGAGAGACAAGATAAATTAGGTCAGACTAATTTGCAATTAACTGTCCTCCTGTAGCTCAGTTGGTAGAGCATGGCGCTTGCAACGCCAGGGTTGTGGGTTCGTTTCCCACGGGGGGGCCAGTATGAAAATGTGTGCACTCACTAACTCTAAGTCGCTCTGGATAAGAGCATCTGCTAAATGACTAAAATGTCAAATAGCCCCACATTAAAAGTATGTGAGTTGAGAATACAATCAGAAACACTGTTTGAATGTTTTGCAATTGACTGCTATAGACCCAATTAAAAAAATAAAGACTGGCTGTTAATTACAATTTTTGTTCACATGGTTGGGGTCGCGAGAATTTTCAGTTGTCAAAATGGGGTCGTGGACCAAAGAAAGTTTGGGAACCCCTGCCCTAACCCTTCACCTCTAGCCTGGCTAACGTTAGCCAGCTAGCTAATGTTAGCCACCTAGCTAGAATTCGTAACAAAACATACATTTAGCACATTTTTAACATATTGTACGTTTTTCAAATTCATAACATTTGTACATTTTTGCAAATTCGTAACATATAACGCAAATGGTAATTCGTAACATATTATGCGAAATGGGCGATGGACATTTAATTTCATACTATATGAAACATAATATATCATATTAAATAAGGTGTCTCGGATTTACGTACAGAATACTACGAAATGCTCTGAGTCCAGGCTGTCCACACAGGCTATTTCCCTTTTCAATCAAAGAGCAATACTTGGAAGGACGAAGATAGACACAGAATACCATCGACAAAAGACTGAAACAATGCTGAAATGTTTCATGTAGATAACATTAGGATATTTGCGGTCTTTTGTGCCACAAAGCTAACCCGCCGTTCCACTCTATGTGGAACGTTAATATTGCTAACGTCCGCTACCGGAGTGAAAACAAACGTTAACTTTTTTTCAATCATTTTTCTCACCACAGAATATATATATATATTTTTTTACATTCTGTGCAGGTAATTTACATTTTCACAAATGTAATTTATATTTAACGTCATCACCAGCTGTGTGTCAATGCACCGGAAGTTGAAGGACAACCGCAACAAATTAAATGCTGGTGGATAAATGTACAGTGAGGGAAAAAAGTATTTGATCCCCTGCTGATTTTGTACGTTTGCCCACTGACAAAGACATGATCAGTCTATAATTTTAATGGTAGGTTTATTTGAACAGTGAGAGACAGAATAACAACAAAATAATCCAGAAAAACGCATGTCAAAAATGTTATAAATTGATTCGCATTTTAATGAGGGAAATAAGTATTTGACCACCTCTCAATCAGAAAGATTTCTGGCTCCCAGGTCTCTTTTATACAGGTAACGAGCTGAGATTAGGAGCACACTCTTAAAGGGAGTGCTCCTAATATCAGTTTGTTACCTGTATAAAAGACACCTGTCCACAGAAGCAATCAATCAATCACATTCCAAACTCTCCACCATGGCCAAGACCAAAGAGCTCTCCAAGGATGTCAGGGACAAGATTGTAGACCTACACAAGGCTGGAATGGCCTACAAGACCATCGCCAAGCAGCTTGGTGAGAAGGTGACAACAGTTGGTGCGATTATTCGCAAATGGAAGAAACACAAAATAACTGTCAATCTTCCTCGGCACGGGGCTCCATGCAAGATCTCACCTCGTGGAGTTGCAATGATCATGAGAACGGTGAGGAATCAGCTCAGAACTACACGGGAGGATCTTGTCAATGATCTCAAGGCAGCTGGGACCATAGTCACCAAGACAACTATTGGTAACACACTACGCCATGAAGGACTGAAATCCTGCAGCGCCCGCAAGGTCCCCCTGCTCAAGAAAGCACATATACAGGGCCGTCTGAAGTTTTCCAATGAACATCTGAATGATTCAGAGGAGAACTGGGTGAAAGTGTTGTGGTCAGATGAGACCAAAATGGAGCTCTTTGGCATCAACTCAACTCGCCGTGTTTGGAGGAGGAGGAATGCTGCCTATGACCCGAAGAACACTATCCCCACCGTCAAACATGGAGGAGAGGAGAGGAGAGGGGTGGAGAGGAGAGGAGAGGAGAGGAGAGGAGGAGAGGGGTGGAGAGGAGAGGAGAGGAGGGGAGAGGAGAGGAGAGGAGAGGTTGGAGAGGAGACGGTGGAGAGGAGATGAGAGGAGAGGAGAGGAGAGGAGAGGAGAGGAGAGAAGAGGAGAGGGGTGGAGAGGAGAGGAGAGGAGAGGAGAGGAGAGAGGAGGAGAGGAGAGGAGAGGAGAGGAGAGGAGAGGAGAGGAGAGGAGAGAGAGGAGGAGAGGGGTGGAGAGGAGAGAGAGGGGAGAGGAGAGGAGAGATAGAGGGGTGGAGAGGAGAGGAGAGGGGGAGAGGGGTGGAGAGGAGAGGAGAGGAGAGGAGAGGAGAGGAGAGGAGACAGTGGAGAGGAGAGGAGAGGGGTGGAGAGGAGAGGAGAGGAGAGGAGGAGAGGAGAGGGGTGGAGAGGAGAGAGAGGAGGAGAGGAGAGGAGAGGAGAGGAGAGGAGGAGAGGGGTGGAGAGGAGAGGAGAGGAGCGAGAGGAGAGAGAGGAGGAGAGGGGTGGAGAGGAGAGGAGAGGAGAGAGAGGAGGAGAGGGGTGGAGAGGAGAGGAGAGGAGAGGAGAGAGAGGAGGAGAGGGGTGGAGAGGAGAGGGGTGGAGAGGAGAGGAGAGGGGTGGAGAGGAGAGGAGAGGAGAGGGGTGGGGAGGGGAGAGGAGAGGAGAGGAGAGGAGAGGAGAGGAGAGGAGAGGAGAGGAGAGATAGAGGAGAGATAGAGGAGAGGAGAGATAGGGGAGAGAAAGAGGATAAGAGGGTAGAAAGAGGAGAGATATAGGATAAGATAGTAGATAGAGGAGAGATAGAGGATAAGAGAGGAAAGATAGAGGAGAGGAGAGATAGAGGACAAGAGAGTAGAGATAGAGGAGAGAGAGGAGAGGAGAGATAGAAGATAAGAGAGGAGAGAGAGGATAAGAGAGGAGGAGAGGAGAGATAGAAACTAGCTGCTGTTCCAGTGTGGTAGCTCTAGTGACTGTCCACAGCTCTCTGTCTCCTCTTCCTCCTCTTCCTCATCATCAGCTGTTAGTCGACTGGCCTCTTCATCCTTGTCCAGACGCAGACACATTACCACCCTGGAGACAGACAGACACATTACCACCCTGGAGACAGACAGACACATTACCACCCTGGAGACAGACAGACACATTACCACCCTGGAGACAGACAGACACATTACTACCCTGGAGACAGACAGACACATTACCACCCTGGAGACAGACAGACACATTACCACCCTGGAGACAGACAGACACTCTACAACCCTGGAGACAGACAGACACTCTACAACCCTGGAGACAGACACATTACAACCCTGGAGACAGACAGACACATTACCACCCTGGATACAGACAGACAGACATTACCACCCTGGAGACAGACAGAACAACAATACATTACAACCCTGGAGAGAGAGCTCAACTACAATATATTACAACCCTGGAGAGAGAGCTCAATCACAATATATTACAACCCTGGAGAGAGAGCTCAATCACAATATATTACAACCCTGGAGAGAGAGCTCAACTACAATACATTACAACCCTGGAGAGAGAGCTCAACTACAATACATTACAACCCTGGAGAGAGAGCTCAACTAAAATATATTGCAACCCTGGAGAGAGAGCTCAATCACAATATATTTGTAGATAGTCAGGATTCAATACAAGGTGTGTTATAGTAAGGCACACTACAACAGATTTTAAGGGTAATTTACAGTTGAGTCTACATGCGCAGTATTTGCGAATGTGTCCTGCCTTAAATATAACACGCCTTACATTGTATCAGACTCAGGAGGCGTGCACACCATCCACCGCTTCCGAGTATATTACTCACTAATGTTCAGTCTCTGGACAATAAAGTAGACGAGCTCAGGGCGAGGATCTCCTTCCAAAAGAGACATCAGGGACTGTAACATACTCTGTTTCACGGAATCATGGTTCTCTCCGGATATACCGCCCCCCCCCGTCCATACAGCCAGCTGGGTTCTCAGTACATAGCACAGACAGAAATAAAGAACTCTCTGGGAAAAAGCAAGGCGGAGGTGTTTCATGATTTATTATTCATGGTGTAATTTTGGTAAGGTACAGAAACTCATGTCCTTTTGTTCTCCTGATCAGGAATTCCTCACTATCAAATGCCAACCTAATTAACTCCAGAGATAATTCACTTCGGTCAATGTCACGGCTGTGTATATTCCCCCTCAAGCCGATACGGTTGAAGTCGGAAGTTTACATACACCTTAGCCAAATACATTTAAACTCAGTTGTTCACAATTCCTGACATTTAATCCTAGTAAACATCGTACTTTTTGGAGAAATGTCCTCTGGTCTGATGAAACAAAAATAGAATTGTTTGGCCATAATGACCATCGTTATGTTTGGAGGAAAAAGGGGGTGACTTACAAGCCGAAGAACACCATCCCAACCCTGAAGCACGGGGGTGGCAGCATCATGCTGTGAGGGTGCTTTGCTGCAGGAGGGACTGGTGCACTTCACAAAATAGATGGCATCATGAGGAAGGAAAATTATGTGGATATATTGAAGCAACATCCCTGTCTTAGGTCAGTTAGGATCACCACTTTATTTTAAGAATGTGAAATGTCAGAATAATACTAGAGAGAATGATTTATTTCAGCTTTTATTTATTTCATCACATTCCCAGTGGGTCAGAATTAGTATTTGGTAGCATTGCCTTTAAATTGTTTAACTTGGTTCAAACGTTTTGGGTAGCCTTCCACAACCTTCCCACAATAAGATGGGTGAATTTTGGCCCATTCCTCCTGACAGAGCTGGTGTAACGGAGTCAGGTTTGTAGGCCTCCTTGCTCGCACACGCTTTATCAGTTCTGCCCACAAATGTTCAATAGGATTGAGGTCAGGGCTTTGTGATGGCCACTCCAATACCTTGACTTTGTTGTCCTTAAGCCATTTTGCCACAACTTTGGAAGTGTGCTTGGGGGTCATTGTCCATTTGGAAGACCCATTTGCGACCAAGATTTAACTTCCTGACTGATGTCTTGAGATGTTGCTTCAATATATCCACATAATTATCCTTCCTCATGATGCCATCTATTTTGTGAAGTGCACCAGTCCCTCCTGCAGCAAAGCACCCTCACAGCATGATGCTGCCACCCCCGTGCTTCACGGTTGGGATGGTGTTCTTTGGCTTGCAAGCCACCACCTTTTTCCTCCAAACATAACAATGGTCATTATGGCCAAACAGTTCTATTTTTGTTTCATCAGACCAGAGGACATTTCTCCAAAAAGTACGATCTTTATCCCCATGTGCAGTTGCAAACCGTAGTCTGGCTTTTTTATGGTGTTTTGGAGCAGTGGCTTCTTTTTTACTTGCTGAGCGGCCTTTCAGGTTATGTCGATATAGGACTCATTTTTACTGTGGATATAGATACTTTTGTACCTGTTTCCTCCAGCATCTTCACAAGGTCCTTTGCAGTTGTTCTGGGATTGATTAGCACAGAATACTTGTCTTTACTGACTTAGCCAATCAGAATGGTTGTATTGAATGACTCAGACCAATCAGAATAGTTGTGTTGACTGACTCACCCAATCAGAGCAGCCGGTATGAGTGCGATGGCTGAAGCCAGCAGGAAGCTGAATCCAGGGAACCAGGAGACGGTGGAGGCGTAGGTACTGCTGAACACGGTGAACCCAACACCTATACTCAGCATCTCCACGAACGCTACACACGCAAACACAGCACCTGGGGAGAGGAGAGGGCACAAACACAAAGTTCTGGAGTTATCGTTATTCTGAGTGGCTTTATTACCAGCACTGACTTTTGCTGATTTGGAGGAGGACAAATGCTGATTATGGCTGTGATATCATGTCTCTTAGCTACCTTAACATCAATGCACTAACTGTAAGTCACTCTGGGTAAGGTACTAATTTACTCAAATGTAAAATGTACTGAACATGGTTTAACTTGTCACTATCGTACACTGGGAAGTCTCATAGAAACACTGTAAGAATTGTAGCCTAGCCTAGCCTAGCATAATGTCACATAGTGTAATGTAGCCTAGCTCAGCCTAGCATAATGTCACATAGTGTAATGTAGCCTAGCTCAGCATAGCATAATGTCACATAGTGTAATGTAGCCTAGCATAATGTCACATAGTGTAATGTAGCCTAGCATAATGTCACATAGTGTAATGTAGCCTAGCATAATGTCACATAGTGTAATGTAGCCTAGCATAATGTCACATAGTGTAATGTAGCCTAGCTCAGCCTAGCATAATGTCACATAGTGTAATGTAGCCTAGCTCAGCATAGCATAATGTCACATAGTGTAATGTAGCCTAGCTCAGCATAGCATAATGTCACATAGTGTAATGTAGCCTAGCATAATGTCACATAGTGTAATGTAGCCTAGCATAATGTCACATAGTGTAATGTAGCCTAGCATAATGTCACATAGTGTAATGTAGCCTAGCATAATGTCACATAGTGTAATGTAGCCTAGCTCAGCCTAGCATAATGTCACATAGTGTAATGTAGCCTAGCTCAGCATAGCATAATGTCACATAGTGTAATGTAGCCTAGCATAATGTCACATAGTGTAATGTAGCCTAGCATAATGTCACATAGTGTAATGTAGCCTAGCATAATGTCACATAGTGTAATGTAGCCTAGCATAATGTCACATAGTGTAATGTAGCCTAGCATAATGTCACATAGTGTAATGTAGCCTAGCATAATGTCACATAGTGTAATGTAGCCTAGCATAATGTCACATAGTGTAATGTAGCCTAGCATAATGTCACATAGTGTAATGTAGCCTAGCATAATGTCACATAGTGTAATGTAGCCTAGCATAATGTCACATAGTGTAATGTAGCCTAGTATAATGTCACATAGTGTAATGTAGCCTAGCTCAGCCTAGCATAGTGTCACATAATGTAATGTACCCTAGCTCAGCCTAGCATAGTGTAACATAGTGTAATATAGCCTAGCTCAGCCTAGCCTAGCCTAGCATAGTGTAACATAATGTAATATAGCCTAGCTCAGCCTAGCCTAGCATAGTGTAATATAGCCTATCTCAGCCTAGCCTAGCATAGTGTAACATAATGTAATGTACCCTAGCTCATCCTAGCCTAGCATAGTGTAACATACCCTATCTCAGCCTAGCCTAGCATAGTGTAACATAATGTAATGTACACTAGCTCATCCTAGCCTAGCATAGTGTAACATAGTGTAATGTACCCTAGCTCAGCCTAGTATAGTGGAATAGTGGAATGTAGCCTAGCTTAGCATAGTGTCTTACCCTGTTCAGAGCTGAGTACTATCTTGGACATCATGGACCTCAGAACAGGAGCAGGCATGATGGAGAGAAGGAGAGGCAGCCGCACTAAGGAACACACACACACGAGAGAACTGGTTTACACACACACACACACACACGAGAGAACTGGTTTACACACACACACACACACACACACACACGAGAGAACTGGTTTACACACACACACACACACACACACACCCACGAGAGAACTGGTTTACACACACACACACACACACACACGAGAGAACTGGTTTACACACACACACACACACACACTCACGAGAGAACTGGTTTACACACACACACACACACACACACACACACACACACACACACACACACACACACACGAGAGAACTGGTTTACACACACACACACACACACACACACACGAGAGAACTGGTTTACACACACACACACACACACACACATATTTATTTTCCCCTTAATACTTCAACTATTTGCACATTGTTACAACACTGTATATAGCCAATAATATAACACTTAAAATGTATTTTACTGTTAATTTCTGATTGTTTATTTTTATTTTGTTTATTGTTTATTTCACTTGCTTTGACTCGGGCTTCCATGTAAACATGTTTCCCATGCCAATAAATCCCTTTGAATGGAATTTAATTGAATTGAGAGAGGGAAAGAGAGGAGGGGAAAGAGAGGAGGGGAAAGAGAGGAGGGGAGGGTGTTTTCTGTTTTAGTAAAGTATTTTTACACAAACACACATGCGCACACACACATCTGTGTTTTCCTGAAATTTCAGGTATTTTTGGAGTGTACAATTTTTTTTACCATTAAAAATCCTATTTTCCCTAACCCCAAACCTAACCCTTAAGCTTAAAATAGCATTTGAACAAATTAATTTCAAATAAGTTATTGTTTTCCTACCTTTTCAGGACATTAAGGTGAAATGTTAGGACATTGGGGTCCTGACACACACACACACACACACACACACACACACACACACACACACACACACACACACACAGGAGTGGGCATGAGGAGGAAAATATACGCCTTCAGGTGTTTTTTTATATAATATAATATAATATAATAATATATAATATGCCATTTAGCAGACGCTTTTATCCAAAGCGACTTACAGTCATGCGTGCATACATTTTTTAATTTTTTAATTTTTTGTGTGTGGGTGGTCCAGGGGATCGAACCCACTACCTTGGCGTTACAAGCGCCGTGCTCTACCAGCTGAGCTACAGAGGACCATCATCAGTAATGTTTTATGTACCTGTGTGTAATGTTGTCTCCTGCTTGAACAGCCTACTACTTCTAATTATAAAACTAATTCAATCAATCAATCAGCCAGACAACCTACCAGTCAATACCCCCCCCCCATCTCACCTAGGAACATGAGAAGTGTGTTCTTGGCGAAGGCAGCCGTCAGCAGTCCTGCAGCGACAGACAGCAGTCCCAGTAGTACTATATACCCATCCCGGAGACAGCGTGACAGCAGGGAGACCCCTGCAAAGCTCCCCAGGTAGATGAGTGTAGACAGGGCTGAACCGTAGCCCACCAACACCTCACTCCAACACAGAGGAGCATTCAGCTCATACAGGATGAAGATGGACATACCACCCAGCTTAGACACCTGTGGGGGAGAGAGAGGATGGATGCAATGTGTGAAAAAATACTAAATTAAAACTAATGAACAATCATCTTAGATAGCTGACAGGGAGATGGGGGGGGGGGGGGGAGAGAGAAAGGAGCAGGCCATGAGCAGATGAGCTCCTGAATCTTGACAAAAAGATAGATTTTGATTTTTTTTACAAGGACATATAGGATACTAACCAATGATTCTTACTACCAAGGATTCTTACTGCCAAGGATTCTTACTGCCAAGGATTCTTACTGCCAAGGATTCTTACTACCAAGGATTCTTACAGTAGCTTGCGAAAGTATTCACCCCCCTTGGCATTTTTCCTATCGTGTTGCCTTACAACCTGGAATTAAAATTGATTTTTGGGGGGTTTGTATCATTTGATTTACACAACATGCCTACCACTTTGAAGATGCAAAATATTTTGTCTTGTGAAACAAACAAGAAAAAAAAACAGAAAACTTGAACTATTCACCCCCCAAAGTCAATACTTTGTAGAGCCACCTTTTGCAGCAATTACAGCTGCAAGTCTCTTGGGGTATGTCTCTATAAGCTTGGCACATCTAGCCACTGGGACTTTTGCCCATTCTTCAAGGCAAAACTGCTCCAGCTCCTTCAAGTTGGATGGGTTCCGCCGGTGTACAGCAATCTTCAAGTCATACTACAGATTCTCAATTGGATTGAGGTCTGGGCTTTGACTAGGCCATTCCAAGACATTTAAATGTTTCCCCTTAAACCACTCGAGTGTTGCTTTAGCAGTATGCTTAGGGTCATTGTCCAGCTGGAAGGTGAACATCCGTCCCAGTCTCAAACCTCTGTGGAGCTTTGCAGCTCTTTCAGGGTTATCTTTTTTCTCTTTGTTGCCTCTCTGATTAATGCCCTCCTTGCCTGGTCCATGAGTTTTGGTGGGCGGCCCTCTCTTGGCAGGTTTGTTGTGGTGCCATATTCTTTCAATTTTTTAATAATGGGTTTATGGTGCTCCGTGGGATGTTCAAAGTTTCCGATTTTTCTTTATAACCAAACCCTGACCTGTACTTCTCCACAACTTTGTCCCTGACCTGTTTGGAGAGCTCCTTGGTCTTCATGGTGCCGCTTGCTTGGTGGTGCCCTCTTGCTTAGTGGTGTTGCAGACTCTGGGGCCTTTCAGAACAGGTGTATATATACTGAGATCATGTGACAGATTATTTGACACTTAGATTGCACACAGGTGGACTTTATTTAACTAATTATGTGACTTCTGAAGGTAATTGGTTGCACCAGATCTTATTTAGGGGCTTCATAGCAAAGGGGTTAATACATATGCACGCACCACTTTACCGTTATTTATTTTTAGAATTTTTTTAACAAGTTATTTTTTTCATTTCACTTCACCAATTTGGAATATTTTGTGTATGTACATTACATGAAATCCAAATAAAAATCAATTTAAATTACAGGTTGTAATGCAACAAAATAGGAAAAATGCCAAGGGGGATGAATACTTTTGCAAGGCACTGTACTGCCAAGGATTCTTAATGCCAAGGATTCTTACTGCCAAGGATTCTTACTGCCAAGGATTCTTACTACCAAGGATTCTTACTACCAAGGACTATCCAGCAAACTTC
Source organism: Coregonus lavaretus (assembly GCF_964263955.1). Taxonomy (NCBI): domain Eukaryota; kingdom Metazoa; phylum Chordata; class Actinopteri; order Salmoniformes; family Salmonidae; genus Coregonus; species Coregonus lavaretus. Next base: position 44,539,789 of record NC_140011.1, on the reverse strand, counting down.
TCTAGATATTTTACTTTACAAAGACTGAATGCTGAGTTAAAAAGCTACCAAGTTTGCTAGGAAAGAACAGACCCAGCTGCAACATTAATTAGCATGAGCCCAACAATGGCAGCAGAGTTCCTCCCCCACCCAAATGATGGATTCCCCACCCTACCCTTTTTCCTCCCCCACCCAAATCCCCCACCCCACCCCTTTGGCCCCCTGCTCCATGGCTTCCCTCTGTGCAGAGGTCACCACAGTACAGAACCCCTTGGATATAGAAAATGACAAGGCACGGAAAGAGTACAAAGAGACGCTCCTCATGGACAATCCAGAGAATCTTTTACTGACTGCTACAAAAATGGGAACGAACGCAACCTAATCTTCCACACAGACCCTCCCTGGGCATGGCACACTGCTATAAGAGCACACTATCCCTCTTTTAAGAGAGAGGGTATTGGAGGAGGGTGGAACATCAGAACACTGGAAAACAAGGACCCTGAGACGGAGACACCCTCTGTCAACCTGGACAAGAATGGAACAGTGGTGCTGCAGGGCAACTTCATACACTTACAACATCACTTTTACAGAATCAAAGAGAGAGCACGGCAGGAGAAGCTTTCTCTTGGTGATGACTCCCCTTACCCCGAGCGAGTCTGATCACCCCCCTGAAGGACTCCTGAGTGGCGCAGTGGTCTAAGGCACTGCATCGCAGTGCAAACTGTGCCACTAGAGATCCTGGTTCGAATCCAGGCTCTGTCGCAGCCGGCCGCGACCGGGAGACTCATGGGCGGCGCACAATTGGCCCAGCGTCGTCCAGGGTAGGGGAGGGAATGGCCGGCAGGGATGTAGCTCAGTTGATAGAGCATGGCGTTTGCAACGCCAGGGTTGTGGGTTCGATTCCCACGGGGGGCCAGTATAAAAAAAAAAAATGTATTCACTAACTGTAAGTCGCTCTGGATAAGAGCGTCTGCTAAATGACTAAAATGTAAATGTAAATGTAAGGACATCACCTTCAACCGCAGCCCCAACACCTCACACAGGAGCAACAGAGCAAAAATAAAAACCCCACCCAGACCAGCAAGACTCCCTCCCAGAACTGTAGGACCTGCAACAAGAGAACCTACACCCAGACCACAGGACTACCAGCCACATCCCCACCCCCACCACAACCAGTTGACACCCCCCCCCCCCCCCCCCGACAAACCCTAGCCACACCCATATCAGTCATAGGTCCTTCTGCACCCCACAACAAGGACCTCAACTAAAACACCCACCCAAGCCCCATCCTGCTCAGCTTGGTCAGAGCCTAAACCACACAGATAATTTTTATTTTTTTTCACCTTTATTTAACCAGGTAAGAAGCCAGTTGAGAACAAGTTCTCATTTACAACTGCGACCTGGCCAAGATAAAGCAAAGCAGTGCGATAAAAACAACAACACAGAGTTACATATGGGGTAAAACAAAAACATAAAGTCAAAAATACAACAGAAAATATATATACAGTGTGTGCAAATGTAGCAAGTTATGGAGGTAAGGCAATAAATAGGCTATAGTGCAAAATAATTACAATTAGTATTAACACTGGAATGATAGATGTGCAAGAGATGATGTGCAAATAGAGATACTGGGGTGCAAATGAGCAAAATAAATAACAATATGGGGATGAGGTAGTTGGGTGGGCTAATTTCAGATGGGCTGTGTACAGGTGCAGTGATCGGTAAGGTGCTCTGACAACTGATGCTTAAAGTTAGTGAGGGAGATAAGAGTCTCCAGCTTCAGAGATTTTTGCAGTTCGTTCCAGTCATTTGCAGCAGAGAACTGGAAGGAATGGCGGCCAAAGGAGGTGTTGGCTTTGGGGATGACCAGTGAGATATACCTGCTGGAGCGCATACTATGGGTGGGTGTTGCTATGGTGACCAATGATCTAAGATAAGGCGCGGATTTGCCTAGCAGTGATTTATAGATGACCTGGAGCCAGTGGGTTTGGCGACGAATATGTAGTGAGGACCAGCCAACAAGAGCGTACAGGTCACAGTGGTGGGTAGTATATGGGGCTTTGGTGACAAAACGGATGGCACTGTGATAGACAACATCCAATTTGCTGAGTAGAGTGTTGGAGGCTATTTTGTAAATGACATCGCCGAAGTCAAGTATCGGTAGGATAGTCAGTTTTACGAGGGCATGTTTGGCAGCATGAGTGAAGGAGGCTTTGTTGCGAAATAGGAAGCCAATTCTAGATTTAACTTTGGATTGGATATTCTTAATGTGAGTCTGGAAGGAGAGTTTACAGTCTAACCAGACACCTAGGTATTTGTACTTGTCCACATACTCTAGGTCAGACCTGTCGAGAGTAGTGATTCTAGTCGGGTGGGCGGGTGCCAGCAGCGTTCGATTGAAGAGCATGCATTTAGTTTTACTAGTGTTTAAGAGCAGTTGGAGGCTACTGAAGGAGTGTTGTATGGCATTGAAGCTCGTTTGGAGGTTTGTTAACACAGTGTCCAATGAAGGGCCAGAAGTATACAAAATGGTGTTGTCTGCGTAGAGGTGGATCTGAGAGTCACCAGCAGCAAGAGCGACATCATTGATATACACGGAGAAAATAGTTGGCCCAAGAATTGAACCCTGTGGCACCCCCATAGACACTGCCATAGGTCCAGACAACAGGCCCTCCGATTTGACACATTGAACTCTATCTGAGAAGTAGTTAGTGAACCAGGCGAGGCAGTCATTTGAGAAACCAAGGCTATTTAGTCTGCCAATAAGAATGCGGTGGTTGACAGAGTCGAAAGCCTTGGCCAGGTCGATGAAGACGGCTGCACAGTACTGTCTATTATCGATCGCGGTTATAATATCGTTTAGGACCTTGAGCGTGGCTGAGGTGCACCCATGACCAGCTCGGAAACCGGATTGCATAGCTGAGAAGGTATGGTGGGATTCGAAATGGTCGGTGATCTGTTTGTTAACTTGGCTTTCAATTACTTTCGAAAGGCAGGGCAGGATGTATAGGTCTGTAACAGTTTGGATCTAGAGTGTCACCCCCTTTGAAGAGGGGGATGACCGCGGCAGCTTTCCAATCTCTGGGGATCTCAGACGTTACGAAAGAGAGGTTGAACAGGCTAGTAATAGGGGTTGCGACAATTTAGACGGCTAAATTTAGAAAGAAAGGGTCCAGATTGTCTAGCCCAGCTGATTTGTAGGGGTCCAGATTTTGCAGCTCTTTCAGAACATCAGCTGTCTGAGTTTGTGTGAAGGAGAAGCGGGGGGGGGGCATGGGCAAGTTGCAGCGGAGGGTGCAGAGCTGGTGGCCGGGGTAGGGGTAGCCAGGTGGAAAGCATGGCCAGCCGTAGCAAAATGCTTGTTGAAATTCTCGATTATTGTAGATTTATCGGTGGTGACAGTGTTTCCTAGCCTCAGTGCAGTGGGTAGCTGGGAGGAGGTGCTCTTATTCTCCATGGACTTTACAGTGTCCCAAAACTTTTTGGAGTTAGTGCTACAGGATGCAAATTTCTGTTTGAAAAAGCTAGCCTTTGCTTTCCTAACTGCTTGTGTATATTGGTTCCTGACTTCCCTGAAAAGTTGCATATCGCGGGGGATATTTGATGCTAATGCAGTACGCCACAGGATGTTTTTGTGCTGGTCAAGGGCAGTCAAGTCTGAGGAGAACCAGGGGCTATATCTGTTCTTAGTTCTGTATTTTTTGAATGGTGCATGCTTATTTAAGATTGAGAGGAAATTACTTTTAACCCTCCCGTTGTCCTAGGGTCAAAATGACCCGCCACTGTGTTGAACCAACTTTATTTAATTTTTATATTTTTGGGATCATTTGTGAGGAGGAGGCAGTGAGACTTTAAAGAAAGTATCACTGCCTCCTTCTCACAAATGATCCAAAAAATATACAAATTAAATAAAGTTGGTTCAACACAGTGGCGGGTCATTTTGACCCTAGGACAACGGGAGGGTTAAAGAACAACCAGGCATCCTCTACTGACGGAATGAGATCTATATCCATCCAGGATACCTGGGCCAGGTCAATTAGGAAGGCCTGATCACTAAAGTGTTTTAGGGAGAATTTGACAGTGATGAGGGGTGGTCGTTTGACCGCGGACCCGTTACGGACGCAGGCAATAAGGCAGTGATCGCTGAGATCCTGGTTGAAGACAGCGGAGGTGTATTTAGAGGGTAAGTTAGTCAGGATGATATCTATGAGGGTACCCATGTTTACGGATTTAGGGTTGTACCTGGTAGGTTCGTTGATCATTTGTGTGAGATTGAGGGCATCTAGTTTGGATTGTAGGATGGCCGGGATGTGGGGGGTCTGTAGCAAGCGGCAACAGTGAGAGACTTATTTCTGGAAAGGTGGATTCTTAGAAGTAGAAGCTCAAACTTTTTGGGCACAGACCTGGATAGTATGATAGAGCTCTGCAGGCTCTCTCTACAGTAGATTGCAACTCCACCCCCTTTGGCAGTTCTATCTAGACGTAAAATGTTGTAGTTGGGGATGGACATTTCAGAATTTTTGGTGGCCTTCCTAAGCCAGGATTCAGACACTGCTACAACATCAGGGTTGGCGGAGTGTGCTAACGCAGTGAATAACTCAAACTTAGGAAGTAGACTTCTGATGTTAACGTGCAGAAAACCAAGGCTTTTGCGGTTACAGAAGTCAACAAATGATAGCTCCTGGGGAGTAGGAGTGATACTGGGGGCTGCAGGGCCTGGGTTAGCCTCTACATCACCAGAGGAACAGAGTAGGAGTAGAATAAGGATACGGCTAAAGGCTTTAAGAACTGGTCTTCTAGTGCATTGGGTACAGAGAATAAAGGGGGCAGATTTCCGGGCGTTGTAGAATAGATTCAGGGCATTATGTACAGACAAGGATATGAAAGGATATGAGTACAGTGGAGGTAAACCTAAGCGTTGGGTAACAATGAAAGAGATACTGTACACATATCCTTTCATATCCTTGTCTGTACATAATTCCCTGAATCTATTCTACAACGCCCGGAAATCTGCCCCCTTTATTCTCTGTACCCAACGCACTAGAAGACCAGTTCTTAAAGCCTTTAGTCGTATCCTTATTCTAGTCCTCCTCACTGGAGGCACCGATTGAGCCGGTCTCTGCGTGTATGGGGGGTGGAACAAAGGAACTATTTGAGGCAGGTTGAGAGGGACTTGGGGTTCTACAGTGAAATTGTATAATAAGAACTAACCCAAACAGCAATAGGCTAGGCATATTGACATGGGAGAGAGGCATAATGCAATCACTGGTGTTATTAGAGAGAGCTAAGACAACAACTGGGAATGGCGATAAAGTTTGGGCTGAGGCTAAACAGAATAAACAGGACAGGGTACCGTGTAAAGGAACAGTCCAGCAGGCATCAGCTGTGCAGCTGAGTGATCATAAGGTCCAGTGAACAGCAATATTTGGTTGCAGCTAGCTAGTTGCGATTATCCAGTCCAGTGATTCAGTGATTCCGGCAGAAAATTTGATAGGTTCTGGGTCGATAACTCGCTGTGCAGACAGTGCAGACTGGCCGATAATAGTCCAGACTAGAGCTGGCTGGTAGGTAGTGCAGGCCACGGACAATGGAGAAAAAGCCGCTAACGGTGGCTAATAGCAAGTAGCTAGTTAGCTGGTTAGCTGGCTACTCCCGTCCGGTAGACAGAGAGGTAGATAGCCGGGGCTAGCTCAAGGCTAACTGGTGCTACGGGGGCAGTGGTAATTAGCCTACAGCAACATCCATTCGACATCCATTCGGTTGCGGCTAGCTAGATCCGGTGTTAAGGTCCAGTGATTCAGTTATTCTGGCAGAAAATCCAATGTTCTGGGTGAAAACCGCTAACGGTGGCTAATAGCAAGTAGCTAGTTAGCTAGTTAGCTGGCTGTCTAGTTTCAACCGGAGATTCTAGATAAAGGTGAGTAAATAATAGAATCTGTTCCACATTGAGTGAGGCGGGTTGCAGGGAAGTATATTTAGTAGAAGGATGAAAAGTGTGATAGGGAAATATATACGTAAAATACAAAACAAAATACAAAAAAACAGGCTATTTACATGGACACATCTATCTCATCCTGGAATATACAAGGTCTGAGATCTTCTGCCTTTGGCAGGAACCCAGACTTTACCAAAGAAATTGGAAATACAGACATTATCATTCTACAAGAAACATGGTATAGAGGAGATGGACCCACTGGTTGCCCTCTAGGTTACAGAGAGCTGGTAGTCCCATCCACCAAACTACCAGGTGTGAAACAGGGAAGAGACTCTGGGGGGTATGCTAATTTAGTATAGAGCAGATTTAACTCACTCTATTAACCAGTTAAATGTAACTAAATGTAATCAGAAATGTCATCTACATAATCCGCAAAAGTAATTATTTATCATAAACAAAATCTAGTAATGCTGCATACTCAAAGAAATCTCACCTTTCTGGTAAAAATAGTTACAGTTGAAGTCGGAAGTTTACATACACCTTAGCCAAATACATTTAAACTCATTTTTTTCACAATTCCTGACATTTAATCCTAATAAAACATCACTGTCTTAGGTCAGTTAGGATCACCACTTTATTTTAAGAATGTGAAATGTCAGAATAATAGTAGAGAGAATGATTTATTTCAGCTTTTATTTCTTTCATCACATTCCCAGTGGGGTCAGAAGTTTACATACACTCAATTAGTATTTGGTAGCATTGCCTTTAAATTTTTTAACTTGGGTCAAACGTTTCGGGTAACCTTCCACAAGCTTCCCACAATAAGTTGGGTGAATTTTGGCCCATTCCTCCTGACAGAGCTGGTGTAACTGAGTCAGGTTTGTAGGCCTCCTTGCTCGCACACGCTTTTTCAGTTCTGCCCACACATTTTCTATAGGATTGAGGTCAGGGCTTTGTGATGGCCACTCCAATATCTTGACTTTGTTGTCCTTAAGCCATTTTGCCACAACTTTGGAAGTATACTTGGGGTCTTTGTCCATTTGGAAGACCCATTTGTGACCAAGTTTTAACTTCCTGACTGATGTCTTGAGATGTTGCTTCAATATATCCACATAATTTTCCTTCCTCATGATGCCATCTATTTTGTGAAGTGCACCAGTCCCTCCTGCAGCAAAGCACCCCCACAACATGATGTTGCCACCCCCGTACTTCACGGTTGGGATGGTGTTCTTCGGCTTGCAAGCTGCCCCCTTTTTCCTCCAAACATAACGATGGTCATTATGGCCAAACAGTTATATTTTTATTTCATCAGACCAGAGGACATTTCTCCAAAAAGTACGATATTTGTCCCCATGTGCAGTTGCAAACCATAGTCTGGCTTTTCTATGGCGGTTTTGGAGCAGTGGCTTCTTCCTTGCTGAGCGGCCTTTCAGGTTATGTCGATATAGGACTCGTTTTACTGTGGATATAGATACTTTTGTACCTGTTTCCTCCAGCATCTTCACAAGGTCCTTTGCAGTTGTTCTGGGATTGATTTGCACTTTTCGCACCAAAGTACATTAATCTCTAGGAGACAGAACGCGTCTCCTTCCTGAGTGGTATGACGGCTGCGTGGTCCCATGGTGTTTATACTTATGTACTATTGTTTGTACAGATGAACGTGGTATCTTCAGGCGTTTGGAAATTGCTCCCAGGGATGAATCAGACTTGTGGAGGTCTACAATTCTTTTTTCTGAGGTCTTGGCTGATTTATTTTGATTTTCCCATGATGTCAAGCAAAGAGGCACTGAGTTTGAAGGTAGGCCTTGAAATACATCCACAGGTACACCTCCAATTGACTCAAATGATGTCAATTAGCCTATCAGAAGCTTCTAAAACCATGACATCATTTTCTGGAATTTTCCGAGCTGTTTAAAGGCACAGTCAACTTAGTGTATGTAAACTTCTGACCCACTGGAATTGTGATACAGTGAATTATAAGTGAAATAATCTGTCTGTAAACCATTGTTGGAAAAATTACTTGTGTCATGCACAAAGTAGATGTCCTAACCGACTTGCCAAAACTATAGTTTGTTAACAAGAAATTTGTGGAGTGGTTGAAAAACGAGTTTTAATGACTCCAACCTAAGTGTATGTAAACTTCTGACTTCAACTGTATAAATTGCTGAGGTGTAGTCACCTTTGAGTACACAAGCGCAAGTACACAGTACAAATGTGATTAAAATGTTAAAATATGAAATATGATGTATTTCCTATTCAACAAAACTGTATGAATAAGGCTTGAAATGACTTATATTATTATATATTAAATGACTTATATGCTTTCTAAATATAGTATGATCAAATCTTAAAATGACTAACTATAAGAGTTCACCTTCCTTATAACTGTAAAACACATATTTGTATGTTTAGTGTTAGAGAAAATGTGCATATTTGGATCATTTTTTGATCTCTCTTGATCAAAACGTAGATGTCTTGCCCCCATCGCTGTCAACATCTCACAGACCTCTAGCCTGGCTTCCTGAACTCGTACAGGACAGACCTCTAGCCTGGCTTCCTGAACTCGTACAGGACAGGAACTCTTTCATCTCATACTAATCTTGTCCACCTACGACAAACTGAACATTTATTTTGTTTAAAATCTATTAATTATTTAAGATTAATGGCTGTAAATAGTCAGAAGAGTGAATGAAATGGTAGGAAGGACATTTTCTTTTTAAATTATTTTTTAGCAGACGCTCTTATCCAGAGCGACTTACAGTTAGTGAGTGCATAAATTTTTCATACTGGCCCCCCGTGGGAATCGAACCCACAACCCTGGCGTTGCAAGCGCCATGCTCTACCAACTGAGCTATACAGGACATCCCAGCTTAAAGTGGTTTCATATTTCACATCCTACATCACACAAGCTCAGAAAAATATTCCTCCTTGGGAACCAGGGAACCAGGGAACCAGGGTACCAGGGAACCAGGGAACTAGGGTACCAGGGTACCAGGGAACCAGGGAACCAGGGAACCAGAGAACCAGGGAACCAGGGCTATCGCTCAATGCAAGCCATTTTTCTCTACGGTGTCCACAGATTTATAACAAGCATGTTGGTCGGAACCGGTACCAGAACCACGCAGGGGACCTTACAACTGAGAGGTTCATTAAATTAGTCAAAACAGGAACATTTTACATCTGGCTAGAAATTAATATGGAAATGATCTCAACGGACAAAAATGTCCTCCTGTGTGCTACCTATATCCCCCCCATTAGAATCCCCATAATTTAACCATGACAGCTTCTCCGTCCTAGAGGGGGGAGATCAACCATTTCCAGGCCCAGGGACATGTACTAGTATGTGGCGACCTAAATGCCAGAACTGGACAAGAACCTGACACCCTCAGCACACAGGGGGACAAACACCTACCTGGAGGTGACAGCATTCCCTCCCCCATATGCCCCTCTAGGCACAACTACAACAAAATGGGTCACAACTCCTGCAGCTCTGTCGCACGCTGGGTCTGTACATAGTCAATGGTCGGTTTTGAGGGGACTCCTATGGTAGGTACACCTATAGCTCATCTCTTGGCAGTAGTACTGTAGACTACTTTATCACTGACCTCAACCCAGAGTCTCTCAGAGCGTTCACAGTCAGCCCACTGACACCCCTATTAGATCACAGCAAAATCACAGTCTACTTGAACAGAGCAATCCTCAATCATGAGGCATCAAAGCCAAATGAACTGAATATTATTAAGAAATGCTATAGATGGAAGGAAAGTAGTGTTGAAACCTACCAAAAAACAATTAGGCAACAACAAATTCAATCCCTTTTAGACAACTTCCTGGACAAAACGTTCCACTGTAATAGTGAAGGTGTAAACTTGGCAGTAGAAAACCTAAACAGTATATTTGACCTCTCAGCTTCCCTATCAACTCTAAACATTTCAACTAAACAACCTAAGAAAATTAACAAAACTGACAAATATTTTTGATGAAGAATGCAAAAAAATCTAAGAAAGAAATTGAGAAACCTATCCATTCAAAAACAGAGACCCAGAAAACCTGAGCCTACGCCTTCACTATGATGAAACACTAAAACAATACAGAAATACACTATGGAAAACATTAAACAAACAACAACATGAAGCGTTATCTATCCAAAATGGAGATGTATGGATAAACCACTTCTCCAATCTTTTTGGCCCTATAACAGAGAACAAACAGCAAAAAAATATACATGATCAAATGTAAATCTTAGAATCAACTATTAAAGACTACCAGAACCCACTGGATTCTCCAATTACATTGAATGAACTACAGGACAAAATACAAACCCTCCAACCCAAAAAGGCCTGTGGTGTTGATGGTATCCTAAATGAAATGATAAAATATACAGACCACAAATTCCAATTGGCTATACTTAAACTCTTTAACATCATCCTCAGCTCTGGCATCTTCCCCAATACTCGGAACCAAGGACTGATCACTCCAATCCACAAAAGTGGAGACAAATTTGACCCCAGTAACTACCGTGGGATATGCGTCAAAAGCAACCGTAGGAAAATCCTCTGCATTATCATTAACAGCAGACTCCTACATTTCCTCAGTGAAACTATGTCCTGAGCAAATGTCAAATTGGCTTTTTACCAAATTACCGTACGACGGACCACGTATTCACCCTGCACACCCTAATTGACAAACAAACAAACCAATACAAAGGCAAAGTCTTCTCATGCTTTGTTGATTTCAAAAAAGCTTTTGACTCAATTTGGCATGAGGGTCTGCTATACAAATTGATGGAAAGTGGGGTTGGGGGAAAAACATACGACATTATAAAATCCATGTACACAAACAACAAGTGTGCGGTTAAAATTGGCAAAAAACACACACATTTCTTTCCACAGGGCCGTGGGGTGAGACAGGGATGCAGTTTAAGCCCCACCCTCTTCAACATATATATCAACGAATTGGCGAGGGCACTAGAACAGTCTGCAGCACCCGGCCTCACCCTACTAGAATCTGAAGTCAAATGTCTTCTGTTTGCTGATGATCTGGTGCTTCTGTCACCAACCAAGGAGGGCCTACAGCAGCACCTAGATCTTCTGCACAGATTCTGTCAGACCTGGGCCCTGACAGTAAATCTCAGTAAAACAAAAATAATGGTGTTCCAAAAAAGGTCCAGTTGCCAGGACCACAAATACAAATTCCATCTAGACACCGTTGCCCTAGAGCACACAAAAAACTATACATACCTCGGCCTAAACATCAGCGCCACAGGTAACTTCCACAAAGCTGTGAACGATCTGAGAGACAAGGCAAGAAGGGCCTTCTATGCCATGAAAAGGAACATCAAATTTGACATTCCAATTAGGATCTGGCTAAAAATACTTGAATAAGTTATAGAACCCATTGCCCTTTATGGTTGTGAGGTCTGGGGTCCGCTCACCAACCAAGAATTCACAAAATGGGACAAACACCAAATTGAGACTCTGCATGCAGAATTCAGCAAAAACATCCTCTGTGTACAACGTAAAACATACAGGCAGATCAGAATTAGGATGATACCCGCTAATTATCAAAATCCAGAAAATAGCAATTCAATTTTACAACCACCTAAAAGCTTTGACTATGTACAGACTCAGTGAGCATAGCTATTGAGAGAGGCGGCGACAGGCACTGCCCACAAAATGAGGTGGAAACTGAGCTGCACTTCCTAACCTCCTGCCAAATGTATGACCATATTAGAGGCACATATTTACCTAAAATTACACAGATCCACAAAGAATTAGAAAACAAACCCATTTTTGATAAACTCCCTTATCTACTGGGTGAAATACCACAGTGTGCCATCACAGCTACAAGATTTGTGACCTGTTGCCACAAGAAAAGGGCAACCAGTGAAGAACAAACACCATTGTAAATACAACCCATATTTATGTTTATTTATTTTCCCTTTTGTACTTTAACTATTTGCACATTGTTACAACACTGTATATAGCCAATAACATAACACTTTAAATGTATTTTACTGTAAATTTCTGATTGTTTATTTCCCTCTAGTTTATTGTTTATTTCACTTGCTTTGACTCGGGCTCATAGCTGTTTCCCATGCCAATAAATCCCTTTGATTAGAATTTAATTGAATTGAGAGAGGGAGAGAGCGAGAGCGGGAGAGCGAGAGGGGGGGGGGGGGGGGGGGGGGGGGGGGGTGTTTTCAGTTTTAGTTTAATAATTTTACACAAACACACACACACACACACACACACACACACACACACTCACAGCTGTGTTTTCATGAAATGTATGAACCTTTTTTAATGTAAATGTTTTTGCCATTTCAAATCCTATTTTCCCTAACCCCTAAACCTAACCCTAACCCCAAAACCCTCAACCTAACCCTAAACCTTTAAGCTTAAGATATCATTTGAACAAATTCAGGACCTGTAAAAAGTCCTGACTTCTAAAACAGGATGTGAAGTTGAAATGTTATACACACACACACACACACACACACACACACACACACACTAACCTTATAGAAGGCAAAGGCCGCCAATATCAGTCCCAGGACAGTTTTCCTCCTCCTTGGTGATGCGGTGAATAACAGATACACACCCTGCAACCGACCAATCAGGGCTTGTCGTTGGGGCAAGTAGGCGGAGCCTGCCTCAGCCCCAGAAGGTGTCGGTGATGATGATGATGATGAAGAGTCTGTGTGTGAGGGTGTAACCACGGTCTCCTGCAGTACCCATGCTGTGTATACCAGGTTGATTAGATGTATTATGGCTGCTGTGATGAACGGCCAGGTGAACCCTGCTGTCTGAATATAGAACCCAGTACACAGAGAGGCTAGCCCTGACAACACGCCTAGCAACATGTCCAAGGCTGCCATACGCACCGTACGACCTCCTCCCTTACCCCAGTCTCCCTCTCTACTCCCCCCATCTCTCCCTCTGTCTCTCCCTCCATCTCTCCCTCTGTCTCTCCCTCCATCTCTCCCTCTGTTTCCCTGTCCATCGCTCTCTCCATCTCTCCCTCTGCCTCCCAGTCCATCGCTCTCTCCATCTCTCCCTCTGTCTCTCCCTCCATGTCGCCCTCTGTCTCCCTGTCCATCGCTCTCTCCATCTCTCCCTCTGTCTCTCCCTCCATGTCGCCCTCTGTCTCCCTGTCCATCGCTCTCTCTATCTCTCCCTCTGTCTCTCCCTCCATGTCTCCCTCTGTCTCCCTGTCCATCGCTCTCTCCATCTCTCCCTCTGTCTCTCTCTCCATCTCTCCCTCTGTCTCCCTGTCCATCGCTCTCTCCATCTCTCCCTCTGTCTCTCTCTCCATCTCTCCCTCTGTCTCCCTGTCCATCGCTCTCTCCATCTCTCCTTCGGTCTCCCTCTCCACTCCCCCCACTCATAGCCCGATCTCTACAGTAATCACCTCCCCCTCCCCCACCTCCCTCACAATGGTAACTCCCCTCATCTCTAGCCCCAATCCAAACCCTATTCATACCCCCACCCCCTTCCTCACACGTATACTTACCCCCACCCCCATCCCCCTCCACCCCCTCCTCCTCACACAGGTCAGCTATATAGGCAAAACTTCCCCCCAGTAAAGCAGTGGGCCCCCCCAGTACCCCGGCCAGGAACGAGGCCCCTAGCAGGTAACCCAGGCTGAGGGAGAGGTGAGACACGGTTGCATAGCACAGAGCAAAGAACAGCTCGCCCACCAGGGGGGGCACCAGAGCTACCTAGAGATAGAGGGATGAGAGGGGGGAGAGGAGAGAGGAGGGCAGAGAGCGACAGAAGAAGAAAGAGGGGGGAGAGAGACATTGGTAACATACCAATTAGGATCCTCACACACACAGACCAATTAGAATCTGGCTAAAAATACTTGAATCAGTTATAGAACCCATTGCCCTTTATGGTTGTGAGGTCTGGCGTCTGCTCACCAACCAAGAATTCACAAAATGGGACAAACACCAAATTGAGACTCTGCATGCAGAATTCTGCAAAAACATCCTCCATGTACAACGTAAAACACCAAATAATGCATGCAGAGCAGAATTAAGCTGATACCCGTTAATTATCAAAATCCAGAAAATTCTACAACCACCTAAAAGGAAGCGATTCCCAAACCTTCCATAACAATGCCATCACCAACAGAGAGATTAACCTGGAGAAGAGTCCCCTTTCCAAATCATGTCCAATCAATTGAATAAAGGATGATCAATATAAACAGGATGCACCTGAGCTCAATTTCGAGTCTCATAGCAAAGGGTCTGAATACTTATTTAAATAGGGTATTTAGGTTTTTTATTTGTAATAAATTGGCAAATAATTTTTTTTAAAAACTGTTTTCACTTTGTCATTAAGGGGTATTGTGTGTAGATTGCTGAGATGTTTTATTGATTTAATCAATTTTAGGATAAGGCTGTAACGTAACAAAATGTGGAAGAAGTCAAGGGGTCTGAATACTTTCCGAAGGCACTGTATGCATTGGAAATGGTGTGTATTCTCTAGAATATCAAAAACTTGTAATGTAAAGATCCCCTGATATTGACCCTTTCACACAGTGATACTCCAATCAGTTATAGAACCCATTGCCCTTTATGGTTGTGAGGTCTGGGGTCCACTCACCAACCAAAAATTTACAAAATGGGACAAACACCCAATTGAGACTGCATGCAGAATTCTGCAATAATATCCTTTGAGTACAATGCAAAACCCCAACCCCACCCTTCCATCACAAAGTGCTAACCTAAAGAGAGATGAACCTGGAGAAGAGTCCCTTAAGCAAGCTGGTCCTGGGGCTCTGTTCACAATCACAAACAGACCCCACAGAGCCCCTGGACAGCCCCACAATTAGACCCAACCAAATCATGAGAAAACTAAAAGAGAATTACTTGACACATTGGAAAGAATTAACAAACAAACAGAGCAAACTAGAATGCTATTTGGCCCTAAACAAAGAGTACACAGTGGCAGAATACCTGACCACTGTGACTGACCCAAACTTAAGGAAAGCTTTGACTATGTACAGACTCAGTGAGCATAGCCTTTGTCACACCCTGACTCAGGGGACTCTGATATGTTGAGTCAGGGTGTGTATATTCTTTGTTGTGTATGTTCTATGTTGTACGATCTAGTATGTATGGTTCTATGTTGGCCGGTGTGGTTCCCAATCAGAGGCAGCTGTAGCTCGTTGTCTCTGATTGGGGACCATACTTAGGCAGCCTATTGGCACTAGTGGGTTGTGGGATCTTGTTCCGTGTGAGGTTTGTTGTGTGTACCTTAGGACGTCACGTATCATTGGTTTATTGTTTTGTCGTTGTGTTTTTCGTTAAATAAACATGTTTGCATATCACGCTGCGCCTTGGTCCGTCCCGTTTATGAACGAACGTGACAGAAGATCCCACCAGACCTGGACCAAGCAGTGTGCCGAGGAGGAGCAGAGAGGATGGACTTGGCAGGAGATAAGAGAGGATCTGGCAAGAAAGATGGAGGCCCTGATCAGGGTGGAGAGGCAATCCCAATAATTTTTTTTGGGGGGGCACACGGTGTGGAACGACGAGGCAGCAGGAGGCCGCGACAGGGCGGATCTGCTGGTTAGGAGAGGAGGCCACCAGATTACGGGGGCTATTGGTTCAGAGGGAGCAGAAGGAAGGTGTAGAAGCACGGCGAGAGGAGCTGGTTAGGTAGCAGAAGGAGCAGGGGTTAATAAAGGAACCCAGTCCTGCTCCTCGCACCAAGCAAGTGGTGAGTGTCGCCAGTCCTGCCCGGCCTGTTCCTGCTTCTCGTACCAAGCTAGTGGTGCGCGTCGCCGGCCCGGCCTGTTGCTGCTTCTCGTACCAAGCTAGTGGTGCGCGTCGCCGGCCCGGCCTGTTCCTGCTCCTCGCACCAAGCCAGTGGTGTGCGTCGCCAGCCCGGCCCGGCCTGTTCCTGCTCCTCGCACCAAGCCAGTGGTGCGCGTCGCCAGCCCGGCCCGGCCTGTTCCTGCTTCTCGTACCAAGCCAGTGGTGCGCGTCGCCAGCCCGGCCCGGCCTGTTCCTGCTCCTCGCAACAAGCCAGTGGTGCGCATCGCCAGCCCGGCCCGGCCTGTGCCTGCTCCTCGCACCAGACCAGTGGTGCGTTTGTCCAGTCCGGCACGGCCCGTGCCCGTTCTGATTGGGGACCATACCTAGGCAGCCTATTGGCACTAGTGGGTTGTGGGATCTTGTTCCATGTGAGGTTCCATGTGAGGTTTGGTTTATTGTTTTGTCGTTGTGTTTTTCGTTAAATAAACATGTTTGCATATCACGCTGCGCCTTGGTCCGTCCCGTTTATGAACGAACGTGACAGCCTTGCTATTGAGAAAGGCCGCCAAAGGCAGACCTGGCTCTCAAGAGAAGACAGGCTATGTGCACACTGCCCACAAAATGAGGTGGAAACTGAGCTGCACTTCCTAACCTCCTGCCAAATGTATGACCATATTAGAGACACGTATTTCCCTCAGATTACACAGACCCACAAAGAATTTGAAAACAAACCCAATTTTGATAAACTCCCATATCTATTGGGTGAAATACCACAGTGTGCCATAACAGCAGCAATATTTGTGACCTGTTGCCAAAAAAAAAGGGCAACCAGTGAAGAACAAACACCATTGTAAATACAACCTATATTTTTGTTGATTTATTTTCCCTTTTGCACTTTAACTACTTGCGCATCATTATAATACTGTATATAGACATAATATGACATTTGAAATGTCTTTATTCTTTTGGAACTTTTGTGAGTGTAATGTTTACTGTTCATTTTTATGTTTTATTTCACTTTTGTTTACTATCTACTTCACTTGCTTTGGCAATGTTAACATACGTTTCCCATGCCAATAAAGCCCTTAAATTTAAAATAGAATTGATTGAAATTGAAATTGAATTGAAATTGAATTGAGAGAATGACAGCGTTAAACAAATGAGTACCCAGGCTATTTAACAGCTATATACAAGTACATGTCATATATTGTCTTTTTCAGCAAATGACCTACTTTAGACCTACAGGAGAATAGGACTAATTTAGCGACAGTAAATGTCATATACATATATATATATTAGTTAAACAAAGTCCACCTGTGTGAAATCTAAGCATCACATAATCTCAGTATATACAGTTGAAGTCGGAAGTTTACATACACTTTGGTTGGAGTCATTAAAACTCGTTTTTCAACCACTCCACAAATTTCTTGTTAACAAACTATAGTTTTGGCAAGTCGGTTAGGACATCTACTTTGTGCATGACACGTAATTTTCCCAACAATTGTTTACAGACAGATTATTTCACTTATAATTCACTGTATCACAATTCCAGTGGGTCAGAAGTTTACATACGCTAAGTTGACTGTGCCTTTAAACAGCTTGGAAAATTCCAGAAAATGATGTCATGGCTTTAGAAGCTTCTGATAGGCTAATTGACATCATTTGAGTCAATTGGAGGTGTACCTGTGGATGTATTTCAAGGCCTACCTTCAAACTCAGTGCCTCTTTGCTTGACATCATGGGAAAATCAAAAGAAATCAGCCAAGACATCAGACAGTATGAAAAAATGTATGCACTCACTAACTGTAAGTCGCTCTGGATAAGAGCGTCTGCTAAATGACTAAAAATGTAAATGTAAAACAAATTGTAGACCTCCACAAGTCTGGTTGGTCCTTGGGAGCAATTTCCAAACGCCTGAAGGTACCACGTTCATCTGTACAAACAATAGTACGCAAGTATAAACACCATGGGACCACGCAGCCGTCATACCACTCAGGAAGGAGACGCGTTCTGTCTCCTAGAGATGAACGTACTTTGGTGCGAAAAGTGCAAATCAATCCCAGAACAACAGCAAAGGACCTTGTGAAGATGCTGGAGGAAACAAGTACAAAGGTATCTATATCCACAGTAAAACGAGTCCTATATCGACATAACCTGAAAGGCCGCTCAGCAAGGAAGAAGCCACTGCTCCAAAACCGCCATAAAAAAACAGACTATGGTTTGCAACTGCACATGGGGACAAAGATCGTACTTTTTGGAGAAATGTCCTCTGGTCTGATGAAACAAAAATAGAACTGTTTGGCCATAATGACCATCGTTATGTTTGGAGGAAAAAGGGGGCAGCTTGCAAGCCGAAGAACACCATCCCAACCATGAAGCACGGGGGTGGCAGCATCATGCTGTGGGGGTGCTTTGCTGCAGGAGGGACTGGTGCACTTCACAAAATAGATGGCATCATGAGGAAGGAAAGTTATGTGGATATATTGAAGCAACATCTCAAGACATCAGTCAGGAAGTTAAAGCTTGGTCGCAAATGGGTCTTCCAAAGTTGTGGCAAAATGTCTTAAGGACAACAAAGTCAAGGTATTTGAGTGGCCATCACAAAGCCCTGACCTCAATCCTATAGAAAATGTGTGGGCAGAACTGAAAAAGCGTGTGTGAGCAAGGAGGCCTACAAACCTGACTCAGTTACACCAGCTTATTGTGGGAAGCTTGTGGAAGGCTACCCGAAACATTTGACCCAAGTTAAACAATTTAAAGGCAATGCTACCAAATACTAATTGAGTGTATGTAAACTTCCGACCCACTGGGAATGTGATGAAAGAAATAAAAGCTGAAATAAATCATTCTCTCTAGTATTATTCTGACATTTCACATTCTTAAAATAAAGTGGTGATCCTAACTGACCTAAGACAGGGAATTTGTACTAGGATTAAATGTCAGGAATTGTGAAATACTGAGTTTAAATGTATTTGGCTAAGGTGTATGTAAACTTCCGACTTCAACTGTAGTGATGAATACTTTTTTGTTGTTGTTTAGGTTGTGGTGATATACTGCCATCTGGTGGCGACTAGAAACAATAGCGTAATAGGAACTGTATGTTTTACCTTCCTGCCGCAGTGGTCGCTGTAGGAGACCAGGAGTAGGGAGGAGAGGAGACTGGGGAAGAGGAAACATAACTCGCTGTAGAGGAGGAACAGAGATGCCTCCTTCTGGATCTCCTGTAGCGAGGAAGGGAGGAGAGGGGGAGGAGAGAGGGGAGAGGAGAGGGGAGAGGGGAGAGGAGAGGGGAGGAGAGAGGAGGGAGAGAGGAGGGAGAGAGGAGAGGGGAGGGGAGAGGGGAGGAGAGGGGGAGGAGAGAGGAGAGGGGAGGGGAGAGGGGAGAGGAGAGGGGAGGAGAGAGGAGGGAGCGAGGAGAGGGGGAGGAGAGAGGAGAGGGGAGGGGAGAGAGGAGAGGGGAGGGGAGAGGGGAGGAGAGAGGAGGGAGAGAGGAGAGGGGGGAGGGGAGAGGAGGGGGGAGGGGAGAGGGGAGGAGAGAGGAGGGAGAGAGGAGAGGGGGGAGGAGAGGGGGGGAGAGAGGGGAGGGGAGGAGAGAGGGGAGGAGAGAGGAGGGAGAGAGGAGAGGGGGGAGGAGAGGGGGAGGAGAGAGGAGAGGGGAGGAGAGGGGAGGAGAGAGGAGAGAGGAGGGAGCGAGGAGAGGGGAGGAGAGAAGAGGGAGAGAGAGAGGAGTGGAGAGAGGAGAGGGGAGGGGGAGGAGAGAGGAGAGAGAGAGGAGAGGGGGTGGAGAGAGGAGAGGGGAGGGGAGAGGAGAGAGGAGGGAGAGAGGAGAGGGGGGAGGAGAGAGAAGGGAGAGAGGAGATGGGAGGGGGAGGAGAGTGGAGGGAGAGAGGAGGAGAGAGGAGGGAGAGAGGAGAGGGGAAGGGCGAGGAGCGATGAGGGAGAGAGAGGAGAGTGGAGGAGAGAAGAGGGAGAGAGGAGATGGGAGGGGAGGGGAGAGGAGAGAAGAGAGGGGAGGGGGAGGAGAGAAGAGGGAGAGAGGAGGGAAGAGGGAGAGAGGAGATGGGAGAGAGGAGAGAGAGAGAAGAGGGGAGGGGGAAACCATTTGAAACAGATTTTCCTGGTCTTCCCGTTTTTGTTATATTTATGTACACAAAAGAAGACAAGAGAAAGACTAAACTTAATTTAATGATAATTGCAACTGTTTGAATTGAATGTCAATAATTGTATTTGTGGTGTTTGAAGCTGTAATGTTGATTCTGTAATTTGTAGTTAATATTGATTGATCATTTTGAATTTGTTGTATTGTTGTCCTCAGGGCACCGTTGTAAATGAGACCCTGGTTCCCTCGAATAGATAAAGTACCAAATAAAACCAATAAAGTGTGCACAGCCGCGAGCTTC
>NC_140011.1:44432149-44519506 GCF_964263955.1 Coregonus lavaretus | reverse complement strand
ACCAAGTGGCGTGGCGAGAATCTGTCTCCGCACCACGTGCTCTCACCACTGGTGTCCCCCAGGGCTCAGTTCTAGGCCCTCTCCTATTCTCGCTATACACCAAGTCACTTGGCTCTGTCATATCCTCACATGGCCACTCCTATCATTGCTACGCAGACGACACACAACTAATCTTCTCCTTTCCCCTTCTGATAACCAGGTGGCGAATCGCATCTCTGCATGTCTGGCAGACATATCAGTATGGATGACGGATCACCACCTCAAGCTGAACCTCGGCAAGACGGAGCTGCTCTTCCTCCCGGGGAAGGACTGCCCGTTCCATGATCTCGCCATCACGGTTGATAACTCCGTTGTGTCCTCCTCCCAGAGTGCGAAGAGCCTTGGCGTGACCCTGGACAACACCCTGTCGTTCTCCGCTAACATCAAGGCGGTGACCCGATCCTGTAGGTTCATGCTCTACAACATTCGGAGAGTACGACCCTGCCTAACACAGGAAGTGGCACAGGTCCTAATCCAGGCACTTGTCATCTCCCGTCTGGATTACTGCAACTCGCTGTTGGCTGGGCTCCTTGCCTGTGCCATTAAACCCCTACAACTCATCCAGAATGCCGCAGCCCGTCTGGTGTTCAACCTTCCCAAGTTCTCTCACGTCACCCCGCTCCTCCGCACACTCCACTGGTTTCCAGTTGAAGCTCGCATCTGCTACAAGACCATGGTGCTTGCCTACGGAGCTGTGAGGGGAACGGCACCTCCGTACCTTCAGGCTCTGATCAGTCCCTACACCCAAACGAGGGCATTGCGTTCATCCACATCTGGCCTGCTGGCCCCCCTACCTCTGCGGAAGCACAGTTCCCGCTCAGCCCAGTCAAAACTGTTCGCTGCTCTGACACCCCAATGGTGGAACAAGCTCCCTCACGACGCCAGGACAGCGGAGTCACTCACCACCTCCTGGAGACACTTGAAACCCCACCTCTTTAAGGAATACCTGGGATAGGATAAAGTAATCCTTCTACCACCCCCAAAATAAAAAAATATTGTAAAGTGGTTGTCCCATCACAAGGTGAATGCACCAATTTGTAAGTCGCTCTGGATAAGAGCATCTGCTAAATTACGTAAATGTAAAGATGATACCAACCCCAGATCAAACACTACTACTACTACTACTACTACTACCGCTACTACCACTACCGCTACCACTACTACTGCTACTATTACTACTACCACTGCTGCTACTACTGCTACTATTACTACTACTACCGCTACTACTAGCTGCTACTACTACTACTACTACTGCTACTACTAGCTGCTACTACTACTACTACTGCTACTGCTACTGCTACTACTACTACTGCTACTACTACTACTACTACTGCTACTACTACCGCTACTACCGCTACCACTATTACTACTACTACTACTACTACTACTACCACTACTACTTACTACTACTACTACCACTACCGCTACCACTATTACTACTACTACCGCTACTACCACTACCGCTACCACTATTACTACTACTACCGCTACTACCACTACCGCTACCAACTACTACTACTACTACCACTGCTACCACTACTACTACTACTACTACTACTACTACCACTACTGCTACTACTACTACTACTACTACTACCACTGCTACTACTACTACCACTACTGCTACTACTACTACTACTACCACTACTGCTACTACTACTACCACTGCTACTACTACTACTACCGCTGCTACTACTACTACCACTGCTGCCACCACCACCACCACCACCACCACCACCACCACCACCACCACCACCACCACCACCACTACTACTACTACTACTACTACACAGTAGAGATAAAGAAGAAGAAAGCTTTAGGATCTGAAGGGATGTGGAAAGAAAATGAGAGAAGGTAAATGTACAGAATATCCAACTGAAACATAGTGAAGGAGATGAGAGAGAAGGGTCTGAAGGTATATGCTGATGGAGGGAGAAGGGTCTGAAGGTATGTGCTGATGGAGGGAGAAGGGTCTGAAGGTATATGCTGATGGAGGGAGAAGGGTCTGAAGGTATGTGCTGATGGAGGGAGAAGGGTCTGAAGGTATATGCTGATGGAGGGAGAAGGGTCTGAAGGTATGTGCTGATGGAGGGAGAAGGGTCTGAAGGTATATGCTGATGGAGGGAGAAGGGTCTGAAGGTATATGCTGATGGAGGGAGAAGGGTCTGAAGGTATGTGCTGATGGAGGGAGAAGGGTCTGAAGGTATGTGCTGATGGAGGGAGAAGGGTCTGAAGGTATATGCTGATGGAGGGAGAAGGGTCTGAAGGTATATGCTGATGGAGGGAGAAGGGTCTGAAGGTATATGCTGATGGAGAGAGAAGGGTCTGAAGGTATGTGCTGATGGAGGGAGAAGGGTCTGAAGGTATGTGCTGATGGAGGGAGAAGGGTCTGAAGGTATGTGCTGATGGAGGGAGAAGGGTCTGAAGGTATATGCTGATGGAGGGAGAAGAGTCTGAAGGTATATGCTGATGGAGAGAGAAGGGTCTGAAGGTATGTGCTGATGGAGGGAGAAGGGTCTGAAGGTATGTGCTGATGGAGGGAGAAGGGTCTGAAGGTATATGCTGATGGAGGGAGAAGGGTCTGAAGGTATATGCTGATGGAGGGAGAAGGGTGTGAAGGTATGTGCTGATGGAGAGAGAAGGGTCTGAAGGTATGTGCTGATGGAGGGAGAAGGGTCTGAAGGTATGTGCTGATGGAGGGAGAAGGGTCTGAATGTATGTGCTGATGGAGGGAGAAGGGTCTGAAGGTATGTGCTGATGGAGGGAGAAGGGTCTGAAGGTATGTGCTGATGGAGGGAGAAGGGTCTGAAGGTATGTGCTGATGGAGGGAGAAGGGTCTGAAGGTATGTGCTGATGGAGGGAGAAGGGTCTGAAGGTATATGCTGATGGAGGGAGAAGGGTCTGAAGGTATATGCTGATGGAGGGAGAAGGGTCTGAAGGTATATGCTGATGGAGGGAGAAGGGTCTGAAGGTATGTGCTGATGGAGGGAGAAGGGTCTGAAGGTATGTGCTGATGGAGGGAGAAGGGTCTGAAGGTATATGCTGATGGAGGGAGAAGGGTCTGAAGGTATATGCTGATGGAGAGAGAAGGGTCTGAAGGTATGTGCTGATGGAGGGAGAAGGGTCTGAAGGTATGTGCTGATGGAGAGAGAAGGGTCTGAAGGTATGTGCTGATGGAGGGAGAAGGGTCTGAAGGTATGTGCTGATGGAGGGAGAAGGGTCTGAAGGTATATGCTGATGGAGGGAGAAGGGTCTGAAGGTATATGCTGATGGAGGGAGAAGGGTCTGAAGGTATATGCTGATGGAGAGAGAAGGGTCTGAAGGTATGTGCTGATGGAGGGAGAAGGGTCTGAAGGTATGTGCTGATGGAGGGAGAAGGGTCTGAAGGTATGTGCTGATGGAGGGAGAAGGGTCTGAAGGTATATGCTGATGGAGGGAGAAGAGTCTGAAGGTATATGCTGATGGAGAGAGAAGGGTCTGAAGGTATGTGCTGATGGAGGGAGAAGGGTCTGAAGGTATGTGCTGATGGAGGGAGAAGGGTCTGAAGGTATATGCTGATGGAGGGAGAAGGGTCTGAAGGTATATGCTGATGGAGGGAGAAGGGTGTGAAGGTATGTGCTGATGGAGAGAGAAGGGTCTGAAGGTATGTGCTGATGGAGGGAGAAGGGTCTGAAGGTATGTGCTGATGGAGGAGAAGGGTCTGAATGTATGTGCTGATGGAGGGAGAAGGGTCTGAAGGTATGTGCTGATGGAGGGAGAAGGGTCTGAAGGTATGTGCTGATGGAGGGAGAAGGGTCTGAAGGTATGTGCTGATGGAGAGAGAAGGGTCTGAAGGTATGTGCTGATGGAGAGAGAAGGGTCTGAAGGTATGTGCTGATGGAGGGAGAAGGGTCTGAAGGTATGTGCTGATGGAGGGAGAAGGGTCTGAAGGTATGTGCTGATGGAGGGAGAAGGGTCTGAAGGTATGTGATGAGGGAGAAGGGTCTGAAGGTATGTGCTGATGGAGAGAGAAGGGTCTGAAGGTATGTGCTGATGGAGGGAGAAGGGTGTGAAGGTATGTGCTGATGGAGAGAGAAGGGTGTGAAGGTACCTCTCTCCAGGCAGTATGATGTGAGGTCAGTGGAAGTCTCCTCATCGTCGGAGGACAGCCCCTCGTTATGCTCCGCCCTCTTCCCGTTCTGCTCCCGTGCCTGCCGCCGCCGCGTTCTAGGCCCACCCCACAAACAATGTTAGCCAATCACACAAGACATTGTTTTCATCGATAAAAACCCATTTGGGTCATTCAGAACTGCTAACAAGAAGGGTGCATCTCAATAATGTGGTGACCTCCTCTCCTTCAGTGATTGATGCCTACCGGGAGAGGGTGCAGCTTTAGAGTATTGAGACGCGCCCCAAGGGGACAAGACTATGTACGGGGCTGCATTCAGAGCATGTTTGATCTCATGAGTACATTCAACATGTGATAACTACAATTTAACACTAGGGGACAGCATAGCTCTATTTAAAGAGATATTTCAGATGTTTTCATACCTTGGGAGTGTCCTGTTGTCATGTACCTTGAAAAGGTAAAAACATCTGACAAAGTTTGAAAAAAAGTGAAATATCACTTTAAAACTATGAGTGAGTTGAAGGCTTCAGATCTTTGCGCTGAGGTCTTGTATCTCCAGCTAGTGCCTCCCGCTCTGCGATCCTCATTCGTCTAAGCGTTCTCCTGATAGACAGCCCTCACCTCAACAACACCTAGCCTGCACAACATTTATACTGACTGAAAAGGAATATTTTAAAAAGCTGTGAGTGTGTTAGCGTAGCATCGTACCGTCGGGCTTCCCGTTCAGCGATCCTCCTCTGTCTGGCGTGCTCCTGATAGACGGTCCTGTCTCTCCCAAACGAGTCAGGAGACATGAGGTTAGGAGCCATCACAGCCTTACCTGGAAGAGACAGGTCAAAGGTTAGAGACCTGAGGACGGGACAGAGAGCCCTCACCTCAACTACACCTGGCTTAATCTAGACTCCAACATGCTTAATCTAGACTACACCTCAACTCCACCAGGCTTAATCTAGACTACACCTGACTAAACTAGCCTACATACCATTTATACTGACTAAATAATAATGCAACACATTTGTAAATAACTTTCATGAAAAAGGCATTTCTGCATTTGACACCAGGATCAGAAAAAAGTGCTTTATTTATTGAACTATTTATGAATATTAGACGTGTCAATAATTATCAGCCGAACGGATTAATCTAAACCTATTCACAGCACAGAAACATTATCCGTTTGATTAACTGTCCTGGTCTACAGTCGTAATGCATTGATGTTCTGCTTGGATTATCACTGGATCCACTTAACACTTACCTGTCTGTGGTCAGCAGCATCATATCAACTAGCATTCACTTTAGGACCTGTCTGTGTCAGTGACTCACTGACGTCACGGTCATAGCTTTTGGTCACTGATTTTATGGCGTTTTAGTCAGTGATTCAAAGGACTACAGGTCTACAGACAACTACAGACAGACCGTCTGTGGTTCGGTCTGTCACAGTCATCTCAGCCACAACAGATGGAGCAAAGCTGAAACAGCCTTGTCCCTTTACACATTACTGTGCAGTCAGGACTCAAGATCACGTCTCTCTCTCTCTCACTCTCTCTCTCACTCTCACCAAGCTCACTTGACAACAAGGCTCGCACCACTCACAGACAGGGAGAGGTGAGAAGGGTTTGGGTAAGACAGGGAGAGATGAGAAGGGTTTGGGTAAGACAGGGAGAGATGAGAAGGGTTTGGGTAAGACAGGGAGAGATGAGAAGGGTTTGGGTAAGACAGGGAGAGATGAGAAGGGTTTGGGTAAGACAGGGAGAGATGAGAAGGGTTTGGGTAAGACAGGGAGAGATGAGAAGGGTTTGGGTAAGACAGGGAGAGATGAGAAGGGTTTGGGTAAGACAGGGAGAGATGAGAAGGGTTTGGGTAAGACAGGGAGAGATGAGAAGGGTTTGGGTAAGACAGGGAGAGATGAGAAGGGTTTGGGTAAGACAGGGAGAGATGAGAAGGGTTTGGGTAAGACAGGGAGAGATGAGAAGGGTTTGGGTAAGACAGGGAGAGATGAGAAGGGTTTGGGTAAGACAGGGAGAGATGAGAAGGGTTTGGGTAAGACAGGGAGAGATGAGAAGGGTTTGGGTAAGACAGGGAGAGATGAGAAGGGTTTGGGTAAGACAGGGAGAGATGAGAAGGGTTTGGGTAAGACAGGGAGAGATGAGAAGGGTTTTGGGGAGTGGGGGTTAACACTTAAGGAAAATAAGAGTTGGGGGGGGGGGGGGGAGCTGCTTCACACGTACACACCACCACACACACACACACACACACACACAGAGAACCAACGATGCCGTTCGAGTAAAGAATAAAAACCTTCAAGATGGACTGACTTGAAAGGCTTGCAAACTCCGCCGATTCATCTTTAATATCATCCTGGCGCCGCTGGACCAGCCGACAGGCCCGTTGCCTTAGTAACTGGTGCATGGCGCCCTCCAGCTCCACCACGCTGGGAACCTGAAACATACACGCCCACATGTCACCTCTGACCTCGACACAGAACAAAGCCCTGCTCAGGCTGACCGGCCACCGGGAGACCTCATTGGTGCAAGGGCCAGAGAGACGCTTGACTGACAGGTGACACGTCCAATTGTGTTGTGAGGTTGAATATAGACAGGAATATCAGTCAAAGTTAAATATTGTAGTTATTTTCAATCAAGGTGTTACTCTGTGTTCATTCTACATCTATAAACATGGACCAACATCAGCGCTATTTCAGCTTTCCTTTACTAACAAGCCAGAGCTTTTAGTTTGAACTGTGCAGTCAGTGAGCTTTTTCACAACGTTCTCAGCCCCCACACCAAAGAGACTCCATTAACCATCATGCATCATTCCTCTAAGGAGAGCTGAAGGAGGAAGTGAGTGTTAAAGAGAGAGGCTGATAGTCAGTTCAGCTAACAGGTGCATAGAGACTAGGGTCCTTCTCCTCCCCTCTCTGGAGACCACCTAGAACCACCTGCTGTAGAACTAACACCAGTCAGATGTTAAGATGGTAGACCACCTAGAACCACCTGCTGTAGAACTAACACCAGTCAGATGGGAGGCAACCTAGAACCACCTGCTGTAGGACTAACACCAGTCAGATGTTAAGATGGTAGACCACCTAGAACCACCTGCTGTAGGACTAACACCAGTCAGATGTTAAGATGGTAGACCACCTAGAACCACCTGCTGTAGGACTAACACCAGTCAGATGGGAGGCCACCTAGAACCACCTGCTGTAGAACTAACACCAGTCAGATGGGAGGCCACCTAGAACCACCTGCTGTAGGACTAACACCAGTCAGATGGGAGGCCACCTAGAACCACCTGCTGTAGGACTAACACCAGTCAGATGGGAGGCCACCTAGAACCACCTGCTGTAGGACTAACACCAGTCAGATGGGAGGCCACCTAGAACCACCTGCTGTAGGACTAACACCAGTCAGATGGGAGGCCACCTAGAACCACCTGCTGTAGGACTAACACCAGTCAGATGGGAGGCCACCTAGAACCACCTGCTGTAGGACTAACACCAGTCAGATGTTAAGATGGTAGACCACCTAGAACCACCTGCTGTAGAACTAACACCAGTCAGATGTTAAGATGGGAGGCCACCTAGAACCACCTGCTGTAGAACTAACACCAGTCAGATGGGAGGCCACCTAGAACCACCTGCTGTAGAACTAACACCAGTCAGATGGGAGGCCACCTAGAACCACCTGCTGTAGGACTAACACCAGTCAGATGGGAGGCCACCTAGAACCACCTGCTGTAGGACTAACACCAGTCAGATGTTAAGATGGTAGACCACCTAGAACCACCTGCTGTAGGACTAACACCAGTCAGATGGGAGGCCACCTAGAACCACCTGCTGTAGAACTAACACCAGTCAGATGTTAAGATGGTAGACCACCTAGAACCACCTGCTGTAGAACTAACACCAGTCAGATGGGAGGCCACCTAGAACCACCTGCTGTAGGACTAACACCAGTCAGATGGGAGGCCACCTAGAACCACCTGCTGTAGAACTAACACCAGTCAGATGTTAAGATGGGAGGCCACCTAGAACCACCTGCTGTAGGACTAACACCAGTCAGATGGGAGGCCACCTAGAACCACCTGCTGTAGAACTAACACCAGTCAGATGTTAAGATGGTAGACCACCTAGAACCACCTGCTGTAGAACTAACACCAGTCAGATGTTAAGATGGGAGACCACCTAGAACCACCTGCTGTAGAACTAACACCAGTCAGATGGGTGGCCACCTAGAACCACCTGCTGTAGGACTAACACCAGTCAGATGTTAAGATGGTAGACCACCTAGAACCACCTGCTGTAGAACTAACACCAGTCAGATGTTAAGATGGGAGGCCACCTAGAACCACCTGCTGTAGGACTAACACTAGTCAGATGGGAGGCCACCTAGAACCACCTGCTGTAGAACTAACACCAGTCAGATGGGAGGCCACCTAGAACCACCTGCTGTAGAACTAACACCAGTCAGATGTTAAGATGGGAGGCCACCTAGAACCACCTGCTGTAGGACTAACACCAGTCAGATGGGAGGCCACCTAGAACCACCTGCTGTAGAACTAACACCAGTCAGATGTTAAGATGGTAGACCACCTAGAACCACCTGCTGTAGAACTAACACCAGTCAGATGGGAGGCCACCTAGAACCACCTGCTGTAGGACTAACACCAGTCAGATGTTAAGATGGGAGGCCACCTAGAACCACCTGCTGTAGGACTAACACCAGTCAGATGTTAAGATGGTAGACCACCTAGAACCACCTGCTGTAGGACTAACACCAGTCAGATGTTAAGATGGTAGACCACCTAGAACCACCTGCTGTAGGACTAACACCAGTCAGATGTTAAGATGGGAGGCCACCTAGAACCACCTGCTGTAGAACTAACACCAGTCAGATGGGAGGCCACCTAGAACCACCTGCTGTAGAACTAACACCAGTCAGATGTTAAGATGGCAGACCACCTAGAACCACCTGCTGTAGGACTAACACCAGTCAGATGGGAGGCCACCTAGAACCACCTGCTGTAGAACTAACACCAGTCAGATGGGAGGCCACCTAGAACCACCTGCTGTAGGACTAACACCAGTCAGATGGGAGGCCACCTAGAACCACCTGCTGTAGAACTAACACCAGTCAGATGTTAAGATGGTAGACCACCTATAACCACCTGCTGTAGGACTAACACCAGTCAGATGTTAAGATGGTAGACCACCTAGAACCACCTGCTGTAGGACTAACACCAGTCAGATGGGAGGCCACCTAGAACCACCTGCTGTAGAACTAACACCAGTCAGATGTTAAGATGGCAGACCACCTAGAACCACCTGCTGTAGGACTAACACCAGTCAGATGGGAGGCCACCTAGAACCACCTGCTGTAGAACTAACACCAGTCAGATGGGAGGCCACCTAGAACCACCTGCTGTAGGACTAACACCAGTCAGATGGGAGGCCACCTAGAACCACCTGCTGTAGAACTAACACCAGTCAGATGTTAAGATGGTAGACCACCTATAACCACCTGCTGTAGGACTAACACCAGTCAGATGTTAAGATGGTAGACCACCTAGAACCACCTGCTGTAGGACTAACACCAGTCAGATGGGAGGCCACCTAGAACCACCTGCTGTAGAACTAACACCAGTCAGATGTTAAGATGGGAGGCCACCTAGAACCACCTGCTGTAGAACTAACACCAGTCAGATGGGAGGCCACCTAGAACCACCTGCTGTAGAACTAACACCAGTCAGATGTTAAGATGGTAGACCACCTAGAACCACCTGCTGTAGAACTAACACCAGTCAGATGGGAGGCCACCTAGAACCACCTGCTGTAGAACTAACACCAGTCAGATGTTAAGATGGTAGACCACCTAGAACCACCTGCTGTAGAACTAACACCAGTCAGATGTTAAGATGGTAGACCACCTAGAACCACCTGCTGTAGGACTAACACCAGTCAGATGTTAAGATGGTAGACCACCTAGAACCACCTGCTGTAGAACTAACACCAGTCAGATGTTAAGATGGTAGACCACCTAGAACCACCTGCTGTAGGACTAACACCAGTCAGATGGGAGGCCACCTAGAACCACCTGCTGTAGAACTAACACCAGTCAGATGTTAAGATGGTAGACCACCTAGAACCACCTGCTGTAGAACTAATACCAGTCAGATGTTAAGATGGTAGACCACCTAGAACCACCTGCTATAGGACTAACACCAGTCAGATGGGAGGCCACCTAGAACCACCTGCTGTAGAACTAACACCAGTCAGATGGGAGACCACCTAGAACCACCTGCTGTAGGACTAACACCAGTCAGATGGGAGGCCACCTAGAACCACCTGCTGTAGAACTAACACCAGTCAGATGGGAGGCCACCTAGAACCACCTGCTGTAGGACTAACACCAGTCAGATGGGAGGCCACCTAGAACCACCTGCTGTAGAACTAACACCAGTCAGATGGGAGGCCACCTAGAACCACCTGCTGTAGGACTAACACCAGTCAGATGGGAGGCCACCTAGAACCACCTGCTGTAGGACTAACACCAGTCAGATGGGAGGCCACCTAGAACCACCTGCTGTAGGACTAACACCAGTCAGATGGGAGGCCACCTAGAACCACCTGCTGTAGGACTAACACCAGTCAGATGGGAGGCCACCTAGAACCACCTGCTGTAGAACTAACACCAGTCAGATGTTAAGATGGGAGGCCACCTAGAACCACCTGCTGTAGGACTAACACCAGTCAGATGGGAGGCCACCTAGAACCACCTGCTGTAGGACTAACACCAGTCAGATGTTAAGATGGTAGACCACCTAGAACCACCTGCTGTAGGACTAACACCAGTCAGATGTTAAGATGGTAGACCACCTAGAACCACCTGCTGTAGAACTAACACCAGTCAGATGTTAAGATGGAAGGCCACCTAGAACCACCTGCTGTAGAACTAACACCAGTCAGATGGGAGGCCACCTAGAACCACCTGCTGTAGAACTAACACCAGTCAGATGGGAGGCCACCTAGAACCACCTGCTGTAGGACTAACACCAGTCAGATGTTAAGATGGGAGGCCACCTAGAACCACCTGCTGTAGAACTAACACCAGTCAGATGTTAAGATGGGAGGCCACCTAGAACCACCTGCTGTAGAACTAACACCAGTCAGATGGGAGGCCACCTAGAACCACCTGCTGTAGAACTAACACCAGTCAGATGGGAGGCCACCTAGAACCACCTGCTGTAGGACTAACACCAGTCAGATGGGAGGCCACCTAGAACCACCTGCTGTAGAACTAACACCAGTCAGATGTTAAGATGGTAGACCACCTAGAACCACCTGCTGTAGGACTAACACCAGTCAGATGGGAGGCCACCTAGAACCACCTGCTGTAGGACTAACACCAGTCAGATGGGAGGCCACCTAGAACCACCTGCTGTAGAACTAACACCAGTCAGATGGGAGGCCACCTAGAACCACCTGCTGTAGGACTAACACCAGTCAGATGGGAGGCCACCTAGAACCCCCTGCTGTAGGACTAACACCAGTCAGATGGGAGGCCACCTAGAACCACCTGCTGTAGGACTAACACCAGTCAGATGGGAGGCCACCTAGAACCACCTGCTGTAGGACTAACACCAGTCAGATGGGAGGCCACCTAGAACCACCTGCTGTAGAACTAACACCAGTCAGATGGGAGGCCACCTAGAACCACCTGCTGTAGGACTAACACCAGTCAGATGGGAGGCCACCTAGAACCACCTGCTGTAGAACTAACACCAGTCAGATGGGAGGCCACCTAGAACCACCTGCTGTAGGACTAACACCAGTCAGATGGGAGGCCACCTAGAACCACCTGCTGTAGGACTAACACCAGTCAGATGGGAGGCCACCTAGAACCACCTGCTGTAGAACTAACACCAGTCAGATGGGAGGCCACCTAGAACCACCTGCTGTAGGACTAACACCAGTCAGATGGGAGGCCACCTAGAACCACCTGCTGTAGGACTAACACCAGTCAGATGTTAAGATGGGAGGCCACCTAGAACCACCTGCTGTAGGACTAACACCAGTCAGATGGGAGGCCACCTAGAACCACCTGCTGTAGGACTAACACCAGTCAGATGGGAGGCCACCTAGAACCACCTGCTGTAGGACTAACACCAGTCAGATGGGAGGCCACCTAGAACCACCTGCTGTAGGACTAACACCAGTCAGATGTTAAGATGGGAGGCCACCTAGAACCACCTGCTGTAGAACTAACACCAGTCAGATGAAATAAAACATTTCAGTAGATGATAAATATTGGAGCGGTTGATAGTTCTGATACAGACATGCACTAATGAGTATCAGAGCAATTCAGTTCGAGACCACCAAATGGAAGTATACTGCAAAAAACAATTGCTCTAAACTAAAAAAAAGGCATAGGTTGTAATTTTAAAGCAGAAATGAACTTAAAACTAATTTTTACATCAAAGTACATATCAAATTGTTATGCTCTTATTTCAAAAAGTATTTTAACCCACGAGAGAAAAATATCAAAATAAAAACGAAGAACGGAGGCAGAGAATTTCTCCCTTACCTTTTCACCGAAACACTCAAGCAAGTCTCGAACATACCCTCGCATCTCTTGCAAGAATTTATACTGTTCTGCGTCGTCATTGGACGAACCCTCGAGGCGGCGAATGGTGTTCTGAGCTGCCTCGAGTTCTTCCTGGATCTGATCGTAGCGCTTAGCATTAGCATCATGCCCCACACGCATCTGGCTCAGCCTAGAGACACACACACACACACACACACACGAGACAAACAGGGTGAGTTGAGTGGATCTGAGCCTACAGACAGACAGACAGACAGAAGAGAGAGAGAGAGGGTGAGTCCTGTAAAGTTATCCCATGAAGCTTGGTTTACAACTGTCAATAGACACATATGATGTGGTAATCAAATCAAATCAGATTGTATTTGTCACATTCACGTGTTTAGCAGATGTTATAGCGGGTGTAGCGAAATGCTTGTGCTTCTAGCTCCGACAGTGCAGTAATATCTAACAAGTAATATCTAACAATTTCACAACATATACCCAATACACACAAATCTAAGTAAGGAATGGGATTTAAGAATATATACATATATGGACAAGCGATGTCAGAGCGGCATGGACTAAGATACAGTAGAATACAGTATATACATATGAGATGAGTAGTGCAAGATATGGAAACATTATTAAAGTGACTAGTGTTCCATTTCTTAAAGTGGCCAGTGATTTCAATAGGCAGCAGCAGCCTCTAATATTCTATTGGTCTACAGCGCTGTGGTCAGGGGCTAACTATAAAGCAGCTTTCAGCAGGACTGGAGCTCAGCCTGGGACGGCATACAGGACAGACAGACAGAGACAGACAGACAGACAGACAGACAGACAGACAGACAGACAGACAGACAGACAGACAGACAGACAGACAGACAGACAGACAGACACTTAGTGAGGACTGACCAATAGAAAGGAAGACCATGAGGTAATGTGCCTGAGGTAAACCAGGTGACTGAGTGGGGGAAGAGAGGAGAGTCACCCCTGGCAAACCTTTCCAGCAGCACAAACCACACAGCTTCTAGCTGGCTGGGATTCCAGTAACAGCAGAATGGAGTGGCTTCTAGCTGGCTAGGATTCCAGTAACAGCAGAATGGAGTGGCTTCTAGCTGGCTAGGATTCCAGTAACAGTAGAATGGAGTGGCTTCTAGCTGGCTAGGATTCCAGTAACAGCAGAAGGGAGTGGCTTCTAGCTGGCTGGGATTCCAGTAACAGCAGAATGGAGTGGCTTCTAGCTGGCTAGGATTCCAGTAACAGCAGAAGGGAGTGGCTTCTAGCTGGCTGGGATTCCAGTAACAGCAGAATGGAGTGGCTTCTAGCTGGCTGGGATTCCAGTAACAGCAGAAGGGAGTGGCTTCTAGCTGGCTGGGATTCCAGTAACAGCAGAATGGAGTGGCTTCTAGCTGGCTGGGATTCCAGTAACAGCAGAATGGAGTGGCTTCTAGCTGGCTGGGATTCCAGTAACAGCAGAAGGGAGTGGCTTCTAGCTGGCTGGGATTCCAGTAACAGCAGAAGGGAGTGGCTTCTAGCTGGCTAGGATTCCAGTAACAGCAGAATGGAGTGGCTTCTAGCTGGCTGGGATTCCAGTAACAGCAGAAGGGAGTGGCTTCTAGCTGGCTGGGATTCCAGTAACAGCAGAATGGAGTGGCTTCTAGCTGGCTGGGATTCCAGTAACAGCAGAAGGGAGTGGCTTCTAGCTGGCTGGGATTCCAGTAACAGCAGAAGGGAGTGGCTTCTAGCTGGCTGGGATTCCAGTAACAGCAGAAGGGAGTGGCTTCTAGCTGGCTAGGATTCCAGTAACAGCAGAATGGAGTGGCTTCTAGCTGGCTGGGATTCCAGTAACAGCATAGTAGAATGGAGTGGCTTCTAGCTGGCTGGGATTCCAGTAACAGCAGAAGGGAGTGGCTTCTAGCTGGCTAGGATTCCAGTAACAGCAGAAGGGAGTGGCTTCTAGCTGGCTAGGATTCCAGTAACAGCAGAAGGGAGTGGCTTCTAGCTGGCTGGGATTCCAGTAACAGCAGAAGGGAGTGGCTCCAGAGCGCTCAGGACCTCAGACTGGGGCAAAGGTTCACCTTCAACAGGACAACGACCCTAAGCATTCAGCCAAGACAACGCAAGAGTGGCTTTGGGACAAGTCTCTGAATGTCCTTGAGTGGCCCAGCCAGAGCCCGGACTTGAACCCAATCTAACATCTCTGGAGACCTGAAAATAGCTGTGCAGCGACGCTCCCCATCCAACCTGACAGAGCTTGAGAGGATCTGCAGAGAAGAATGGGAGAAACTCCCCAAATACAGGTATGCCAAGCTTGTAGCGTCTTACCCAAGAAGACTCGAGGCTGTAATCGCTGCCAAAGGTGCTTCAACAAAGTACTGAGTAAAGGGTCTGAATACTTATGTAAATGTGATATTTCCGTTTTTTATTTCTAAAAACCTGTTTTTTTGCTTTGTCATTATGGGGTAGTGTGTTTAGATTGATGACGGGGGAATAAAAATAAAAAATCAATTTTAGAATAAGGCTTTAACGTAACAAAATGTGGAAAAAGTGAAGGGGTCTGAATACTTTCCTTGACCAGGTCAGTAGTGACAGGTGAAAGGTCAACGTTAGGGTTAGCAGAGTACTGGATCCGTCAGGTACCTGTCTCTGAGGCGTGTCTTGACCAGGTCAGCAGTGACAGGTGAAAGGTCACCACCAGGGGCGCTGTAGACCAGTGCGCAGCCCTCAGCCTTGCTAATGTAGGAGTAGGGCAGGCTGTAGGTAGAGCTGTAGGGCTGCTGGGGGTCGTAGCTGTTGCTCTGGTAGTACATACTACCGCTACTGCTGTCGTCTGGCTGGCAGGACTGGACCTACACAACAACACAATGTATGGTGTGTGTTACCTTGGGGGATGCTGGCGTGTGTGAGTGTGGTATTACCTGGGGGATGCTGGTGGGTGTGAGTGTGGTATTACCTGGGGGATGCTGGTGTGTGTGAGTGTGGTATTACCTTGGGGGATGCTGGTGAGTGTGGTATTACCTGGGGGGATGCTGGTGTGTGTGAGTGTGGTATTACCTGGGGGGATGCTGGTGTGTGTGAGTGTGGTATTACCTGGGGGATGCTGGTGTGTGTGAGTGTGGTATTACCTGGGGGATGCTGGTGTGTGTGAGTGTGGTATTACCTGGGGGATGCTGGTGTGTGTGAGTGTGGTATTACCTGGGGGATGCTGGTGTGTGTGAGTGTGGTATTACCTGGGGGATGCTGGTGTGTGTGAGTGTGGTATTACCTGGGGGGATGCTGGTGTGTGTGAGTGTGGTGTTACCTGGGGGATGCTGGTGTGTGTGAGTGTGGTATTACCTGGGGGATGCTGGTGTGTGTGAGTGTGGTATTACCTGGGGGATGCTGGTGTGTGTGAGTGTGGTATTACCTGGGGGATGCTGGTGTGTGTGAGTGTGGTATTACCTGGGGGGATGCTGGTGTGTGTGTGTTACCTGGGGGATGCTGGTGTGTGTGAGTGTGGTATTACCTGGGGGGATGCTGGTGTGTGTGAGTGTGGTGTTACCTGGGGGATGCTGGTGTGTGTGAGAGGGGTATTACCTGGGGGATGCTGGTGTGTGTGAGTGTGGTATTACCTGGGGGGATGCTGGTGTGTGTGTGTTACCTGGGGGATGCTGGTGTGTGTGAGTGTGGTATTACCTGGGGGGATGCTGGTGTGTGTGAGTGTGGTATTACCTGGGGGATGCTGGTGTGTGTGAGTGTGGTATTACCTGGGGGATGCTGGTGTGTGTGAGTGTGGTATTACCTGGGGGATGCTGGTGTGTGTGAGTGTGGTATTACCTGGGGGGATGCTGGTGTGTGTGAGTGTGGTATTACCTGGGGGGATGCTGGTGTGTGTGAGTGTGGTGTTACCTGGGGGATGCTGGTGTGTGTGAGAGGGGTATTACCTGGGGGATGCTGGTGTGTGTGAGTGTGGTATTACCTGGGGGGATGCTGGTGTGTGTGTGTTACCTGGGGGATGCTGGTGTGTGTGAGTGTGGTATTACCTGGGGGATGCTGGTGTGTGTGAGTGTGGTATTACCTGGGGGATGCTGGTGTGTGTGAGTGTGGTATTACCTGGGGGATGCTGGTGTGTGTGAGTGTGGTATTACCTGGGGGGATGCTGGTGTGTGTGAGTGTGGTATTACCTGGGGGATGCTGGTGTGTGTGAGTGTGGTATTACCTGGGGGGATGCTGGTGTGTGTGAGTGTGGTGTTACCTGGGGGATGCTGGTGTGTGTGAGTGTGGTATTACCTGGGGGATGCTGGTGTGTGTGAGTGTGGTATTACCTGGGGGATGCTGGTGTGTGTGAGTGTGGTATTACCTGGGGGATGCTGGTGTGTGTGAGTGTGGTATTACCTGGGGGGATGCTGGTGTGTGTGTGTTACCTGGGGGATGCTGGTGTGTGTGTGTTACCTGGGGGATGCTGGTGTGTGTGAGTGTGGTATTACCTGGGGGGATGCTGGTGTGTGTGAGTGTGGTATTACCTGGGGGATGCTGGTGTGTGTGAGTGTGGTATTACCTGGGGGGATGCTGGTGTGTGTGAGTGTGGTGTTACCTGGGGGATGCTGGTGTGTGTGAGTGTGGTATTACCTGGGGGATGCTGGTGTGTGTGAGTGTGGTATTACCTGGGGGATGCTGGTGTGTGTGAGTGTGGTATTACCTGGGGGATGCTGGTGTGTGTGAGTGTGGTATTACCTGGGGGGATGCTGGTGTGTGTGTGTTACCTGGGGGATGCTGGTGTGTGTGAGTGTGGTATTACCTGGGGGGATGCTGGTGTGTGTGAGTGTGGTGTTACCTGGGGGATGCTGGTGTGTGTGAGTGTGGTATTACCTTGGGGGGATGCTGGTGTGTGTGTGAGTGTGGTATTACCTGGGGGATGCTGGTGTGTGTGAGTGTGGTATTACCTGGGGGGATGCTGGTGTGTGTGAGTGTGGTATTACCTGGGGGATGCTGGTGTGTGTGAGTGTGGTATTACCTGGGGGGATGCTGGTGTGTGTGAGTGTGGTGTTACCTGGGGGATGCAGGTGTGTGTGTGTGTGTGTGTGTGTTACCTGGGGGATGCTGGTGTGTGTGAGTGTGGTATTACCTGGGGGATGCTGGTGTGTGTGAGTGTGGTATTACCTTGGGGGATGCTGGTGTGTGTGTGTGTGGTATTACCTGGGGGATGCTGGTGTGTGTGAGTGTGGTGTTACCTGGGGGATGCTGGTGTGTGTGAGTGTGGTATTACCTTGGGGGGATGCTGGTGTGTGTGTGAGTGTGGTATTACCTGGGGGATGCTGGTGTGTGTGAGTGTGGTATTACCTGGGGGGATGCTGGTGTGTGTGAGTGTGGTATTACCTGGGGGATGCTGGTGTGTGTGAGTGTGGTATTACCTGGGGGGATGCTGGTGTGTGTGAGTGTGGTGTTACCTGGGGGATGCAGGTGTGTGTGTGTGTGTGTGTGTGTGTGTGTTACCTGGGGGATGCTGGTGTGTGTGAGTGTGGTATTACCTGGGGGATGCTGGTGTGTGTGAGTGTGGTATTACCTTGGGGGATGCTGGTGTGTGTGAGTGTGGTATTACCTGGGGGATGCTGGTGTGTGTGAGTGTGGTATTACCTGGGGGGATGCTGGTGTGTGTGAGTGTGGTATTACCTGGGGGATGCTGGTGTGTGTGTGTTACCTGGGGGGATGCTGGTGTGTGTGAGTGTGGTATTACCTGGGGGGATGCTGGTGTGTGTGAGTGTGGTATTACCTGGGGGGATGCTGGTGTGTGTGAGTGTGGTATTACCTTGGGGGATGCTGGTGTGTGTGAGTGTGGTATTACCTGGGGGATGCTGGTGTGTGTGAGTGTGGTATTACCTGGGGGGATGCTGGTGTGTGTGAGTGTGGTATTACCTGGGGGATGCTGGTGTGTCTGTTACCTGGGGGATGCTGGTGTGTGTGAGTGTGGTATTACCTGGGGGGATGCTGGTGTGTGTGAGTGTGGTATTACCTGGGGGATGCTGGTGTGTGTGAGTGTGGTATTACCTGGGGGGATGCTGGTGTGTGTGAGTGTGGTATTACCTGGGGGATGCTGGTGTGTGTGTGTGTGTTACCTGGGGGATGCTGGTGTGTGTGAGTGTGGTATTACCTGGGGGGATGCTGGTGTGTGTGAGTGTGGTATTACCTGGGGGATGCTGGTGTGTGTGAGTGTGGTATTACCTGGGGGATGCTGGTGTGTGTGTGTGTTACCTGGGGGGATGCTGGTGTGTGTGAGTGTGGTATTACCTGGGGGATGCTGGTGTGTGTGAGTGTGGTATTACCTGGGGGGATGCTGGTGTGTGTGAGTGTGGTATTACCTGGGGGATGCTGGTGTGTGTGAGTGTGGTATTACCTGGGGGGATGCTGGTGTGTGTGAGTGTGGTATTACCTGGGGGGATGCTGGTGTGTGTGAGTGTGGTATTACCTTGGGGGATGCTGGTGTGTGTGAGTGTGGTATTACCTGGGGGATGCTGGTGTGTGTGAGTGTGGTATTACCTGGGGGGATGCTGGTGTGTGTGAGTGTGGTATTACCTGGGGGATGCTGGTGAGTGTGAGTGTGGTATTACCTGGGGGGATGCTGGTGTGTGTGAGTGTGGTATTACCTGGGGGATGCTGGTGTGTGTGAGTGTGGTATTACCTGGGGGGATGCTGGTGTGTGTGAGTGTGGTATTACCTGGGGGATGCTGGTGTGTGTGAGTGTGGTATTACCTGGGGGGATGCTGGTGAGTGTGAGTGTGGTATTACCTTGGGGGATGCTGGTGTGTGTGAGTGTTACCTGGGGGATGCTGGTGTGTGTGAGTGTGGTATTACCTGGGGGATGCTGGTGTGTGTGTGTTACCTTGGGGGATGCTGGTGTGTGTGAGTGTGGTATTACCTGGGGGATGCTGGTGTGTGTGAGTGTGGTATTACCTGGGGGATGCTGGTGTGTGTGAGTGTGGTATTACCTGGGGGATGCTGGTGTGTGTGAGTGTGGTATTACCTTGGGGGGATGCTGGTGTGTGTGAGTGTGGTATTACCTGGGGGATGCTGGTGTGTGTGAGTGTGGTATTACCTGGGGGATGCTGGTGTGTGTGAGTGTGGTATTACCTGGGGGATGCTGGTGAGTGTGAGTGTGGTATTACCTAGGGGGATGCTGGTGTGTGTGAGTGTGGTATTACCTGGGGGATGCTGGTGTGTGTGAGTGTGGTATTACCTGGGGGATGCTGGTGTGTGTGAGTGTGGTATTACCTGGGGGATGCTGGTGTGTGTGAGTGTGGTATTACCTGGGGGGATGCTGGTGTGTGTGAGTGTGGTGTTACCTGGGGGATGCTGGTGTGTGTGAGTGTGGTATTACCTTGGGGGATGCTGGTGTGTGTGAGTGTGGTATTACCTGGGGGGATGCTGGTGTGTGTGAGTGTGGTATTACCTGGGGGATGCTGGTGTGTGTGTGTTACCTGGGGGATGCTGGTGTGTGTGAGTGTGGTATTACCTTGGGGGATGCTGGTGTGTGTGAGTGTGGTATTACCTGGGGGGATGCTGGTGTGTGTGAGTGTGGTATTACCTGGGGGATGCTGGTGTGTGTGAGTGTGGTATTACCTGGGGGATGCTGGTGTGTGTGAGTGTGGTATTACCTGGGGGATGCTGGTGTGTGTGAGTGTGGTATTACCTGGGGGGATGCTGGTGTGTGTGA
The DNA here is from genome assembly GCF_964263955.1 of Coregonus lavaretus. Taxonomy (NCBI): domain Eukaryota; kingdom Metazoa; phylum Chordata; class Actinopteri; order Salmoniformes; family Salmonidae; genus Coregonus; species Coregonus lavaretus. The sequence goes on along the minus strand of NC_140011.1, from coordinate 44,499,096 downwards.
GTGTGGTATTACCTTGGGGGATGCTGGTGTGTGTGAGTGTGGTATTACCTGGGGGGATGCTGGTGTGTGTGAGTGTGGTGTTACCTGGGGGATGCTGGTGTGTGTGAGTGTGGTATTACCTTGGGGGATGTTGGTGTGTGTGAGTGTGGTATTACCTTAGGGGATGCTGGTGTGTGTGAGTGTGGTGTTACCTGGGGGATGCTGGTGTGTGTGAGTGTGGTATTACCTTGGGGGATGCTGGTGTGTGTGAGTGTGGTATTACCTGGGGGGATGCTGGTGTGTGTGAGTGTGGTATTACCTGGGGGATGCAGGTGTGTGTGAGTGTGGTGTTACCTGGGGGATGCAGGTGTGTGTGAGTGTGGTGTTACCTGGGGGATGCTGGTGTGTGTGAGTGTGGTGTTACCTTGGGGGATGCTGGTGTGTGTGAGTGTTACCTGGGGGATGCTGGTGAGTGTGAGTGTGGTATTACCTTGGGGGATGCTGGTGTGTGTGAGTGTGGTATTACCTGGGGGGATGCTGGTGTGTGTGAGTGTGGTATTACCTGGGGGGATGCTGGTGTGTGTGAGTGTGGTGTTACCTGGGGGATGCTGGTGTGTGTGAGTGTGGTATTACCTGGGGGATGCTGGTGAGTGTGAGTGTGGTATTACCTTGGGGGATGCTGGTGTGTGTGAGTGTGGTATTACCTGGGGGGATGCTGGTGTGTGTGAGTGTGGTATTACCTGGGGGATGCAGGTGTGTGTGAGTGTGGTGTTACCTGGGGGATGCAGGTGTGTGTGAGTGTGGTGTTACCTGGGGGATGCTGGTGTGTGTGAGTGTGGTATTACCTGGGGGATGCTGGTGTGTGTGAGTGTGGTATTACCTTGGGGGATGCTGGTGTGTGTGAGTGTTACCTGGGGGATGCTGGTGTGTGTGTGTTACCTGGGGGATGCTGGTGTGTGTGAGTGTGGTATTACCTTGGGGGATGCTGGTGTGTGTGAGTGTTACCTGGGGGATGCTGGTGTGTGTGTGTTACCTGGGGGATGCTGGTGTGTGTGAGTGTGGTATTACCTTGGGGGATGCTGGTGTGTGTGAGTGTTACCTGGGGGATGCTGGTGTGTGTGTGTTACCTGGGGGATGCTGGTGTGTGTGAGTGTGGTATTACCTGGGGGATGCTGGTGTGTGTGAGTGTGGTATTACCTGGGGGATGCTGGTGTGTGTGAGTGTGGTATTACCTGGGGGGATGCTGGTGTGTGTGTGTTACCTGGGGGATGCTGGTCCCTTTGCGTATCTGCTCCTGTTCCCAGCGTGACACCTCCTCATCCTGACCTCCTGTATCCAACGCCTCATCATCACTACCCTCTATACCTATTGGAGGGGAGAGGGAGGAGAGAGGGGAGGGAGGAGGGGGAAGGGAGGAGAGCGGGATGAGGGGGAAGGGAGGAGGGAGGGAGGAGGGGGAAGGGAGGGAGGAGGGGGAAGGGAGGGAGGAAGGAGGGAAGGAGGAGGGAGGAGGGAAGGAGGGAGGGAGGGAGGAGGGAAGGAGGGAGGGAGGGGAGGAGGGAAGGGGGAGGGAGGGGGGAGGAGGGGAGGAGGGAGGGGAGGGGAGGAGGGGAGGAGGGAGGGGAGGGGAGGAGGGGAGGAGGGAGGGGAGGGAGGAGGGGGAAGGGAGGGAGGAGAGGGAAGGGAGGAGAGAGGGAGGAGAGGGAAGGGAGGAGAGAGGGAGGAGAGGGAAGGGAGGAGAGCGGGAGGAGAGAGGGATGAGGGGGAAGGGAGGAGGGAGGGAGGAGGGGGAAGGGAGGGAGGAGGGGGAAGGGAGGAGGGAAGGAGGGAAGGAGGAGGGAGGAGGGAAGGAGGGAGGGAGGGAGGAGGGAAGGAGGGAGGGAGGGGGGAGGGGGGGAGGGAGGGGGGGAGGGAGGGAAGGGAGGGGGGAGGAGGGGAGGAGGGAAGGGGGGAGGAGGGGAGGAGGGAAGGGGGGAGGGAGGGGGGAGGAGGGGAGGAGGGAGGGGAGGAGGGAGGGGAGGGGAGGAGGGAGGGGAGGGGAGGAGGGGAGGAGGGAGGGGAGGGGAGGAGGGGAGGAGGGAGGGGAGGGGAGGAGGGGAGGAGGGAGGGGGGGAGGAGGGGAGGAGGGAGGGGGGGGGGGGGGGAGGAGAAAGGGAGGAGAGAGAAGGGGGGGAGAGAGAATTGTTAGTGCCTTCAGAAAGTATTCCTACCCCTTGACTTATTCCACATGTTGTTGTGATACAGCTTAAAATCTAAATGGATTAAATTGTTTTTCCCCCCTCTCACCCATCTACACACAATACCCCATTAAGACAAAGTGAAAACTTCGTTATTAGAAATGTTTGCAAATGTATTGAAAATGAAAACTCATTTACATAAGTCAATACACGTTAGAGTCACCTTTGGCAGCCATTACAGCTGTGAGTCTTTCTGGGTAAGTCTCTAAGAGCTTTCTGGATTGTCCAATATTTGCACTTTTTTTTTTTTAAAGCTCTGTCAAGTTGGTTGTTGATCATTGCTCGACAGCCATTTTCAAGTCATGCCATAGATTTTCAAGCAGATTTAAGTCAAAACTGTAACGAAGCCACTCAGGAACACTCAATGTCGTCTTGGTAAGCAACTCCAGTGTATATTTGGCCTTGTGTTTTAGGTTATTGTCCTGCTGAAAGGAGAATTTGTCTCCCAGTATCTGTTGGAAAGCAGACTGAACCAGGTTTTCCTCTAGGATTTTGCCTGTGCTTAGCTCTATTCCGTTTATTTTCATCCTAAAAAACTCCAGTCCTTGCCGATGACAAGCATACCCATAACATGATGCAGTCACCACCATGCTTGAAAATATGAAGAGTGGTACTCAGTGATGTGTTGTGTTGGATTTGCCCCAAACATTACACTTTGTATTCAGGACAAAAAGTTAATTTCTTTGCCATTTTTTGCAGTTTTACTTTAGTGCCTTCAAATCCCGGAGCAGTTTCCTTCCTCTCCGGCAACCGAATTAGGAAGGACATCTTTGTAGTGACTGGGTGTATTGATATACCGTGCTCAAAGGGATATTCAACGTCTGCTCTTCGTATTTTTACCCATCTACCAATAGGTGCCCTTCTTTTGCGAGGCATTGAAAAACCTCCCTGGTCTTTGTGGTTGAATCGGTGTTCGAAATTCACTGCTTGACTGATGGACCTTACAGATAATTGTATGTGTCGGGTACAGAGATGAGGTAGTCGGGGCGGCAGGTAGCTTAGTGGTTAAGAGCGTTGTGCCAGTAACCGAAAGGTCGCTGGTTCTAATCCCCGAGCCGACTAGGTGAAAAATCTGTCGACATGCCCTTGAGCAAGGCACTTAACCCTAATTGCTCCTGTAAGTCGCTCTGGATAAGAGCGTCTGCTAAATTACTAAAATGTAAATATCATGTTAAAAACTATTATTGCACACAGAATGAGTCCATGCAACTTATTATGTGACTTAAGCACATTTTTACTCCTGAAATTATTTAGGCTTGCCATGTCAAAGCAGTGAATACATATTGACTCAAGACATTTCAGCTTTTCTTTTTTAATTAATTTGTAAAAATGACTAAAAACGTAATTCGACTTTGACATTATGAGGTATTGTGTGTAGGCCAGTGACACAAAATCTAAATGTAATCCATCTTAAATTCAGGCTGTAACACAACAAAATGTGGAAAAAGTCAAGTAGTGTGAAGGCACTGTATATCCTACCCATCTCTAGTATCTGGCTCTTGTTCTTGACTATGGTAACAGTAGTAGTAGTAGTGTATTGGTAGTAGTAGTAGTAGTAGTAGTAGTGCATTGGTGGTAGTAGTAGTAGCAGCTAGTAGTGTATTGGTAGTAGTAGTAGTAGCAGCTAGTAGTGTATTGGTAGTAGTAGTAGTAGTAGTGCAGCAGTAGTAGTGTATTGGTAGTAGCAGTAGTTTAGAAGTAGTAGTAGTAGTAGTAGTAGTAGTGTATTGGTAGTGTAGTAGTAGTAGCTAGTAGTGTATTGGTAGTAGTAGTAGTAGTAGTAGTAGTAGTAGTAGTAGTAGTAGTAGTAGCAGTAGTAGCGCTAGTAGCAGCTAGTAGTGTATTGGTAGTAGTAGTAGTAGCTAGTAGTAGTAGCAGCTAGTAGTGTATTGGTAGTAGTAGTAGTAGCAGCAGCTAGTAGTGTATTGGTAGTAGAAGTAGTAGTAGTAGTAGCTAGTAGTGTATTGGTAGTAGTAGTAGTAGTAGTAGTAGTAGTAGTAGTAGTAGTAGTAGTAGTAGCTAGTAGTAGTAGCAGCAGCAGTGTATTGGTAGTGTAGTAGTAGCTAGTAGTGTATTGGTAGTAGTAGTAGCTAGTAGTAGTAGTAGCTAGTAGTGTATTGGTAGTAGTAGTAGCTAATAGTGTATTGGTAGTAGTAGCAGCTAATAGTAGCGGTAGTAGTAGCTAGTAGTGTATTGGTAGTAGTAGTAGTAGTAGCTAGTAGCTAGTAGGAGTAGCAGCTAGTAGTGTATTGGTAGTAGTAGTAGTAGTAGTAGTAGTAGTAGCAGCAGCTAGTAGTGTATTGGTAGTAGAAGTAGTAGTAGTAGTAGCTAGTAGTGTATTGGTAGTAGTAGCTAGTAGTAGTAGTAGTAGCAGTAGCTAGTAGTGTATTGGAAGGAGTAGCTAGTAGTAGTAGTAGCAGTATCTAGTAGTGAATTAGTAGTAGTATTAGATAGTAGTAGTAGTAGTAGCAGTAGTAGTAGCGGTAGTAGTAGTAGTAGTAGCAGCTAGTAGTGTATTGGTAGTAGAAGTAGTAGTAGTAGCTAGTAGTGTATTGGTAGTAGAAGTAGTAGTAGTAGCTAGTAGTGTATTGGTAGTAGTAGCTAGTAGTAGTAGTAGTAGTAGTAGTAGTAGCAGCAGCTAGTAGTGTATTGGTAGTAGTAGCTAGTAGTAGTAGCAGTAGCTAGTAGTGTATTAGTATATGTAGCTAGTAGTGTATTGGTCGTAGTAGTAGTAGTAGTAGCAGCTAGTAGTAGTAGCAGCAACAGCTAGTAGTGTATTGGTAGTAGTAGTAGTAGTAATAGCTAGTAGTAGCAGCGGTAGTAGTAGTAGCTAGTAGTAGTTAGTAGCTAGTAGTAGTAGCTAGTAGTAGCAGTAGTAGTATATTGGTAGTGTGGTAGTAGTAGCAGCTAGTGGTGTATTGGTAGTAGTAGTAGCTAGTAGTAGTAGCAGTAGTAGTAGCGGTAGTAGTAGTATTAGATAGTAGTAGTAGCGGTAGTAGTAGTAGTAGTAGTAGTAGTAGCAGCTAGTAGTGTATTGGTAGTAGAAGTAGTAGTAGTAGCTAGTAGTGTATTGGTCGTAGTAGTAGTAGTAGTAGTAGCAGCCAGTAGTGTATCGGTAGTAGTAGTAGTAGTAATAGCTAGTAGTAGCAGCGGTAGTAGTAGTAGCTAGTGGTAGTGCTAGTAGTAGCTAGTAGTAGCAGCGGTAGTAGTAGTAGCTAGTAGTAGCAGCAGTAGTAGTAGTAGCTAGTGGTAGTGCGAGTAGTAGCTAGTAGTAGTGCTAGTAGTAGTAGCTAGTAGTATATTGGTAGTGTGGTAGTAGTAGCAGCTAGTGGTGTATTGGTAGTAGTAGTAGCTAGTAGTAGTAGTAGTAGTACCTAGTAGTGTAGTAGCAGCTGCTAGTAGTGTATTGGTAGTAGTAGTAGCTAGTAGTGTATTGGTCGTAGTAGTAGTAGTAGTAGTAGTAGTAGTACCTAGTAGTGTAGTAGCAGCTGCTAGTAGTGTATTGGTAGTAGAAGTAGTAGTAGCAGCAGCAGCTAGTAGTGTATTGGTAGTAGTAGTAGTAGTAATAGCTAGTAGTAGTGCTAGTAGTAGTAGCTAGTAGTAGCATCAGCAGTAGTAGTAGCTAGTAGTAGCAGTAGTAGCTAGTAGCAGTAGCTAGTAGTAGCTAGTGGTAGTGCTAGTAGTAGTAGCTAGTAGTAGTTAGTAGCTAGTAGTAGCAGCAGCAGTAGTAGTAGCTAGTAGCAATGTGGTAGTAGTAGCAGCTAGTGGTGTATTAATAATATGCTATTTAGCAGATGCGTTTATCCAAAGTGACTTGCATACATGTCTACGTATGGGTGGTCCCGGGGATCGAACCCACTACCCTGGCGTTACAAGCGCCATGCTCTACCAATTGAGCTACAGAGGACCACGTATTGGTAGTAGTAGTAGCTAGTAGTAGTAGCAGTAGTAGTAGTGGTAGTAGTAGTAGCTAGTAATGTATTGGTAGTAGTAGTAGTAGTTGTTGTTGTAGTTGTAGTAGTAGCAGTAGCTAGTAGTGTATTGGTAGTAAAAGTAGCTAGTAGTAGCTAGTAGTGTATTGGTAGTAGTAGTAGTAGTAGTAGTAGTAGTAGCAGTAGTAGTAGTGGTAGTAGTAGTAGCTAGTAATGTATTGGTAGTAGTAGTAGTAGTTGTTGTTGTAGTTGTAGTAGTAGCAGTAGCTAGTAGTGTATTGGTAGTAAAAGTAGCTAGCAGTAGCTAGTAGTGTATTGGTAGTAGTAGTAGCTAGTAGTAGCTAGAAGTGTATTGGTAGTAGTAGTAGTAGTAGTAGTAGTAGTAGTAGTGTATTGGTAGTATTACATTTACATTTTAGTGATTTAGCAGATGCTCTTATCCAGAGCGACTTACAGTTAGTGAATACATATATATATTTTTTTTTTTTTTTTTTTTTGGTTAATTGTTTTTTATTATTATTTTTTTATACTGGCGCCCCGTGGGAATCGAACCCACAACCCTGGCGTTGCAAACGCCATGCTCTATCAACTGAGCTACATCCCTGCCGGCCATTCCCTCCCCTACCCTGGACGACGCTGGGCCAATTGTGCGCCGCCCATTAGTCTCCCGGTCGCGGCCGGCTGCGACAGAGCCTGGATTCGAACCAGGATCTCTAGTGGCACAGTTAGCACTGCGATGCAGTGCCTTAGACCACTGCGCCACTCAGGAGTTAAATAAGGTATGTTTTATTTTTAATAAATGTTTAACACTTTCTAAAAACCTGTTTTCACTTTGTCATTATGGTAGTAGTAGTAGCTAGTAGTAGCTAGTAGTGTATTGGTAGTAGTAGTAGTAGTGTATTGGTAGTAGTAGTAGCTAGTAGTGTATTGGTAGTAGTAGTAGTAGCTAGTAGTGTATTGGTAGTAGTAGTAGCTAGTAGTAGCTAGAAGTGTATTGGTAGCAGTAGTAGTAGTAGTAGTAGCTAGTAGTATATTGCTAGTAGTAGTAGTAGCAGTAGTAGTAGTAGTAGTAGCTAGTAGTGTATTGGTAGTAGTAGCAGCAGCAGCGTATTGGTAGTGTAGTAGTAGCTAGTAGTGTATTGGTAGTAGTAGTAGCTAGTAGTAGCTAGAAGTGTATTGGTAGTAGTAGTAGTAGCAGCTAGTAGTAGTAGTAGTAGTAGTAGTAGTAGTAGTAGTAGTAGTAGTAGTAGTAGTAGTAGTAGTAGTAGTAGTAGTAGTAGTAGTAGTAGTAGTAGTAGTAGTAGCAGCAGCAGCAGCAGCAGCAGCGTATTGGTAGTGTAGTAGTAGCTAGTAGTGTATTGATAGTGTAGTAGTAGTAGCGGTAGTAGTAGCTAGTAGTGTATTGGTAGTAGCTAGTAGTAGTAGTAGTAGTGTATTGGTAGTAGTAGTAGTAGTAGTAGTAGTAGCAGCTAGTAGTAATAGCTAGTAGTGTATTGGTAGTAGTAGTAGTAGCTAGTAGTGTATTGGTAGTAGAAGTAGTAGTAGCTAGTAGTGTATTGGTAGTAGAAGTAGTAGTAGCTAGTAGTGTATTGGTAGTAGTAGTAGTAGTAGCGGTAGTAGTAGCGGTAGTGTATTGGTAGTAGTAGTAGCTAGTAGTGGTAGTAGTAGCTAGTAGTAGTAGTAGCAGTAGCTAGTAGTGTATTGGTAGTAGTAGCTAGTAGTAGCAGTAGCTAGTAGTGTATTGGTAGTAGTAGTAGAAGCTAGTAGTGTATTAGTAGTAGCTAGTAGTGTATTGGTGGTAGTAGTAGTAGTAGTAGTAGTAGTAGCAGCAGCTAGTAGTGTATTGGTGGTAGTAGTAGTAGTAGTAGTAGTAGTAATAGCTAGAAGTAGTGCTAGTAGTAGCTAGTAGTAGCAGCTAGTGGTGTATTGGTAGTAGTAGTAGCTAGTGGTAGTAGTAGTAGTAGCTAGTAGTGTAGTAGTAGTAGTAGTGGTAGCTAGTAGTGTATTGGTAGTAGTAGTAGCTAGTAGTAGTGCTAGTAGTAGTAGTAGCTAGTAGTAGTAGTAGTAGTGGTAGTAGTAGCTAGTAGTGTATTGGTAGTAGTATTAGCTAGTAGTAGTGCTAGTAGTAGCTAGTAGTAGTGCTAGTAGTAGTAGCTAGTAGTAGTTAGTAGTAGCTAGTAGTAGCAGTAGTAGCTAGTAGTAGTAGCTAGTAGTATATTGGTAGTGTGGTAGTAGTAGCAGCTAGTGGTGTATTGGTAGTAGTAGCTAGTAGTGTAGTAGTAGTAGTAGTGGTAGTAGTAGCTAGTAGTGTATTGGTGGTAGTAGTAGTAGTAGCAGCTAGTAGTGTATTGGTAGTAGTAGTAGCAGCTAGTAGTAGTAGTAGTAGTAGTAGTAGTTGTTGTAGTAGTAGCAGTAGCTAGTAGTGTATTGGTAGTAAAAGTAGCTAGTAGTGTATTGGTAGTAGTAGTGTATTGGTGGTAGTAGTAGTAGTAGTAGCTAGTAGTGTATTGGTAGTAGTAGTAGTAGCTAGTAGTGTATTGGTAGTAGTAGTAGTAGCTAGTAGTGTATTGGTAGTAGTAGTAGTAGTGTATTGGTAGTAGTAGTAGTAGCTAGTAGTGTATTGGTAGTAGTAGTAGCTAGAAGTGTATTGGTAGCAGTAGTAGTAGTAGTAGTAGCTAGTAGTATATTGCTAGTAGTAGTAGTAGCAGTAGTAGTAGTAGTAGTAGCTAGTAGTGTATTGGTAGTAGTAGTAGTAGTAATAGCTAGTAGTAGCAGCGGTAGTAGTAGTAGCTAGTAGTAGTTAGTAGCTAGTAGTAGTAGCTAGTAGTAGCAGTAGTAGTATATTGGTAGTGTGGTAGTAGTAGCAGCTAGTGGTGTATTGGTAGTAGTAGTAGCTAGTAGTAGTAGCAGTAGTAGTAGCGGTAGTAGTAGTATTAGATAGTAGTAGTAGCGGTAGTAGTAGTAGTAGTAGTAGTAGTAGCAGCTAGTAGTGTATTGGTAGTAGAAGTAGTAGTAGTAGCTAGTAGTGTATTGGTCGTAGTAGTAGTAGTAGTAGTAGCAGCCAGTAGTGTATCGGTAGTAGTAGTAGTAGTAATAGCTAGTAGTAGCAGCGGTAGTAGTAGTAGCTAGTGGTAGTGCTAGTAGTAGCTAGTAGTAGCAGCGGTAGTAGTAGTAGCTAGTAGTAGCAGCAGTAGTAGTAGTAGCTAGTGGTAGTGCGAGTAGTAGCTAGTAGTAGTGCTAGTAGTAGTAGCTAGTAGTATATTGGTAGTGTGGTAGTAGTAGCAGCTAGTGGTGTATTGGTAGTAGTAGTAGCTAGTAGTAGTAGTAGTAGTACCTAGTAGTGTAGTAGCAGCTGCTAGTAGTGTATTGGTAGTAGTAGTAGCTAGTAGTGTATTGGTCGTAGTAGTAGTAGTAGTAGTAGTAGTAGTACCTAGTAGTGTAGTAGCAGCTGCTAGTAGTGTATTGGTAGTAGAAGTAGTAGTAGCAGCAGCAGCTAGTAGTGTATTGGTAGTAGTAGTAGTAGTAATAGCTAGTAGTAGTGCTAGTAGTAGTAGCTAGTAGTAGCATCAGCAGTAGTAGTAGCTAGTAGTAGCAGTAGTAGCTAGTAGCAGTAGCTAGTAGTAGCTAGTGGTAGTGCTAGTAGTAGTAGCTAGTAGTAGTTAGTAGCTAGTAGTAGCAGCAGCAGTAGTAGTAGCTAGTAGCAATGTGGTAGTAGTAGCAGCTAGTGGTGTATTAATAATATGCTATTTAGCAGATGCGTTTATCCAAAGTGACTTGCATACATGTCTACGTATGGGTGGTCCCGGGGATCGAACCCACTACCCTGGCGTTACAAGCGCCATGCTCTACCAATTGAGCTACAGAGGACCACGTATTGGTAGTAGTAGTAGCTAGTAGTAGTAGCAGTAGTAGTAGTGGTAGTAGTAGTAGCTAGTAATGTATTGGTAGTAGTAGTAGTAGTTGTTGTTGTAGTTGTAGTAGTAGCAGTAGCTAGTAGTGTATTGGTAGTAAAAGTAGCTAGTAGTAGCTAGTAGTGTATTGGTAGTAGTAGTAGTAGTAGTAGTAGTAGTAGCAGTAGTAGTAGTGGTAGTAGTAGTAGCTAGTAATGTATTGGTAGTAGTAGTAGTAGTTGTTGTTGTAGTTGTAGTAGTAGCAGTAGCTAGTAGTGTATTGGTAGTAAAAGTAGCTAGCAGTAGCTAGTAGTGTATTGGTAGTAGTAGTAGCTAGTAGTAGCTAGAAGTGTATTGGTAGTAGTAGTAGTAGTAGTAGTAGTAGTAGTAGTGTATTGGTAGTATTACATTTACATTTTAGTGATTTAGCAGATGCTCTTATCCAGAGCGACTTACAGTTAGTGAATACATATATTTTTTTTTTTTTTTTTTTTTTTTTGGTTAATTGTTTTTTATTATTATTTTTTTATACTGGCGCCCCGTGGGAATCGAACCCACAACCCTGGCGTTGCAAACGCCATGCTCTATCAACTGAGCTACATCCCTGCCGGCCATTCCCTCCCCTACCCTGGACGACGCTGGGCCAATTGTGCGCCGCCCATTAGTCTCCCGGTCGCGGCCGGCTGCGACAGAGCCTGGATTCGAACCAGGATCTCTAGTGGCACAGTTAGCACTGCGATGCAGTGCCTTAGACCACTGCGCCACTCAGGAGTTAAATAAGGTATGTTTTATTTTTAATAAATGTTTAACACTTTCTAAAAACCTGTTTTCACTTTGTCATTATGGTAGTAGTAGTAGCTAGTAGTAGCTAGTAGTGTATTGGTAGTAGTAGTAGTAGTGTATTGGTAGTAGTAGTAGCTAGTAGTGTATTGGTAGTAGTAGTAGTAGCTAGTAGTGTATTGGTAGTAGTAGTAGCTAGTAGTAGCTAGAAGTGTATTGGTAGCAGTAGTAGTAGTAGTAGTAGCTAGTAGTATATTGCTAGTAGTAGTAGTAGCAGTAGTAGTAGTAGTAGTAGCTAGTAGTGTATTGGTAGTAGTAGCAGCAGCAGCGTATTGGTAGTGTAGTAGTAGCTAGTAGTGTATTGGTAGTAGTAGTAGCTAGTAGTAGCTAGAAGTGTATTGGTAGTAGTAGTAGTAGCAGCTAGTAGTAGTAGTAGTAGTAGTAGTAGTAGTAGTAGTAGTAGTAGTAGTAGTAGTAGTAGTAGTAGTAGTAGTAGTAGTAGTAGTAGTAGCAGCAGCAGCAGCAGCAGCAGCGTATTGGTAGTGTAGTAGTAGCTAGTAGTGTATTGATAGTGTAGTAGTAGTAGCGGTAGTAGTAGCTAGTAGTGTATTGGTAGTAGCTAGTAGTAGTAGTAGTAGTGTATTGGTAGTAGTAGTAGTAGTAGTAGTAGTAGCAGCTAGTAGTAATAGCTAGTAGTGTATTGGTAGTAGTAGTAGTAGCTAGTAGTGTATTGGTAGTAGAAGTAGTAGTAGCTAGTAGTGTATTGGTAGTAGAAGTAGTAGTAGCTAGTAGTGTATTGGTAGTAGTAGTAGTAGTAGCGGTAGTAGTAGCGGTAGTGTATTGGTAGTAGTAGTAGCTAGTAGTGGTAGTAGTAGCTAGTAGTAGTAGTAGCAGTAGCTAGTAGTGTATTGGTAGTAGTAGCTAGTAGTAGCAGTAGCTAGTAGTGTATTGGTAGTAGTAGTAGAAGCTAGTAGTGTATTAGTAGTAGCTAGTAGTGTATTGGTGGTAGTAGTAGTAGTAGTAGTAGTAGTAGCAGCAGCTAGTAGTGTATTGGTGGTAGTAGTAGTAGTAGTAGTAGTAGTAATAGCTAGAAGTAGTGCTAGTAGTAGCTAGTAGTAGCAGCTAGTGGTGTATTGGTAGTAGTAGTAGCTAGTGGTAGTAGTAGTAGTAGCTAGTAGTGTAGTAGTAGTAGTAGTGGTAGCTAGTAGTGTATTGGTAGTAGTAGTAGCTAGTAGTAGTGCTAGTAGTAGTAGTAGCTAGTAGTAGTAGTAGTAGTGGTAGTAGTAGCTAGTAGTGTATTGGTAGTAGTATTAGCTAGTAGTAGTGCTAGTAGTAGCTAGTAGTAGTGCTAGTAGTAGTAGCTAGTAGTAGTTAGTAGTAGCTAGTAGTAGCAGTAGTAGCTAGTAGTAGTAGCTAGTAGTATATTGGTAGTGTGGTAGTAGTAGCAGCTAGTGGTGTATTGGTAGTAGTAGCTAGTAGTGTAGTAGTAGTAGTAGTGGTAGTAGTAGCTAGTAGTGTATTGGTGGTAGTAGTAGTAGTAGCAGCTAGTAGTGTATTGGTAGTAGTAGTAGCAGCTAGTAGTAGTAGTAGTAGTAGTAGTAGTTGTTGTAGTAGTAGCAGTAGCTAGTAGTGTATTGGTAGTAAAAGTAGCTAGTAGTGTATTGGTAGTAGTAGTGTATTGGTGGTAGTAGTAGTAGTAGTAGCTAGTAGTGTATTGGTAGTAGTAGTAGTAGCTAGTAGTGTATTGGTAGTAGTAGTAGTAGCTAGTAGTGTATTGGTAGTAGTAGTAGTAGTGTATTGGTAGTAGTAGTAGTAGCTAGTAGTGTATTGGTAGTAGTAGTAGCTAGAAGTGTATTGGTAGCAGTAGTAGTAGTAGTAGTAGCTAGTAGTATATTGCTAGTAGTAGTAGTAGCAGTAGTAGTAGTAGTAGTAGCTAGTAGTGTATTGGTAGTAGTAGCAGCAGCAGCGTATTGGTAGTGTAGTAGTAGCTAGTAGTGTATTGGTAGTAGTAGTAGCTAGTAGTAGCTAGAAGTGTATTGGTAGTAGTAGTAGTAGTAGCTAGTAGTATATTGCTAGTAGTAGTAGTAGTAGTAGCAGCTAATAGTAGTAGTAGTAGTAGTAGCTAGTAGTGTATTGGTAGTAGTAGCAGCAGCAGCGTATTGGTAGTGTAGTAGTAGTAGTAGTAGTAGCTAATAGTAGTAGTAGTAGCAGTAGCTAGTAGTGTATTGGTAGTAGTAGCAAGTAGTAGTGCTAGTAGTAGTAGCTAGTAGTAGTTAGTAGCTAGTAGTAGCAGCAGCAGCAGTAGTAGCTAGTAGTAGCAGCTAGTAGTAGTAGCTAGTAGTATATTGGTAGTGTGGTAGTAGTAGCAGCTAGTGGTGTATTGGTAGTAGCTAGTAGTAGTAGTAGCTAGTAGTGTAGTAGTAGTAGTAGTGGTAGTAGTAGCTAGTAGTGTATTGGTAGTAGTAGTAGTAGTAGCAGTAGCAGCTAGTAGTGTATTGGTAGTACTAGTAGTAGTAGCAGCTAGTAGTGAATTGGTAGTAGTAGTAGTAGTAGTAGTAGTAGTTGTTGTTGTAGTAGTAGCAGTAGCTAGTAGTGTATTGGTAGTAAAAGTAGCTAGTAGTAGCTAGTAGTGTATTGGTAGTAGTAGTGTATTGGTGGTAGTAGTAGTAGTAGTAGTAGTAGTAGTAGCTAGTAGTGTATTGGTAGTAGTAGTAGTAGTAGTAGCTAGTAGTGTATTGGTAGTAATAATAGCTAGTAGTAGCAGCGGTAGTAGTAGTAGCTAGTAGTAGTGCTAGTAGTAGCTAGTAGTATATTGGTAGTGTGGTAGTAGTAGCAGCTAGTGGTGTATTGGTAGTAGTAGTAGTAGTAGTAGTAGTAGCGGTAGTAGTAGCTAGTAGTGTTTTGGTAGTAGTAGCAGTAGCGGTAGTAGTAGTAGTAGCGGTAGTAGTAGCTAGTAGTGTATTGGTAGTAGTAGCTAGTAGAAGTGCTAGTAGTAGTAGCTAGTAGTAGTTAGTAGCTAGTAGTAGCAGCAGCAGTAGTAGTAGATAGTAGTAGCAGTAGTAGCAGTAGTAGCTAGTAGTAGTAGCTAGTAGTATATTGGTAGTGTGGTAGTAGTAGCAGCTAGTGGTGTATTGGTAGTAGTAGTAGCTAGTAGTAGTAGTAGTGGTAGTAGTAGCTAGTAGTGTATTGGTAGTAGTAGTAGTAGTAGTATATTAGTAGTAGTAGTAGTAGCAGCTAGTAGTGAATTGGTAGTAGTAGTAGTAGTAGTAGTTGTTGTAGTAGTAGCAGTAGCTAGTAGTGTATTGGTAGTAAAAGTAGCTAGTAGTAGCTAGTAGTGTATTGGTAGTAGTAGTAGTAGTAGTAGTAGTAGCTAGTAGTGTATTGGTAGTAGTAGTAGTAGCTAGTAGTGTATTGGTAGTAGTAGTAGCTAGTAGTAGCTAGAAGTGTATTGGTAGTAGTAGTAGTAGCTAGTAGTATATTGATAGTAGTAGTAGTAGCTAATAGTAGTAGTAGCTAGTAGTGTATTGGTAGTAGTAGTAGCTAGTAGTGTATTGGTAGTATTAGTAGTAGCTAGAGTGTATTGGTAGTAGTAGCTAGTAGTAGTAGTAGTAGCAGAAGCTAGTAGTGTATTGGTAGTAGTAGCTAGTAGTAGCAGTAGCTAGTAGTGTATTGGTAGTAGTAGTAGCTAGTAGTGTATTGGTAGTAGTAGTAGTAGTAGCGGTAGTAGTAGCTAGTAATGTATTGGTAGTAGAAGTAGTAGTAGTAGTAGTAGTAGTAGCTAGTAGTGTATTGGTAGTAGTAGTAGCTAGTAGTGTATTGGTAGTAGTAGTAGTAGCTAGTAGTGTATTGGTAGTAGTAGCTAGTAGTAGCGGTAGTAGTAGCTAGTAGTGTATTGGTAGTAGTATCTAGTAGCTAGTAGTAGCAGCAGTAGTAGCAGCTAGTAGTGTATTGGTAGTAATAGTAGCTAGTAGTAGTAGCAGCTAGTGGTGTATTGGTAGTAGCAGCTAGTAGTGTATTGGTAGTAGTAGTAGTAGTAGTAGTTGTAGTGTATTGGTAGTAGTAGTAGCTAGTAGTGTATTGGTAGTAGTAGTAGTAGTAGCTAGTAGTATATTGCTAGTAGTAGTAGTAGTAGCAGCTAATAGTAGTAGTAGTAGTAGTAGTAGTAGTAGCTAGTAGTGTATTGGTAGAAGTAGCAGCAGCAGCGTATTGGTAGTTTTTTTTTTTTTTTTTGTTTTTGTAGTGTAGTAGTAGTAGTAGTAGTAGTAGTAGTAGCTAATAGTAGTAGTAGTAGCAGTAGCTAGTAGTGTATTGGTAGTAGTAGCAGCAGCAGCGTATTGGTAGTGTAGTAGTAGCAGCTAGTAGTAATAGCTAGTAGTGTATTGGTAGTAGTAGTAGCTAGTAGTGTATTGGTAGTAGAAGTAGTAGTAGTAGCTAGTAGTTTATTGGTAGTAGTAGTAGTAGTAAATAGTAGTAGTAGCGGTAGTAGTAGCTAGTAGTGTATTGGTAGTAGTAGTAGCTAGTAGTGTATTGGTAGTAGTAGTAATAGTAGCGGTAGTAGTAGCTAGTAATGTATTGGTAGTAGAAGTAGTAGTAGTAGCTAGTAGTGTATTGGTAGTAGTAGTAGATAGTAGTAGTAGTAGCTAGTAGTGTATTGGTAGTAGTAGTAGTAGCTAGTAGTGTATTGGTAGTAGTAGCTAGTAGTGTATTGGTAGTAGTAGCTAGTAGTAGTAGTAGCAGTAGCTAGTAGTGTATTGGTAGTAGTAGCTATTAGTAGCAGTAGCTAGTAGTGTATTGGTAGTAGTAGTAGCTAGTAGTGTATTGGTAGTAGTAGTAGTAGTAGTAGCGGTAGTAGTAGCTAGTAATGTATTGGTAGTAGAAGTAGTAGTAGTAGCTAGTAGTGTATTGGTAGTAGTAGTAGCGGTAGTAGTAGCTAGTAGTGTATTGGTAGTAGTATCTAGTAGCTAGTAGTAGCAGCAGTAGTAGCAGCTAGTAGTGTATTGGTAGTAGTAGTAGCAGCTAGTGGTGTATTGGTAGTAGCAGCTAGTAGTGTATTGGTAGTAGTAGTAGTAGTAGTAGTAGTGTATTGGTAGTAGTAGTAGTAGCTAGTAGTGTATTGGTAGTAGTAGTAGCTAGTAGTAGCTAGAAGTGTATTGGTAGTAGTAGTAGTAGTAGCTAGTAGTATATTGCTAGTAGTAGTAGTAGTAGTAGCAGCTAATAGTAGTAGTAGTAGTAGTAGTAGTAGTAGCTAGTAGTGTATTGGTAGTAGTAGCAGCAGCAGCGTATTGGTAGTGTAGTAGTAGTAGTAGTAGTAGCTAATAGTAGTAGTAGTAGCAGTAGCTAGTAGTGTATTGGTAGTAGTAGCAGCTAGTGGTGTATTGGTAGTAGCAGCTAGTAGTGTATTGGTAGTAGTAGTAGTAGCTAGTAGTGTATTGGTAGTAGTAGCTAGTAGTAGTAGTAGCAGTAGGTAGTAGTGTATTGGTAGTAGTAGCTAGTAGTAGCAGTAGCTAGTAGTGTATTGATAGTAGTAGTAGCTAGTAGTGTATTAGTAGTAGCTAGTAGTGTATTGGTCGTAGTAGTAGTAGTAGCAGCTAGTAGCAGCTAGTAGTAGTAGTAGCTAGTAGTAGTAGCAGCAGCTAGTAGTGTATTGGTAGTAGTAGTAGTAGTAGTAGTAGTAGTAGTAGTAGTAATAGCTAGTAGTAGCAGCGGTAGTAGTAGTAGTTCTAGTAGTAGCTAGTAGTATATTGGTAGTGTGGTAGTAGTAGCAGCTAGTGGTGTATTGGTAGTAGTAGTAGTAGTAGCGGTAGTAGTAGCTAGTAGTGTATTGGTAGTAGTATCTAGTAGCTAGTAGTAGCAGTAGTAGCAGTAGTAGCAGCTAGTAGTGTATTGGTAGTAGTAGTAGTAGCAGCTAGTGGTGTATTGGTAGTAGCAGCTAGTAGTGTATTGGTAGTAGTAGTGTATTGGTATTAGTAGTAGTAGCTAGTAGTGTATTGGTAGTAGTAGTAGCTAGTAGTAGCTAGAAGTGTATTGGTAGTAGTAGTAGTAGTAGCTAGTAGTATATTGCTAGTAGTAGTAGTAGTAGTAGTAGTAGTAGTAGTAGCAGCTAATAGTAGTAGTAGTAGTAGTAGTAGCTAGTAGTGTATTGGTAGTAGTAGCAGCAGCAGCGTATTGGTAGTGTAGTAGTAGTAGTAGCTAATAGTAGTAGTAGTAGCAGTAGCTAGTAGTGTATTGGTAGTAGTAGCAGCTAGTGGTGTATTGGTAGTAGCAGCTAGTAGTGTATTGGTAGTAGTAGTAGTAGTAGTAGTGTATTGGTAGTAGTAGTAGCTAGTAGTAGCTAGAAGTGTATTGGTAGTAGTAGTAGTAGTAGCTAGTAGTATATTGCTAGTAGTAGTAGTAGTAGCAGCTAATAGTAGTAGTAGCTAGTAGTGTATTGGTAGTAGTAGCAGCAGCAGCGTATTGGTAGTGTAGTAGTAGTAGTAGTAGTAGTAGCTAATAGTAGTAGTAGTAGCAGTAGCTAGTAGTAGTAGCAGCTAGTGGTGTATTGGTAGTAGCAGCTAGTAGTGTATTGGTGGTAGTAGTAGTAGTAGTGTATTGGTAGTAGTAGTAGTAGCTAGTAGTGTATTGGTAGTAGTAGTAGCTAGTAGTAGTAGCAGCTAGTGGTGTATTGGTAGTAGCAGCTAGTAATGTATTGGTAGTAGTAGTAGTAGTGTATTGGTAGTAGTAGTAGTAGCTAGTAGTGTATTGGTAGTAGTAGTAGTAGTGTATTGGTAGTAGTAGTAGTAGCTAGTAGTGTATTGGTAGTAGTAGTAGTAGCTAGTAGTGTATTGGTAGTAGTAGTAGTAGCTAGTAGTGTATTGGTAGTAGTAGTAGTAGCTAGTAGTGTATTGGTAGTAGTAGTAGTAGCTAGTAGTGTATTGGTAGTAGTAGTAGTAGCTAGTAGTGTATTGGTAGTAGTAGTAGTAGTGTATTGGTAGTAGTAGTAGTAGCTAGTAGTGTATTGGTAGTAGTAGTAGCTAGTAGTAGCTAGAAGTGTATTGGTAGTAGTAGTAGTAGTAGCTAGTAGTATATTGCTAGTAGTAGTAGTAGTAGTAGCAGCTAATAGTAGTAGTAGTAGTAGTAGCTAGTAGTGTATTGGTAGTAGTAGCAGCAGCAGCGTATTGGTAGTGTAGTAGTAGTAGTAGTAGTAGCTAATAGTAGTAGTAGTAGCAGTAGCTAGTAGTGTATTGGTAGTAGTAGCAGCTAGTGGTGTATTGGTAGTAGCAGCTAGTAGTGTATTGGTAGTAGTAGTAGTAGCTAGTAGTGTATTGGTAGTAGTAGCTAGTAGTAGTAGTAGCAGTAGGTAGTAGTGTATTGGTAGTAGTAGCTAGTAGTAGCAGTAGCTAGTAGTGTATTGATAGTAGTAGTAGCTAGTAGTGTATTAGTAGTAGCTAGTAGTGTATTGGTCGTAGTAGTAGTAGTAGCAGCTAGTAGCAGCTAGTAGTAGTAGTAGCTAGTAGTAGTAGCAGCAGCTAGTAGTGTATTGGTAGTAGTAGTAGTAGTAGTAATAGCTAGTAGTAGCAGCGGTAGTAGTAGTAGTGCTAGTAGTAGCTAGTAGTATATTGGTAGTGTGGTAGTAGTAGCAGCTAGTGGTGTATTGGTAGTAATAGTAGTAGTAGTAGTAGTAGCGGTAGTAGTAGCTAGTAGTGTATTGGTAGTAGTATCTAGTAGCTAGTAGTAGCAGTAGTAGCAGTAGTAGCAGCTAGTAGTGTATTGGTAGTAGTAGTAGTAGCAGCTAGTGGTGTATTGGTAGTAGCAGCTAGTAGTGTATTGGTAGTAGTAGTAGTAGTAGCTAGTAGTGTATTGGTAGTAGTAGTAGCTAGAAGTGTATTGGTAGTAGTAGTAGTAGTAGCTAGTAGTATATTGCTAGTAGTAGTAGTAGTAGTAGTAGCAGCTAATAGTAGCTAATAGTAGTAGTAGTAGTAGTAGTAGCTAGTAGTGTATTGGTAGTAGTAGCAGCAGCAGCGTATTGGTAGTGTAGTAGTAGTAGTAGCTAATAGTAGTAGTAGTAGCAGTAGCTAGTAGTGTATTGGTAGTAGTAGCAGCTAGTGGTGTATTGGTAGTAGCAGCTAGTAGTGTATTGGTAGTAGTAGTAGTAGTAGTAGTGTATTGGTAGTAGTAGTAGCTAGTAGTAGCTAGAAGTGTATTGGTAGTAGTAGTAGTAGTAGCTAGTAGTATATTGCTAGTAGTAGTAGTAGTAGCAGCTAATAGTAGTAGTAGCTAGTAGTGTATTGGTAGTAGTAGCAGCAGCAGCGTATTGGTAGTGTAGTAGTAGTAGTAGTAGTAGTAGCTAATAGTAGTAGTAGTAGCAGTAGCTAGTAGTAGTAGCAGCTAGTGGTGTATTGGTAGTAGCAGCTAGTAGTGTATTGGTGGTAGTAGTAGTAGTAGTGTATTGGTAGTAGTAGTAGTAGCTAGTAGTGTATTGGTAGTAGTAGTAGCTAGTAGTAGTAGCAGCTAGTGGTGTATTGGTAGTAGCAGCTAGTAATGTATTGGTAGTAGTAGTAGTAGTGTATTGGTAGTAGTAGTAGTAGCTAGTAGTGTATTGGTAGTAGTAGCTAGTAGTGTATTGGTAGTAGTAGTAGTAGCTAGTAGTGTATTGGTAGTAGTAGTAGTAGCTAGTAGTGTATTGGTAGTAGTAGTAGTAGCTAGTAGTGTATTGGTAGTAGTAGTAGTAGCTAGTAGTGTATTGGTAGTAGTAGTAGTAGCTAGTAGTGTATTGGTAGTAGTAGTAGTAGCTAGTAGTGTATTGGTAGTAGTAGTAGTAGTGTATTGGTAGTAGTAGTAGTAGCTAGTAGTGTATTGGTAGTAGTAGTAGCTAGTAGTAGCTAGAAGTGTATTGGTAGTAGTAGTAGTAGTAGCTAGTAGTATATTGCTAGTAGTAGTAGTAGTAGTAGCAGCTAATAGTAGTAGTAGTAGTAGTAGCTAGTAGTGTATTGGTAGTAGTAGCAGCAGCAGCGTATTGGTAGTGTAGTAGTAGTAGTAGTAGTAGCTAATAGTAGTAGTAGTAGCAGTAGCTAGTAGTGTATTGGTAGTAGTAGCAGCTAGTGGTGTATTGGTAGTAGCAGCTAGTAGTGTATTGGTAGTAGTAGTAGTAGCTAGTAGTGTATTGGTAGTAGTAGCTAGTAGTAGTAGTAGCAGTAGGTAGTAGTGTATTGGTAGTAGTAGCTAGTAGTAGCAGTAGCTAGTAGTGTATTGATAGTAGTAGTAGCTAGTAGTGTATTAGTAGTAGCTAGTAGTGTATTGGTCGTAGTAGTAGTAGTAGCAGCTAGTAGCAGCTAGTAGTAGTAGTAGCTAGTAGTAGTAGCAGCAGCTAGTAGTGTATTGGTAGTAGTAGTAGTAGTAGTAGTAGTAGTAGTAGTAGTAATAGCTAGTAGTAGCAGCGGTAGTAGTAGTAGTGCTAGTAGTAGCTAGTAGTATATTGGTAGTGTGGTAGTAGTAGCAGCTAGTGGTGTATTGGTAGTAATAGTAGTAGTAGTAGTAGTAGCGGTAGTAGTAGCTAGTAGTGTATTGGTAGTAGTATCTAGTAGCTAGTAGTAGCAGTAGTAGCAGTAGTAGCAGCTAGTAGTGTATTGGTAGTAGTAGTAGTAGCAGCTAGTGGTGTATTGGTAGTAGCAGCTAGTAGTGTATTGGTAGTAGTAGTAGTAGTAGCTAGTAGTGTATTGGTAGTAGTAGTAGCTAGAAGTGTATTGGTAGTAGTAGTAGTAGTAGCTAGTAGTATATTGCTAGTAGTAGTAGTAGTAGTAGTAGCAGCTAATAGTAGTAGTAGTAGTAGTAGTAGTAGCAGCTAATAGTAGTAGTAGTAGTAGTAGTAGTAGTAGCTAGTAGTGTATTGGTAGTAGTAGCAGCAGCAGCGTATTATTTATTTTTATTTTATTTAACCTTTATTTAACCAGGAAGGGCTCATTGAGATTTAAAATCTCTTTTTCAAGAGCGTCCTGGCCAAGATAGGCAGCACCAAGTCATTACAAAAAATTACAGACAGACAACATGAAAAACTACAAGTAATCTAGTAAAAACCATTCATGAATTCACAAGAGTATAACAATATCAAAAATAGCAAATTAAAAACATTGACAGGTCAGGGAATCAGCCTCAAAATCCTTCATCAGAGATTTAAAAACACCAATCGGGACAAGTTCTTCCAGTTTAAAATTATTTTGTAAGGTGTTCCAAGACGATGGCGCAGAGTACATAAAAGACCTTTTACCAAATTCAGTTCGGACATTTGGAACAGTTAGCAGGATAAAGTCCAGTGAACGAAGAGAGTACCCACCACATTTCTGAACAATAAAAATGCCCAAATAAAAAGGTAGTAAACCCAAAATGGCTTTGTAAATAAAAGTATACCAGTGACTGAGCCTACGAGTGACTAGAGAAGGCCAGCCAACCCTGGTATACAAAGTACAGTGGTGCGTAAGGGTTTTGCAGTTTAAAATAAATCTCAAAGTACCATGATAAAGAGTGTCAATTGATCTCAAACACTGAGCGGAAGCATTCATATATAAAATATCCCCATAGTCTAGTAAAGGCATAAATGTAGCTGATACTAGCCTCCTTCTGGCTTCAAAAGAAAAACAGGCCTTATTCCTAAAATAAAATCCCAATTTCAGCTTCAATTTTTTTGTAAGTTGTTGAATATGCAATTTAAAAGAGAGGCCGTCATCAATTAGAATTCCAAGATATTTATATGAGGTTACAACCTCAATCTCCTTGCCCTGACAGGTAGTAACAGGTGAAAGGTTCAGAGGTCTATTTCTTGCATTAGAAAACACCATTAGTTTAGTTTTGTCAGTATTGAGGATAAGCTTCAATTGACACAAGGTATGTTGAACAGTATAAAAAGCAGTTTGCAAGTTCTGGAAAGCTTTTGTAAGAGATGAGGCACAACAGTAAATAACAGTATCATCAGCATAAAAATGAAGTTGTGCATTTTGGACATTTTTGTCTAAATCATTAATATAAATAGTGAATAAGAGAGGACCAAGTACAGAGCCCTGGGGCACACCATTCAGGACAGACAATTTAACAGACATAAGCCCATCAAATTGAGTGCACTGAGTTCTATCAGACAGATAGTTAGCAAACCATGCAACTGCATGCTCCGAAAGACCTACACTCAACAATCTCTGCCTTAGTATAGCATGATCAACTGTATCAAAAGCCTTAGAGAGATCAATAAAAAGTGAGACACAGTGCTGTTTTTTGTCAAGGGCTTCAGTGATATCATTTAAAACCTTCATGGCTGCTGTAATTGTGCTATGCTTCTTCCTGAAGCCCGATTGATACATTGATAAAATAGAGTTAGTAAATAAAAACTCTTTTAGCTGTTCACTTACAAGGGTTTCAAGTATTTTCACCAGGGGTGACAGCTTTGAGATTGGCCTATAATTATTTAAAAGAGTTGGATCTCCCTATTGGTAGTGTAGTAGTAGTAGTAGTAGCTAATAGTAGTAGTAGTAGCAGTAGCTAGTAGTGTATTGGTAGTAGTAGCAGCTAGTGGTGTATTGGTAGTAGCAGCTAGTAGTGTATTGGTAGTAGTAGTAGTAGTAGTGTATTGGTAGTAGTAGTAGTAGCTAGTAGTGTATTGGTAGTAGTAGTAGCTAGTAGTAGCTAGAAGTGTATTGGTAGTAGTAGTAGTAGTAGCTAGTAGTATATTGCTAGTAGTAGTAGTAGTAGTAGCAGCTAATAGTAGTAGTAGCTAGTAGTGTATTGGTAGTAGTAGCAGCAGCAGCGTATTGGTAGTGTAGTAGTAGTAGTAGTAGTAGCTAATAGTAGTAGTAGTAGCAGTAGCTAGTAGTAGTAGCAGCTAGTGGTGTATTGGTAGTAGCAGCTAGTAGTGTATTGGTAGTAGTAGTAGTAGTGTATTGGTAGTAGTAGTAGTAGCTAGTAGTGTATTGGTAGTAGTAGTAGCTAGTAGTAGTAGCAGCTAGTGGTGTATTGGTAGTAGCAGCTAGTAGTGTATTGGTAGTAGTAGTAGTAGCTAGTAGTGTATTGGTAGTAGTAGTAGTAGTGTATTGGTAGTAGTAGTAGTAGCTAGTAGTGTATTGGTAGTAGTAGTAGTAGTAGTGTATTGGTAGTAGTAGTAGTAGCTAGTAGTGTATTGGTAGTAGTAGTAGTAGTAGTGTATTGGTAGTAGTAGTAGTAGCTAGTAGTGTATTGGTAGTAGTAGTAGTAGCTAGTAGTGTATTGGTAGTAGTAGTAGTAGTGTATTGGTAGTAGTAGTAGTAGCTAGTAGTGTATTGGTAGTAGTAGTAGTAGCTAGTAGTGTATTGGTAGTAGTAGTAGTAGTAGTGTATTGGTAGTAGTAGTAGTAGCTAGTAGTGTATTGGTAGTAGTAGTAGTAGTAGTGTATTGGTAGTAGTAGTAGTAGCTAGTAGTGTATTGGTAGTAGTAGTAGTAGCTAGTAGTGTATTGGTAGTAGTAGTAGTAGCTAGTAGTGTATTGGTAGTAGTAGTAGTAGCTAGTAGTGTATTGGTAGTAGTAGTAGTAGTGTATTGGTAGTAGTAGTAGTAGCTAGTAGTGTATTGGTAGTAGCTAGTAGTGTATTGGTAGTAGTAGTAGTAGTAGTGGTGTATTGGTAGTAGTAGTAGTAGCTAGTAGTGTATTGGTAGTAGTAGTAGTAGCTAGTAGTGTATTGGTAGTAGTAGTAGTAGCTAGTAGTGTATTGGTAGTAGTAGTAGTAGTGTATTGGTAGTAGTAGCTAGTAGTGTATTGGTAGTAGTAGTAGTAGCTAGTAGTGTATTGGTAGTAGTAGTAGTAGTGTATTGGTAGTAGTAGTAGTAGCTAGTAGTGTAATGGTAGTAGTAGTAGTAGTGTATTGGTAGTAGTAGTAGTAGCTAGTAGTGTATTGGTAGTAGTAGTAGTAGCTAGTAGTGTATTGGTAGTAGTAGTGTATTGGTAGTAGTAGTAGTAGCTAGTAGTGTATTGGTAGTAGTAGTAGTAGCTAGTAGTGTATTGGTAGTAGTAGTAGTAGCTAGTAGTGTATTGGTAGTAGTAGTAGTAGTGTATTGGTAGTAGTAGTAGTAGCTAGTAGTGTATTGGTAGTAGTAGTAGTAGTAGTGTATTGGTAGTAGTAGTAGTAGCTAGTAGTGTATTGGTAGTAGTAGTAGTAGCTAGTAGTGTATTGGTAGTAGTAGTAGTAGTGTATTGGTAGTAGTAGTAGTAGTGTATTGGTAGTAGTAGTAGTAGCTAGTAGTGTATTGGTAGTAGTAGTAGTAGCTAGTAGTGTATTGGTAGTAGTAGTAGTAGCTAGTAGTGTATTGGTAGTAGTAGTAGTAGTAGTGTATTGGTAGTAGTAGTAGTAGCTAGTAGTGTATTGGTAGTAGTAGTAGTAGCTAGTAGTGTATTGGTAGTAGTAGTAGTAGTGTATTGGTAGTAGTAGTAGTAGCTAGTAGTGTATTGGTAGTATCAGTAGCAGAACACCTGCTCTTTCCATGACAGACTGACTGACCAGGTGAAAGCTATGATCCCTTATTGATGTCACTTGTTAAATCCACTTCAAATCAGTGTAGATGAAGGGGAGGAGACAGATTAAATAATGATTTTTAAGCCTTGAGACAATTGAGGCATGGATTGTGTGTATGTGCCATTCAGAGTGTGAATGGGCAAGACAAATTACGTAAGTGTCTTTGAACGGGGTGTGTATTAGTAAGGTGTTCCCTAATGTGTAAATGTAACTAACCTATCTCCTCTGCTATCCTGGTCCTCTGGCTCTTGTTCTTGACGCCACTGAAGCTGATTCTCTTTTCCTCTTCATCATCATCATCATCACTCCCGTCCCCCTCCTCTTCCTCCTCTCTGACCAGACGCTTCTTGGGTGTGTCCGTCTCCACCAGGGGGGCGTCGCCGCCTAGCTCCCTCGCCATCTGACGACGCTTCCTTGCGGCGTGGATGAAGGCCGCGTCAGGGATCTCACCTGGACAGGACAGGTCAGAGGTCAGAAGTTAGGGGGGGGGGTCAGTAAGATCAAAGGTGAAGAGTTCTAGCCTGGTCCCAGATCTGTTTGTGCCATCATGTCAACTGCTTATTGATGTAACTTCTTAAATCCACTTCAAAATCAGTGTAGATGAAAGGGTGAAGACAGGTTAAAGACAGGTTATCGTCAGGCCAAACATGTTATGACGGCAGTGGGGTCACCACCATTAACACACACCAAATGCGGGTAGATGTTGTAAATTGGCAGGTAAGAACGTCTATTTCACCATCCACATTGGCAGGTGGTCATAAAGAGCATTTGGGAACCGTTTTTTTTCTTCCAATCCAAAACACCACATATAGAAATTGTTTGAATTAACCCGAAGAGGCTACTAGAGTGAGACTTTGCTCTTGTGTTTTTTGGCTAGTTACATCGTTCTGTTCACACACGCTAGGTCGTTTTTCAATGTTCGTTTGAGTTTGCTGCAACTGTCTGCTGCTAGCAATGAGACGTTGCAGATTTTTTCATCTATAACCACGTTTCCATCCACAGTTTTCTATGCATATCACGACAGCTGTGAAGGAAAAAGGACGTTTCAGTACAATTATATAAATGCAGACAGATCATTTGTTTGTTCGACAGGGTGGGATCTTTGTGTCTGTAAAATTAACTATGCGAGAAATGGCAGTAGAAAACACCTTTATGCACAAATATTGATATAATAACCATCATATCGAAGTAAACTTGGGAGTCACGCGATGACATGGTGTGTGGACCTCCCACTACGACTCGGGAAAGCATGCAGTTTATTTGGTTACAGATGAAACATGAACTTCACAGGGTGGAGAAAGTGCCAAGGTGATGAGCTTGATGCTCCTTTTCAATCAATATCGAGGGTCTTATTCTGGTGACATGATGATCGATGCATGAATGCCATTTAATAAAAATATTCTCCATAATAATCTCCTCATGTAGACTAGACTACCCGCACTGTATCTGCGAGCTGTTGGCTAAAGCGAACATGCCAAGACCTGAGTAGGCACATTTGCCATTTAACGCAACAGTTTTTTGTGACAAAACTATCGGTAGAATTGAAAATGCGATGGAAACACAATGAATTTTAGATTTTAATTCAGTACATGAAAACTTAAGCGAAAAAGTAAAATTGTGTGCGCACTATGTCGTTTTTCTAGCCAGCTGTTTCTAGCCCAGGTAGCTAGCCTTTCCTAGGTTTGGCACATCGGAAGCTGTTTCTAGCCCAGGTAGCTAGCCTTTCCTAGGTTTGGCACATCGGAAGCTGTTTCTAGCCCAGGTAGCTAGCCTTTCCTAGGTTTGGCACATCGGAAGCTGTTTCTAGCCCAGGTAGCTAGCCTTTCCTAGGTTTGGCACATCGGGAAGTCCCTCACTACAAACCATATTGAATGCTTGCTGGCTAACAAAAGTACAATCTGATGGCAACGTCAAAACTACTGTAACGTTCAACACAGTAGGGCTGATCGCATTTAGTCGACTGGTCGATTGTTTGGTCGGTAGATTTTTTTTTTTTTTGGGGGGGGGGGGGGGCAGGTAAGAACGTCTATTTCACCATCCACATTGGCAGGTGGTCATAAAGAGCATTTGGGAACCGTTTTTTTTCTTCCAATCCAAAACACCACATATAGAAATTGTTTGAATTAACCCGAAAAGGCTACTACAGTGAGACTTTGCCCTTGTGTTTTTTGGCTAGTTACATCGTTCTGTTCACACACGCTAGGTCGTTTTTCAATGTTCTGTCTGCTGCTAGCAATGAGACGTTGCAGATTTTTTCATCTATAAACACGTTTCCATCCACAGTTTTTATGCATATCACGACAGCTGTGAAGGAAAAAGGACGTTTCAGTACAATTATATAAAATGCCGACAGATCATTTGTTTGTTCGACAGGGTGGGATCTTTGTGTCTGTAAAATTAACTATGCGCGAAATGGCAGTAGAAACACCTTTATGCGCAAATATTGATATAATAACCATCATATCGAAGTAAACTTGGGAGTCACGCGATGACATGGTGTGTGGTCCTCCCACTACTAGCTGCTACTACTACCGCAATTAATTTTTAGAGGCACACGAGACACCTGTCTGATTGGCTCCCGTCTCAGTGGACTAATCCATTACGGAGACCACAGGGATGGTACATTCCACCCCTCTAAGACAGCCATCGGCAACGTACGGCATGAGCGCCGCGAGGTATTTGCCTTGGCACACCCAGCAATTTGATAAAATGGAGAAAATCAATTAAATTGCATTGGTTTTACATAAACGGCTACTGCTTTGGATCCGACACAGTTTGTGAGAGTATTCCTCAGGCCTACTATATGTGTAAAGATAATGTGTCGAGAGTGTGGCTTAGATGCAGAAGGCGCGTCCCTCTCCAGAATGCACTCTCCTGCCCATTTGTGTGTGTTCATAACTTCATTGTGTGAATTTTTGGCCCTTTGATGGTTAGTGTCTATAAATTCCCCATTACATATATCACCAGTAGCACATTTACCGTTAATTCCCATAATTTCTAAACTACAATATTTGTTCGGTTACGGTAATTTATGTTATTGCATTCAATATACACTGCTCAAAAAAATAAAGGGAACACTTAAAACAACACAATGTAACTCCAAGTCAATCACACTTCTGTGAAATCAATCTGTCCACTTAGGAAGCAACACTGATTGACAATAAATGTCACATGCTGTTGTGCAAATGGAATAGACAACAGGTGGAAATTATAGGCAATTAGCAAGACACCCCCAATAAAGGACTGGTTGTGCAGGTGGTGACCACAGACCACTTCTCAGTTCCTATGCTTCCTGGCTGATGTTTTGGTCACTTTTGAATGCTGGCGGTGCTTTCACTCTAGTGGTAGCATGAGACGGAGTCTACAACCCACACAAGTGGCTCAGGTAGTGCAGCTCATCCAGGATGGCACATCAATGCGAGCTGTGGCAAGAAGGTTTGCCGTGTCTGTCAGCGTAGTGTCCAGAGCATGGAGGCGCTACCAGGAGACAGGCTAGTACATCAGGAGACGTGGAGGAGGCCGTAGGAGGGCAACAACCCAGCAGCAGGACTGCTACCTCCGCCTTTGTGCAAGGAGGAGCAGGAGGAGCACTGCCAGAGCCCTGCAAAATGACCTCCAGCAGGCCACAAATGTGCATGTGTCTGCTCAACGGTCAGAAACAGCCTCCATGAGGGTGGTATGAGTGCCCGACGTCCACAGGTGGGGGTTGTGCTTACAGCCCAACACCGTGCAGGACGTTTGGCATTTGCCAGAGAACACCAAGATTGGCAAATTCGAGACAGACAGAAGGGTGTGTTCATAATTCAACTGTTCTACCTTGTTAGCTAGCAAATACTGTAGATCCAAGTTGGCTAAACTTGAAATATAAAGATTAGCTGGCTAATCACTAGCACGTGGGCTTGAGAGATTGTTGATGAGACCAGTGTTCATTTTCTACAGGCTAATGCCTGTTACAAGAAGTTAGTCATTATTAGTGAATGTGTTTATGGATGGTTCTAGTTACATTATAACAAAAAATTGCATTTTTATAGACCGACTTGAAAGCCAGATCAGTGATTATTGCAACAAAAAAAACAGGTTAAACTCTTTTGATAAAATAATTAAATTATTAGTGGGTCATTATTTTTACATTTTTTAGTCATTTAGCAGACGCTCTTATCCAGAGTGAGTGCATACATTATTTTTGTATTTTTCATACTGAAGCGAACCCACAACCCTGGCGTTGCAAACACCATGCTCTACCAACTGAGCTACATCCCTGCCGGCCATTCCCTCCCCTACCCTGGACCAATTGTGCGCCGTCCCATCGGTCTCCCGGTCGCAGCCGGCTACGACAGAGCCTGGATACGAACCAGGATCTCTAGTGGCACAGCCTTAGACAACTGCGCCACTCGGGAGGAAGGATTATTAGCCTGGGTATAACTTCACATGCCCTGAATTAATTAGATTATTGCTGTTTGAAATGCAGTGTATTTTACCTTTAAATTGTACAACAATGCTTCTTTTTTTATTTAAATTATTATTATTAAGGAAAAAAAGACTGTCAATCAGTTTGAGAAAATGTAGATATTTTTAGGCCATTATCGCTCAGCCCTCATAGTGAGTGTAATTATAGAACGCTTGTGGATTTATATTAAGACGCAAAGTGGAACCCGCATCGTTGTCATCAACATCGTTGCATTTGCATGCAGACTGGACTTGCGACAAACAAATGCGTTCCTTGAGTGACAGGGGGCGGGGCTACGTATGTGTGGAAAGTGGCATCGAGAGAGAGCGAGAGAGAACTCAAGTAGCGGAGTAAATAAATAAATAGACGTTACACACAGCGTATCACATTTAACCAAACCAAACATTAAAATACCGTTATAGAAGGTAAAGTAAAAACCCAAACCGGTCCGTCCGTCAATACCGGTACATAGTAAAATACGGTTTACCGCCCAGCCCTAAGGTTAGTTATACCAGCCCAACTCTGCAACACGCTTAGGCAAGAATAATGGATAACTAAAGACAGTACAGTACAGGGGAGCAGAGAGAACGTTGTCTTGCTGTTCGGCTGCTACTGCCTGAGCAGAGATGAGATTATGACTTTAATGAATGAAAAAGAATAGAAAGTCATCAAATAATATACACAACTGAAATATTTTATTTATTTCATACTAATTTACTGTTGTTCTATTGATGTTCTACCCAATGTTGCGTAGACAGAATATAATGTGTTCAATGTTTTGGCAATTGAATGTTCACTATTATTGGCTTTGGAATTCCCATTAAAAAGTTCTAAAATAATTCGTCATTTTTTAAATGAATTTAAAATGTTAAAAATAGATTGAAACCGAAAACGGTGATAATTTGTATATATATATATATATATATATATATATATATATATATTCGAACCAAAACGACCTCAGAAAGCACTTATCGCTCAGCGCTACAAGGTAACCTAACCAATAAATGACCATAGCTCGGTGTCAGTCTCTACTAACGCTGGGAAACACTGCTCTACCTGAACGCAGGGTGCCGAGTGTGCTGTTGACGTAGCCTGATAGTGCACCCCTGTATAGGGAATAGGGGCCGAGTGTGCTGTTGACGTAGCCTGATAGTGCACCCCTGTATAGGGAATAGGGGCCGAGTGGGCTGTTGACGTAGCCTGATAGTGCACCCCTGTATAGGGAATAGGGGCCGAGTGGGCTGTTGACGTAGCCTGATAGTGCACCCCTGTATAGGGAATAGGGGCCGAGTGGGCTGTTGACGTAGCCTGATAGTGCACCCCTGTATAGGGAATAGGGTGTCATTTGGGACTCTCCACCATTACCTGGGAGGTAGGTTGCTGAGTGGACAGAGTGCTGGGGTTGGAGAAGGCTTGGCTTGCCTCTATTATAACATTTTAGTCATTTAGCAGACGCTCTTATCCAGAGCGACATACAGTTAGTGAGTGCATACATTCTTTTTTTAAATTTTCTTTCATACTGGCCCCCCGGGGGAATCGAACCCACAACCCTGGCGTTGCAAACGCCATGCTCTACCAACTGAGCTACATCCCTGACGGCCATTCCCTCTCCTACCCTGGACGACGCTGGGCCAATTGTGCGCCGCCCCATGGGTCTCCCGGTCGCGGCCGGCTACGACAGAGCCTGGATTCGAACCAGGATCTCTAGTGGCACAGCTACAGTGCCTTAGACCACTGCTCCACTCGGGAGGTTGATATAACTGTTGTGTGTCAGTGTCTGTTGATGTACTGCAAGTCACCTGTTGACCAGGACCCCACCAGGGAATAGGGTACCATTTAGGAAACCATTTCCAACCATTACCTGGTCGTAGGTTGCTGAGCGTGGACAGGGTGCTGGTGTTGGAGAAGGCTCCGGCTGCCGTTGTAGTGGGGATCTTGGAGGCGAGGCTCTGGCTTTGCGTCTTGGGCTCCTGTTCATCAGTGCTGTCCACTTCCATCTCCTCCTCTCCCTGCTCACTGCCTGCCCTGCTAGCGGGCTCCTCTTTAATGGAGGCCAGGGGTTGGGACCACACGTCTGGAGAGGGGGGGGACACGCACTGTATGTTAATATATACACGTACTGCATGATAACACACACACACACACACACACACTGCATGTTTAATATGTACACACATCACATGTTAATATATATACCAGGGTTTTCGTTAGCCGGTAACAGACGGCTTTTGTCCAAAAATAAAATAGAAAAGCCAATAAATACAATTTGCTCCGGCCAATTGCCCGGGAGAAGAACAAAAAGATCCCATTGTGAAATAATACTTTTTAGCCTCTTCATTGATGTAAATTCCAGTCAATGGAAATGCATTTGACTGGTCATGCTTATCAGTCCATAGGTTAATTAAGTTGGTGCGTGTGTCACAGGATATTCATTCTGTATCTTATTTATGACACCGTACAGCATACAGATACAGAGACTTGGAGCGGAAAACCTGTCAGACAGCATGAAACCTGCTGCTGCTGCATCTTGTGGTGCTTTCAAGACAACCGGGAACTCGGAAAAACACCAGGTCAAATCATGTGATCTTCAGGTCGGAAATTCAGAGCTCTAGAAAGGAGGCCCAGGAGTTCCCTAGTTGGAATTCTGAGTTGGATGACCATTCAAAACGATTTCTCCCCAGTCAGAGCTCGTTTGTCCCCCAGTTCCCAGTTGTCTTGAACGCACAAGTCTGAGATCACCGAGTTCCCAGTTGTTTTGAACGCGGCATAAAAAACGGCAGGCTTCATCAGCACGTCACACACCACTGTGCAATGAGCTGGAGGCAGTATGCATTTTGAAAACATACTTAAATTGTTTGAAACCTGAATGTTTTAATACATACTGTATTATGAGTCATGTCTTACCCTGCTTCAAAGTAGCCTATTAGAACACCTCAACATTTCGCACATGAAACTGCTAGGATGTGCAGTGCCCTTTTGACAATGGTGTTTTCCTGCTAATTGCATTATGGAACGAACAGTCGCCCGTACACACACCCCACATGTTGATATGCACACACACGATGGCACGTTTTGTTGTTGTTGTATACAGACTTGACTTCTATATTTAACCACAGGGTCCAACTGATCAGGGAAACCCGGTTGGCAGTACGTTAATGCCCTGGCACAGGGTCCAACTGATCAGGGAAACCCAGTTGGCAGTACGTTAATGCCCTGGCACAGGGTCCAACTGATCAGGGAAACCCGGTTGGCAGTACGTTAATGCCCTGGCACAGGGTCCAACTGATCAGGGAAACCCAGTTGGCAGTACGTTAATGCCCTGGCATTTGCAGCTCAGTAATAATGCTTAAAGATGGGGAGGCCTAAGCCCCCCACTTTCCTTGGGCTTTTACATGTGGGCTTTACAAACGCGATGGTTTTTGTAACCCCAGACAAATGACAAGACTGTCGAGTCCAAAAAAAATAAAATGTTTTAAAGTCTTAAAAAATGATGAGGTAAGAAACAAGGCAAAGATAAAGGAACCGGGGAAGAGAAACCATTTTGATGGCATTAATGCGCCCCATCATAGAAAAAGGGCAATATTCTCCAGCTCTCTATGGTTTTGTTTTAGCTTTGCAACAAAGCTCACTGCAGTTAAACTTGAAGATGAGCTTTGGATTTCTAGGTATTTTAAGTCCCAGGTAAGTTAAGTGGTCATGCACCACTTTTCTCTAACTCACTTGCAGTGACATTATCTGAGAAACACGAGATCACCTTTTCCCCAATTTATTGAATAGCCAGATCGTTTGCCAAATGAATTGATTAAGTCTGGCAGCTTCATTAAATAGTACCCGCAAAACACCAGTCTCAACATCAACAGTGAAGAGGCGACTCTGGGATGCTGACCTTCTAGGCAGAGTTGCAAAGAAAAAGCCATATCTCAGATTGCCCATCTTAATATTTTATTTTTATTGGCCAGTCTGAGATATGTCTTTTTCTTTGCAACTCTGCACCAAGTGATTTCAAGTGCTTAAATACCCCTTTCGCGCACATGCCCGAGACCGTGCACATTCCACAAGACTAATGAGACACCTTTAACATCCGAATGATTCCCAAGATTGTTTCCTGACATTTATATCCAAGAGCATTTCAAATAAAACATCTTAAACATGAACGTATTCAAATCAAAAAAATGTCTGGCAGCAGAAAACAAAAACCGAACACAGTAACAGACCCCAGAGAAATCCTCCCTCCCCACTGCTTCCCCAGAGAAATCCTCCCTCCCCACTGCTTCCCCAGAGAAACCCCCCCCTCCCCACTGCTTCCCCAGAGAAACCCCCCCCTCCCCACTGCTTCCCCAGAGAAATCCTCCCTCCCCACTGCTTCCCCAGAGAAATCCTCCCTCCCCACTGCTTCCCCAGAGAAATCCTCCCTCCCCACTGCTTCCCCAAATGAAGCACTGTTCTCCCCATCTCACATGAATGAGGACCGCCGGGCATGATGGCTAGAACAGACCCAATAATACGCTAGCATGATGGCTAGAACAGACCCAATAATACACTAGCATGATGGCTAGAACAGACCCAATACTACGCTAGCATGATGGCTAGAACAGACCCAATAATACGCTAGCATGATGGCTAGAACAGACCCAATAATACACTAGCATGATGGCTAGAACAGACCCAATAATACACTAGCATGATGGCTAGAACAGACCCAATAATACACTAGCATGATGGCTAGAACAGACCCAATAATACGCTAGCATGATGGCTAGAACAGACCCAATAATACACTAGCATGATGGCTAGAACAGACCCAATAATACGCTAGCATGATGGCTAGAACAGACCCAATACTACGCTAGCATGATGGCTAGAACAGACCCAATAATACACTAGCATGATGGCTAGAACAGACCCAATAATACACTAGCATGATGGCTAGAACAGACCCAATAATACACTAGCATGATGGCTAGAACAGACCCAATACTACGCTAGCATGATGGCTAGAACAGACCCAATACTACGCTAGCATGATGGCTAGAACAGACCCAATAATACGCTAGCATGATGGCTAGAACAGACCCAATACTACGCTAGCATGATGGCTAGAACAGACCCAATAATACGCTAGCATGATGGCTAGAACAGACCCAATACTACGCTAGCATGATGGCTAGAACAGACCCAATACTACGCTAGCATGATGGCTAGAACAGACCCAATACTACGCTAGCATGATGGCTAGAACAGACCCAATAATACGCTAGCATGATGGCTAGAACAGACCCAATACTACGCTAGCATGATGGCTAGAACAGACCCAATAATACGCTAGCATGATGGCTAGAACAGACCCAATACTACGCTAGCATGATGGCTAGAACAGACCCAATACTACGCTAGCATGATGGCTAGAACAGACCCAATAATACACTAGCATGATGGCTAGAACAGACCCAATAATACGCTAGCATGATGGCTAGAACAGACCCAATAATACACTAGCATGATGGCTAGAACAGACCCAATAATACACTAGCATGATGGCTAGAACAGACCCAATACTACGCTAGCATGATGGCTAGAACAGACCCAATAATACGCTAGCATGATGGCTAGAACAGACCCAATAATACGCTAGCATGATGGCTAGAACAGACCCAATAATACGCTAGCATGATGGCTAGAACAGACCCAATAATACACTAGCATGATGGCTAGAACAGACCCAATAATACACTAGCATGATGGCTAGAACAGACCCAATAATACGCTAGCATGATGGCTAGAACAGACCCAATAATACACTAGCATGATGGCTAGAACAGACCCAATAATACACTAGCATGATGGCTAGAACAGACCCAATAATACGCTAGCATGATGGCTAGAACAGACCCAATAATACACTAGCATGATGGCTAGAACAGACCCAATACTACGCTAGCATGATGGCTAGAACAGACCCAATAATACACTAGCATGATGGCTAGAACAGACCCAATAATACACTAGCATGATGGCTAGAACAGACCCAATAATACACTAGCATGATGGCTAGAACAGACCCAATAATACGCTAGCATGATGGCTAGAACAGACCCAATAATACACTAGCATGATGGCTAGAACAGACCCAATAATACACTAGCATGATGGCTAGAACAGACCCAATAATACACTAGCATGATGGCTAGAACAGACCCAATAATACGCTAGCATGATGGCTAGAACAGACCCAATAATACGCTAGCATGATGGCTAGAACAGACCCAATAATACGCTAGCAAGCTAACAGTCAGACTTAACAGCCCGCTCCGCGGTTGTTGGTAAACAAATTAAATGTTACCGTTTATGAATAAAGCTAAAAATTCACTGTTTGCTCAGTCAATATCCCTAGAAATTTGTGGCGAGTGATTTCACACTTTCACGCAGCTTGCAGCCTCTTCGGGCTTGGTGAAGACTCTTGTCATGGCGCTGTGATGAACATGTAGCTTGGCTGGAAGACGCAGGCTGTATTTCACCTCTGCCTCCCTCATGGTCCGAATCACATCTCGAAACGCGCGCCGTTGCTCCATCACCTCCATGGTGTAGTCGGGGAAGATGATAACCTTTTGTATTCCATAGCTCGCTGTCGTCCAACTCGTAGAATTTCCTGAAAGTGATGAACCCTTGCGATTTTTGTGCGTGGCTTTGCACCTGGCGAGGGCGTCGCCTGTAGAGAGCAGTGTGCACGGCCAATGGGGAGGGGCTTTGGGAAGTTGTCGTCGCCCAGCAGCTTGGACACGGACTCTGTGGGAGTCCATTGTTCTTCGTCCTCCAGTTTGATGTTCAGCGACTCCTGCTTCTAAAATCGAGAACCTTGGCTTGGAGCGCCTCGTTCTTTTTAAGCTGCGCGCAGGTGGTTTCCAGGCCTCCGAACCGGGGTGTCATGATCAGACAGGGCCTTGTCGGCTGTGTTCATGCCATCTTTAGAGACTCTGTTTCGAGCCTGTCAAAACGATCGTTGATAGTTTTTATTACAGCCTCTTTCATTTGTTGACACATTGCCGTGGCAGAATCTTGTTGCTGGGTATCTGGAGAGTTGTCATCAGTACTCAAAATGGCGCTAGCTGCTGTTTGTTGAGCCTGGGCCTTTGTCAACTTTGTGTTGCCTGTTCTGTCACCATATTTCACTTTTTCGCTGCTAGTTAGTGCCTGGGGAATATACTAAACAACATGTATATTTTTCTGGGGGCAAACTTGGAAATAATACGTTAAGAATTCAAGATGTCAAAATAAGCGGAGAGGAGATCTGAAGGAACCGATTGGTGTCACCTCGTTAGTCAGTATGTGTTACACCTGTGCTGGTTGCCATCTCGTTAGTGGGAAGGTGTTTCACCTGTGCTGGCCCAGGTGCTATTTAAGAGTGGCTGGCCCAGTTGCCTTGAGAGATTAAGGTCAACACCTTTAGTTGGCTCTCCCCATTTGATTTTTAGAAAGACAATCCTTTATCTGATTTTGTTTTGCTCCACCTTTTTGGTTTGCTTCCTGTCTTTAAGTTTGGTGTGGGTTTTACATTTAGTTTGCCTCCTCTTTGGCAAACTTAGTGGGCGCTAATGGGTGTCTAAGGTTTCAGATGTTGTTGCTAGACAACGTTCAGTGGACACACCCCTATGAGTGTCTTCCAGAACCCCTCCTAAAACCCGTTTCATTTTGGTTGTTGTCAGTGACTCTTTGTTAGTTCCCCCTTCTGTTTGAGCGACATTATTTGGTTTTCTTGCTGGGGAACGTAACACGTTACTAAATACACACACCACATGTTAATATACACACACACACACATCACGCTAATTTACATTTTAGTCATTTAGCAGACGCTCTTATCCAGAGCGACTTACAGGAGCAATTAGGGTCAAGTGCCTTGCTCAAGGGCGAAATCGACAGATTTTTCACCTAGTCGGCTCGGGGATTAGAACCAGCGACCTTTCGGTTACTGGCACAACGCTCTTAACCACTAAGCTACCTGCCGCCCCAACAATGTGTGTATATGTTAATATAAACACAGCACACATTAATAC
Source organism: Coregonus lavaretus (assembly GCF_964263955.1). Lineage (NCBI taxonomy): Eukaryota > Metazoa > Chordata > Actinopteri > Salmoniformes > Salmonidae > Coregonus > Coregonus lavaretus. Next base: position 44,462,279 of record NC_140011.1, on the reverse strand, counting down.
ACACCACATGTTAAAGAAGTAATTGCCCCCTTACACTCTATAACTGGTTGTGCCATCTTTAGCTGCAATGACTGCAACCAAATGCTTCCTGTAGTTGTTGATCAGTCTCTCACGTCACTGTGGAGGAGTTTTGGCCCACTCTTGCAGGTAGAGCTGCTTTAACCCAGCGATATTTGTGGGTTTTCAAGCATGAACTGCTCGTTTCAAGTGCTGCCGCAATATCTCAAAATTGGGATTAGGTCTGGACTTTGACTAGGCCATTCCAAAACTTCAAATGTGTTGCTTTCTAGCCATTTTCATGTAGACTTGTTTGTGTGTTTTGGATCATTGTCTCGCTGCATGAACCAGCTGCGCTTCAGCTCACAGACGACGGATGGCCTGACATTCTCCGGTAGAATTCTCTGATACAGAGCAGAATTAATGGTTCCTATTAAAGGCAAGTTGTCCAGGTCTACCGTGCTTCATTGTTGGTATGAGGTTCTTACGGTGGAATGTAATGTTTGGTTTTCAACAGGCATAAATGGGACCCATGTCCTCCAAAAAGTTGACTCAAGTTGGCCAAAAAGCACCTGGAAGATCATAAAAGACCCTTGGAAGAACGTTCTATGGACAGATTATTCAAAAGTATAACTTTTAGGACTCAGCATTGACTCCCTGTCAAAATAAAACATCACATGATATACACTACCGGTCATCTGATGCAGCACTCAATCACTCTCCTTCTTGGTAAAATAGCCCTTACACAGCCTGGAGGTGTGTTGGTCATTGTCCTGTTGAAAAACAAATGATATAGTCCCACTAAGCCAAAACCAGATGGGACGGCTTATCGCTGCAGAATGCTGTGGTATCCATGCTGGTTAAGTGTGCCTTGAAATCTAAATAAATCGCGGACAGCGTCACCAGGAAAGCACCCCCACACCATAACACCTCCTCCTCCATGCTTCACGGTGGGAACTACACATGCGGAGATCATCCGTTTATCCACGTCTCACAAAGACACGGCGGTTGGAACCAAAAATCTCCCATTTGGATTTCCACCGGTCTAATTGCTCGTGTTTCTTGGCCCAAGCAAGTCCCTTCGTATTATTGGTGTCCTTTAGTAGTGGTTTCTTTGCAGCAATTCGACAATGAAGGCCTGATTCACACAGTCCCCTCTGAACAGTTGATGTTGAGATGTGTCTGTGACTTGAACTCTGTGAAACATTTATTTGGCCTGCCATTTCTGAGGCTGGTAACGCTAATGAACGTATCCTCTGCAGCAGAGGTAACTCTGGGTCTTCCTTTCCTGTGGCGGTCCTCATGAGAGCCAGTTTCATCATAGCGCTTGATGGTTTTTGCGACTGCACTTCAAGAAACTTTCAAAGTTCTTGACATTTTCCGTATTGACTGACCTTCATGTCTTAAGTAATGATGGACTGTCGTTTCTCTTTGCTTATTTGAGCTGTTCTTGCCATAATATGGACTTTGTCTTTTCCCAAATAGGGCTATCTTCTGTATACCCCCCCCCACCCCCCCCACCTTGTCACAACACAACGCATTAAGAAGGAAAGAAATTCCACAAATTAACTTTTAAGAAGGTGGACCTGTTAATTGAAATGCATTCCCAGTGACTACCTCATTAAGCTGGTTGAGAGAATGCCAAGAGTGTGCAAAGCTGTCAAGGCAAAGGGTGGCTATTTGAAGAATCTCAAATATATTTTGATTTGTTTAACACATTTTTGGTCACTACATGATTCCATATGTGTTATTTCATAGTTTTGATGTCTTCACTATTATTCTACAATGTAGAAAACAGTAAAAAAAATAATAAAGAAAAACCCTTGAATGAGTAGGTGTGTCTAAACTTCTGACTGGTAGTGTATATACACACACTCCCTAGGGATCTTTCCATTTCAAGACGATTCGATGCCTATGTGGATACATGGTCTCCGATACGTTTTAGTTTGAAAACTATTCGATGCGCTAACATTTGTTGCATAAAACTCATCGATTTTTCCATTCTACCGATGGCGCTCGTGGGGCCTCTCGGAGCTGGATCTGTCGGAGCTGACCTGTGTGTGTAAATGTTGTATGTTCCCCATAAGGGAAGCCGGGCATCTACCACCCCGCTACCATCTGTTTGCTTTTTCTTCCCCTCTACCACTTTGAATCTGAAGTCTCCGTCACCCACTAATTCATTAGTCATTTTTGCAGTTTAAAAACATGTTTGAGCTAGTAATGTATCAATATGTACCTTAAAAATGTGCTATGGACATACCCAATGAATATATAGCGCAACTTTGGATTTCACCCACATCTTACAATCGAATGGTTTCAACCGCTTGGAAGTTCTCTTCTTCGACCATGTAGTGTGGGTATCAAAAGTGACTGCTGTTCTCATTATTAAATTAAACTAAAAAGGACTATATATATACCCACAATACACTGATTGTTTCTAGCAAAACTATTGCGGATGGTGAACCTGAACAATCTAAATGAAGTCTACTGTAGGCCCTGATCAGCATGTAAAGGCAGATGACAGTTGTGTCTCTGCTCCATCTTAAGCTACTTTTACTGATATAAATAACCTAGCAAATTACGTTGGTTGTCACTCAACTAATAAAGCCACTTTACAAACATGTGATGCTGAAGGCAACACGCAGAGGTGCCAGATCAGCAATAGGCCTACCACTTGTTGGTCAGCGCGCAAAGCGTGCAGTTTGACTAGGCTACTGATAATGCCTGGCATGCAAAATGACTTGTAGATCAATGACTGTCAACACAAATACATGCTTAGTTCGACACTGGACTAAGCGTGAAAGACACCCACACACCTCAGCCACGAGCTGTTCTCTCCCTTACCGTCGGGCAGATGGTATCGGAGCATGAGGTCTGTTTGCAGATGACACAACAGTAGTAGGCCTGATTACCAACAATGACAGCCTACAGGGAGGAGGTGAGGGCCCCAGAGGAGCGGTGCCAGGAAAATAACCTCTCCCTCAACGTCAACAAAACAAAGGAACTGATCATGGACTTCAGAGGGATCACGCCCCTATCCACATCGACGGGACCGCAGTGGACAAGGTGAAGAGCTTCAAGTTCCTCGGGGGAACACATCCCTGACAATCTGAAATGGTCCACCCACACAGACAGTGTGATGAAGAAGGCACAACAGCGCCTCTTCAACCTCAGGAGGCTGAATACATTTTACAGATGCACAATTAAGAGCATCCTGTCGGGCTGTATCACCGCCAGCAACCACTGGGCTCTCCAGAGGGTGGTGCGGTCTGCCCAACGCATCACCGGGGACACACTGCCTGCCCTCCAGGACACCTACAGCACCCGATGTCACAGGAAGGCCAGAAAAGATAATCAAGGACAACAACCACCCGAGTCCTGGCCTGTTCACCCCGCTATCATCCAGAAGGCCATGTATACCATGCGTATCCTGTATATACGACTAATAAAAACGTAACTTAAAAAGGAGAGGATGCAGTTGTCACAAAATGACGTATTTTCATTAGTTAGAAATAAAAGAATTTGAGCAACAACAAAAATGAACAAATACATGAACACACTACGCATGCACACATGATGAGCGACCACATACGATGGGCGCACCCACACAAAAGTGCAGGTGTGATGGCTTAGTGTCTTACCGGTGTTGGGCTCTTGTTTGACATAGCAGACCTTCTCCAGATCTTCCTTGTATTCTTTCTTCAGCTGCTTGACGATCTTCTTGCTGTGGTTGGATTTCTTCACTCTGAACACCTCAGCCTCATCTACGAGAGAGAGATCAGTTAACGTTCGTGTAAACAATGAAACAAGCAACAAAAAAATTATGTGAAGATTGGATGCAACCAAACGGCTGTTAACTAGTTAGCTAGTTAGCTATGTTGTTTACAACCTTGAATCTGCTAGCTACTGTAGCTGACTGACATTAGTTAACTTGGCTAACCCACAATGCAGAAACGTTGACAATGTTTTAAAAATGTTTTGACAATGTCAAATTGTCAACACTTCAATACGTCAGCTCGGAAGCACAGTATTTATTACAAGAACACTTATTAGGTAGTTAAATATCCGCTGAAACGGTTAGCTAACCGGTTAGTTAGCCAACTAACGTTAACTAGCTAGCTAGCTAGATTAGCTAACTCACGTTACCGGTAATAAAGGAGAGGTAATCAGTTAGCTAGCTAACTATCCGACGTTAACTTTACCTTCGTCATCATCAAAGCTCAGCAAACTGGCTTTCGGGGCTCCCCCTGCATCCCGAGTTTTCTTATTTTCCTTCTTGATGGCCTTTGACTGAAACCCGTTGCCGTGGTGCACGTCCACGCTAACCCCGGAGAAGGCGTCTGTGCTGGGGGCATCGGGCATCGGGAGATCCTCGGCGAAAGGCCCGCATGGCTGCTGGGCTGGCTGGCTTTCCTCCTTCTCGTCCTCGTCCGACTCATTCCTCCGTCTTAAATTTGATCTTTTTGCTTTTTTAAACATGTCTGCTCCTTATCCGAAACAAATTAGGCTATATCTGTAAAAAATAAAAAAATACACACGGCAGCATATCAATAAAATGCTACGAAGCGCGCAAAATAGCCTCTGCAGCGGATGGCGGCCATTTCGTTTCAGCTAACGGAAGTACCCGTATTTTTTATAAATATAATATTACAGACAAGCGAGAAATAGCAATGGCGTCTTTTTGTAGGCACTAACTCCGCCATGACCCGTTGGACGATGCCTATGTGGAAAATTAAAGGTTTATTTTTTTGGGATAAACGCCGAAAATAAGGTGTGTGGTAAACACAGGTTTAGGAGATCTTATACGTTTTATTCCGTGAGATAAATCACTTGATTTGGCAATGTAAACATATGTTTCCCATGCCAATAAAGCTATTTGAGTTTAATAATCTTCATCAGTTAACGTCACTTTTTGTGCATTTTTAAGAATTTCAATTTTTTTTTTTTTAACACAAAGGCTTCATAATTCCTAAAGGTAATGTTAACATAATGCTACTATCTCATTGAATAAAACGTATAAAGATCTCCTCTGGCCTTACTTTCGCCGTTTATTCAAAAACCCTATTCTTTCCACATAAATGTTTCCCATAGGGATGGCTGAACGAACCAGAGGTAACTCATTTCCGGGTTTTAGGACTACAAACTGGCGAGCTCTAGTGATGCCGCATTCAAAACAACTGGGAAGTCGGAAAAATACGAGGTCAAATCCTTTCGTCAGTGATCTTCATGTCGGAAAGTCGGAGCTCTAGAAATATGCCCGAGTTCCCAAGTTGGAATTCCGAGTTCGATTTTTCCCAGTCGCAGCTCTTTTTTTTTCTCCCACATTCCCAGTCGTTTTGAACGCTCGGAAGTCTGAGCTTTCCGATTTCCCAGTTGTTATGAACGCGGCATGAGTACCACCTGGAAATGGTTCCAATCGTTTTTCCACCAATACTTTTTACTTAGGGGTTTTACAACTACTTCATATAAGGTCTGTGTTTCGTGTAGGCTTCCCCTTACGTGACGTTTTGATAACCGCACAAATCTCTCTCGGATAAGGTAACTTTTATCAATGCATTCGCCTGTAATTACCCCCCAAAAATGAAAAGTTAATGTGGCTATCATTCAGAACTAAACATCCTATCGCAAGCTTTGACGTCATCACTCAAGGCGCAGGGTGAGGGGAAAAAACTCAATTTCTCCAGGCAAGTAACCTAGCAAGTAGATATTATAGTCTGTTTAATTTCTCGTGTAAATAATTTATATTTTGTATTTCTTGTATGTAATCTTGTTTAGCATTATTCAAATTACCTAGCTAGCTACCTTAGCATTTTTCCTATTATAGATATTATTATTTTTTTATGACCCTGGCCTTTATAGCTAACTAGCTAACCTTAGGTCTCTCCATAAATCAGAAGCAAGGATGGTGCTGTGCTATGTACCGGATTGTAAACACTACTCCGGACATGTCCTCTTTTTGGACCTAAAAAAATGCGTCCGGCCGGGATTTCTAAATCGCCCAAAATGTCAGGGATTCGGCTTTTGCTTTCTACAGTCGCCATTCATTGTGTGTGTTTTTTGCATTGCTTTGACCTTTTTCTTTAGGTCCCGCCTTCTCACACACCATCATTGGTCGGTCATGTAGGCCTACGCAAACATTGGTCAAACTGCATCTCAATCATTACCCGCACCATGGCAACAGCCAGGAGACAGAGTACGTGTCAGTGTCAAATAAAGGTGCTAGCGACCTAGAAGCCCACATAAGCTCCACAAAACACAAAATTGCAGCGAAAGGAGAGAGTTTGTCAGGTAAATTAACTGACTATTTTGTGAGAGCAGGTATAACAGAAGATGCTGTTACTGCTGCGGAGGGAGTTTTTGTATTCCACACCACGAAGCATCCTCGTAAAACGGACTATCCTACCGATCCTTGACTTCGGCGATGTCATTTACAAAATAGCCTCCAACACTCTACTCAGCAAATTGGATGTAGTCTATCACAGTGCCATCCGTTTTGTCTCCAAAGCCCCATACACTACCCACCACTGTGACCTGTACGCTCTTGTTGGCTGGTCCTCACTACATGTTCGTCGTCAAACCCACTGGCTCCAGGCCATCTATAAATCACTGCTAGGCAAATCCCCGCCTTATCTTAGCTCATTGGTCACCATAGCAGCACCCACCCATAGTCTGCGCTCCAGCAGGTATATCTCTCTGGTCATTCCCAAAGCCAACACCTCCTTTGGCCGCCATTCCTTCCAGTTCTCTGCTGCCAATGACTGGAACGAATTGCAAAAATCTCTGAAGCTGGAGACTCTTATCTCCCTCACTAACTTTAAGCATCAGTTGTCAGAGCACCTTACCGATCACTGCACATGTACACAGCCCATCTGTAATTAGCCCACCCAACTACCTCATCCCTATATTGTTATTTATTTTGCTCTTTTGCACCCCAGTATCTGTATTAGCACATATTCTCTTGCACATCTATCACTCCAGTGTTAATACTAATTGTAATTATTTTGCAATATAGCCTATTTATTGCCTTACCTCCATAACTTGCTACATTTGCACACACTGTATATATATTTTCTGTTGTATTTTTTTACTTTGTTTTTTTTACCCCATATGTAACTCTGTGTTGTTTTTAAATCGCACTGCTTTGCTTTATCTTGGCCAGGTCGCAGTTGTAAATGAGAACTTGTTCTCAACTGGCTTACCTGGTTAAATAAAGGTGAAAAAAAAGAAGATTTTTTTTTTGCTACAGATCAATGGACTGCACGTCTGCCTTGTTAAAAAAGGCTTTCCCTGATTCCGAGCCTGTGTGAACATTTTCAGGCTCTCGTACTAAGACCGAAGCAATTGTTAACGCTGTGATAGCACCACATTCTGTCGACATAGCTCTGAAAGCACCGGAAGACATACTGTGGTGTTTCTACTGATGGGAGCAATCACGGTGCTGGGAAAATATTCCCTCTGCTTATTCAGTATTTTGATTGGAAGAATGGTGGCGTGCAAAGTAAATTAGTCGAAGTTAAAAACACTCCAAATGAGACAGCTGATACGATCGCGCAATACATCAAAGAGACACTGGAAAAGAATGGGATTTTTTCTAAATGTATTGCATTTACAGGTGACAACTGCAATACAATGTTCGGGGGAATCCGGCGTGATGAAGAAGGAAAGAATGTTTTCGCAAAACTTAAAGAAGTCATTGCAGAACCTTTAATCGGCGTGGGCTGTCCAGCACACGTCTTGAACAATTGTGTTCATTACGGGGCAGACACACTAGATGTCCATATTGAGAACATCATCTTCAAAATATGTCAATACTTTCACATCTACACTGTGCGCACAGAGAATCTGAAGGAGTACTGTGAATTTGTTGATGTTGAATACAGAAGTCTCCTTTCTCACTGCAAGACGCAATGGCTGTCATTATTCCCAGGTATTGAGAGGCTGCTACAGATGTTTCCAGCCTTGAAAGCATTATTTTTGTCACAGGAAAAAAAAAAACTCCTTGATCAAGAAGTTTTTTGAAGATGAGTTCAGTGAAATTTACCTCTGGCACATGCACTCACTCATGTGTGTGTTTCATTCACACATTCAGGAGATGGAAAGGGAGAGCAATTCAATTGTGGAAGTGAATAACCTTTTGAACAAAGTCCACACCATGCTTCTTGAACGCAAGTCCAATAACTTCATGTCCCTTAAAGTTAATGGACTATTGGCACAAAAGCACAAGGATGGACTTGGTAAAAATTGTGACTCAAGTACAGGGTCTGTACAGTTCATGTCTGGAGTATCTGGAGAAATGGACGGCACCCACGGAGGAGTTCTCCTCTTTCATGTGGATGGATCTGAGTGAGACGCCTGACTGGAATGACATAGAAGCCTGTATCAAACACCTGGGAGAAAAGAGGGGTGCCAATTGATGATGCAAAGTGCTTTGATCAGGTCACCAACCGGAAGAAATTCACAGAAAGGTGTAACAGTGATAGAGAGTTCAGTAATCTGCAAGCACACAAGAAGTGGACCAAATATTTTGAAAGGTCCAAAAGCATAGATTTTCATTCAGAGCTACTGACGATTGCACAGTTTCTCTTTGCTATTCCTTCTCACAATGCAAATGTAGAGAGAGTTTTTTTTCACTGACGCTAAGCCAGTGGACAAAGGAAAGGAATCACTTGTCTGTTGAGTCACCGAAGGGGCTTCTGTGTACACAAAACAACTTTAAAAACAGGTCTTGCAAAGTCTTTCATGCCTACTTGATTGGTAATCAAGGACTGTTGGGAAAGATTTGATCTTCGGGAAAGTATACCAGAGAGCATCAGGAGGACTGACATTTTAGACTGAAATAGTGGATTTGTTTATGACAACTGTTTATTTTATTTTATTTTAACCTATGGCCATGAAAAGATGTTAAAAAAAGCTAAACTATTTTTATTTGTTTGTTATTATTCTATAATTGAGGGCCAACAGTTGAATGGAAAGGAAGTATTACTTTATGTATTAAAGTTCAATAACATAGTTGCATGGTTGTGAACACATTTTGTATTTACCACCCACTGCGGGTGTCAGTCTGCCTCCCGCTCCCACTGTCCTCTTTTTTGAAAACTAAAATATGGTCACCCTAGATAAACACAAGTGCATTTTATCATTTTACGACCTCTGTAAGCTAGAGGAGTCGGTGAAGCTGTGTGTTAAGGTAAGCCTTGTTTGCTAGCTTCTAACAAGCTATTTTGTATGGGATTTTAATGATGACAGAACTATGTGAGTTTTTATTTTGAATTTCGTGGTCGCTCATTGATATTCGTGGTTGCAAGTACTATTCGCAAATGTGCAATTACATTTTGCAAGCTTGTATCACGGTGTGTGAAAGATTTAACAACGGTCGCAAACTTGTAACTTGACATTTGAATACATTCAATAAGATTTGCTGACACGCCTACTCCCGCTCCTCCCCTCCAGCTGTCTTCATCAGGGTACCATCATTACACACACCTGGACCTCATCATCACCTTGATTACTCTCCCTTTATTTAGCCCTCAGTAGCCTCAGTCATTAGGCAGTATTGATTTTGTTCAAGTTCAGTACGCTTCTCCTGTTTTGTTTTGTTTCTCTTATCATTAAACTTACCTTCTGCACCTGCTTCCTGACTCCGAGCATATTCGTTACAGAATACTGCCTCAATTATTATGGAAGCAGCAGAAGAGAAAGACATCTCGGTGAACAGGGATACCTACTCCGCCAACACCACGATCAGCTGCGCAACTATGGATGAGGTCCTCTGCCTCCTCCACCGAGATGTTTCACCTCCAACTAGAGGAGGGCCTCCTACCACGAGTCGTCCCAGCGAGCCAGCTCCCCAGCCTATCCAGCAGTCCGCCCAGGGAGGGGATGCCCAACTGTCCCTCCCGGACAAGTATGACGGGAATCCATCCAAATGCCGTGGCTTCCTACTCCAGTGCTCCCTCTATTTCGCCCTATCAGACGGGAGCCCCCCACCACCGAGAGGTCCAAGGTTGCCACGGTCATTTCCCTGCTGACCGGGAGGGCGTTGGCGCTACAGCCATCTGGGAGAGAGGAGAGGAAGAGCTGGGTTCATACAAGATGTTCATGGCTCATTTCAGGGCGGTCTTCAACCATCCACCGGAGGGCAGAGAGGGAGGTGAGCAACTATTCCAAATCCGGCAGGGTGCTCAGACCGCTGCTGAGTACGCCCTCACCTTCCGGACCGTGGCAGCCTCCAACGGATGGAATGAACCAGCGCTCTGCACCCTATTCCGTAGAGGACTGCGGGAGGAGGTCCAGACGGAGTTGGCGTGCCGGGACGACAACCTTTCCTTGGACGCTCTCATCGCGATGGCCATCCATCTGGACAACCTTCTTCGGGAGCGGCAGTACCTCCCTCACCCCTCACCCCTCACCCTCCTCCTTTGGCCGTCCTGAGGCAGAGCCTGAAACCATGGAGGTAGGGGCCACACACACCTTTTCCTCAGCAGAGCGACGTCGCCGGAGACAGCTGGGGCTGTGTGCCTATTGCGGCCAGGAGGGGCATCGGCTCCAGCGGTGTCCGGTACGTCCCAACCCGGAGTCCACTAGGGTAGAGGGGCGGTCCCGTGATCATCCGTCTCCCAGGGTAGGCGTGGGTATTCCATCATCATCGTTTTCCGCCAAACCCTTCCTGGTTTCCTATTTCGCTGGCTGTCCCTCAGGTGTTGTCTCTACTGCTCTAGTGGACTCCAGTGCTGCGGGGAATTTCATCAGCCAGGCCCTCGCGTCCTCCCTTAACATCACCTCGTACCCGCTCTCCTCTCCTTTTCCGGTCCAAGCCTTGGATAAATCGACTGTTGGGATCCGGCACAATCACGCACATCACAGCACCACTCACCAGGTTAGCTAGTTTCCTGGAGCTGGGACCCCAGCATCAAGAAAGCCTTCCCTTCCTCATCACCAACGCACCCGTATACAAAGTCATCCTCGGCCTCCCGTGGCTCCAACGTCATGACCCCACCATCTCCTGGTCAAGGATGAAAATCACAGCCTGGGCACCCGGATGTTTGAAGACCTGCTTTTCCTTACCCTGTGGTTCCACGTCGGTTGAGAGTTCTGTAAGTGCCCTCCAGCCCATCATTCCGTCCTCCCGTATCGTTGGCCCCGTGTTTTGGGACGTAGATGTGGACATCCGCCAGGCTCTGGAGAGGGAACCTGCGTCTGCTACCTGCCCTCCTGAGCGCACCTACGTTCCCACGAGGGTAAGGGTAGGTCCTCGCCGCTGGACACCCCGGTATAACCTGCACCATCCAATCCATCTCCGCTAAGTACCGGTGGTCCACCTTGGCGCAGGACGTCGCCCGCTATGTCAACTCCTGCTCCGTATGTGCCCAAACTAAATCTTCCCGGCACGCTCCAGCAGGGAAACTCCTTCCCCTTCCTGTGCCTCAGTGGCCTTGGTCTCATCTGTCCATAGATGTTGTTACTGATCTTCCCCGTCTGATGGTTTCACCAATGTTATGGTTGTGGACAGATTCTCTAAATCCTGCCGTTTTATCCCTCTCTCTGGTCTCCCTACTGCTCTCCAGGTCGCTGAGGCACTGTTCCAGCAGGTCTTCAGGCACAATGGCCTTCCGGAGGACATCTGCTCCGACCGTGGCCCCCAATTCACGTCGCAGCTTCATGGAGAAGCTGGAGGCCACGGCCAGCCTCACAAATGGGTACCGGCCTCAGTCCAACGGGCAGGTGGAGAGGATCAACCAGGAGCTGAGGAGGTTCCTTAGGAGTCACTGCCGGGTCCAGTGGGCCCGGTTACTTCCCTGGGCGGAGTACGCCCAGAACTCACTTCGTCACTCCTCCACCGGGCTGACTCCCTTCCTGTGCGTCCTGGGATATCAGCTGGCCCTGTGGACCCCGAGCCAGACCGAAGCCCCTGCGCCATCCGCCGCCAGAAGGAGCAGGCTGACCGCCGCCGCAGTGAGGCTCCCGTATTCCATCCCGGTGATCGCGTCTGGCTCTCCACTAGGAACCTCCCGCTCCGCCTGCACCGCCGGAAGCTGAGACCCCAGTTTGTGGAGCCCTTCAAGGTCCTCCGGAGGGTCAATGAGGTAACTTATTGTCTACAACTTCCCACCAACCTCCGGATCTCACCCTCTTCATGTTTCACTCCTCAGGCCGGTGGTTCCTGGTTCCCTGGCTGATGCCGTCCCCCGCGATACCCCTCCCCTGGACATTGATGGGACCCCCGCCTATGCCGTCAGGTCCCTACTGGACTCCAGACGTCATGGGGATCGGATTCAGTACCTGGTGGACTGTGAGGGGTATGGTCCAGACGAGCGCTGTTGTGTCCCGGTGTCTGACATCCTGGACCCCAATTTCATCCGGGATTTTCATCTCCGCCGTCCGGACTGGCCCGCTCCTTGCCCTCGGGCCCGTACTCCTGGCACGCCTAATCCCCCTCCCCCAGCGCTCGACGTTGCCGGTCTACTAACCACCAGTCCTGTAACCATCATTTTCACACACCTGCTCCCCATCATCACGCACACCTGGACCTCATCATCACCTTGATTACTCTCCCTTTATTTATCCCTCAGTAGCCTCAGTCTTCAGGCAGTATTGGTTTTGGTCACGTTCAGTACGCTTCTCCTGTTTTTTGTTTATCTGCCTTCTCTCATCATTAAAACTTACCTTCTGCACCTGCTTCCTGACTCCAAGCATATTCGTTACATTTCCAAGTATAATTTATTTTCAGAATTATTTCAAGTCCATTTACGAGTATGAATATTATGCTGTGAATCAAAAAATACCAGCAGATTTTGAGTTTCTGTCACTGTTGTCACATTACCAAGAGACTCGGTAAGCTTGTAAAAAGTTTTGTGAGTTTGTAGAAAGAGATTTGCAAGTGAAAATGTGATATGCGCTCTGGGGGCAGGACCTTTTTACTCCTGACCAAACAGTTCCCTCTGCCAAAACCACAACCACCTAACCATTGGCTGGATTGTTCCTTCAATCAAATCTCAGGAAGTAGCTCCCCACAATGAGCAAAGGGTAAATGAAACGAAAACGATCTACTTCACATACCTAGCCTCACCTTTTGACCCATTCCACACATCTGCTGTTTGTCATGTAGACTAAGAGGTTGTATCTTTGCTATAAAAAAAATCTCTGTATTCTTTGTATGTCAGAGCTCTCGGTCCAACACTCAACCAGCTTCATTATTGCAATAATTAATCGATATTAAATAAAGATGATTTTAACACACACTGCACACTGCCCTATCCCATCTGGACAAGAGGAATACCTATGTAAGAATGCTGTTCATTGACTATAGCTCAGCCTTCAACACCATAGTACCCTCCAAGCTCATCATCAAGCTCGGGGCCCTGGGTCTGAACCCCGACCTGTGGAACTAGGTCCTGGACTTCCTGACGGGCCGCCCCCAGGTGGTGAAGGTAGGAAACAACACCTCCACTACGCTGATCCTCAACACTGGGGCCCCACAAGGGTGCGTGCTCAGCCCCCTCCTGTACTCCCTGTTCACCCATGACTGCGTGGCCACGCACGCCTTCAACTCAATCATCAAGTTTGCAGACGACACAACAGTAGTAGGCCTGATTACCAACAATGACGAGATAGCCTACAGGGAGGAGGTGAGGGCTTTGGGAGTGTGGTGCCAGGAAAATAACCTCTCTCTCAACGTCAACAAAACAAAGGAACTGATCGTGGACTTCAGGAGACAACAGAGGGAGCACGCCCCTATCCACATCGACAGGGCCGCAGTGGAGAAGGTGAAAAGCTTCAAGTTCCTCTGCGTACACATCACTGTCAATCTGAAATGGTCCACCCACGCAGACAGGCTGAAGAAATTCACATGCACTTTATAAAAAAACAACAGACTTTTTCTCCATTCTCCCAGCGGGTCAGACGCACCAATTATCTTCAGGTATTCACATGTCTCCCAAGTGGCGTAGTGGTCTAAGGCACTGCATCGCATCGCAGTGCTAGCTGTGCCACTAGAGATCCTGGTTCGAATCCAGGCTCTGTCGTAGCCGGCCGCGACAGGGAGTCCCCATGGGGCGGCGCACAATTGGCCCGGTGTAGGGGAGGGAATGGCCAGCAGGGATGTAGCTCAGTTGGTAGAGCATGGCATTTGCAACGCCAGGGTTGTGGGTTCGATTCCAGTATAACAAATAAAAATGTATGCACTCACTAACTGTAAGTCACTCTGGATAAGAGCGTCTGCTAAATGACTGAAATGTAAATGTAAGGTATTCAACCTGAACATCCGCTGTCACCCCTGAGATGACTCCTTTGATGGGTCTGCTCTGAAGTTCAAAGCACCATACTTCTGTTGTCCAGATTTCTTTTGAGGCTCACTGCAATCTTCCTCTGTTGTTCAGAAATGCAATTAATCAGAATAAGACCACTCCTGGTCACTCTGACAGACTCCACTTTTCCAAGTGCATACTTCACAATTTTTCGTCACCTCAAACGGGTCTCCCAAAAACGCATCCCAACAAGAAATGATTCATTATCCGACATCCACCTTTTTCTTAAATGTTTTAACACTACTGTTGTCCATTCAGGATTTCCATCTTCACCAACTTTGCGCTTTGCTTGATTCAAACTTGGCATCACCTTCCGCCATCTCTCCACATCCACACAACCGGTGGCACTCATCATCACTTCCAAACCGACTGTCACGTCACCCATGAGAAAACCCCCCCCCAAAAAAACACTGCTTGGTTTTGAAGGTGTGGTCCTCTGTAGCTCAATTGGTAGATCACGGCGCTTGTAACGCCATGGTAGTGGGGTTCGATCCCCGGGACCACCCATACGTAAAAATGTATGCGCACATGACTGTAAGTCGCTTTGGATAAAAGCGTCTGCTAAATGGCATATTATTATTAAGTCACGTGATAGTCCGGCCTGATCACAGCAGAGCGTCTACCGTATCTTGCATAATGTTTTTACCTCTTTTTATTTTACCAAATAAAACATTTTAATAACATAAACATACATGCTAACATAAAAACATGTATTATAGCCTATTGTTTTGTTTTTTATTTATTTATTATTATTATTATTATTATTTAAGGGAAATCTCCATTGCCATTCATTTGATCCTTCCTTATGTGCGCTCACTGCTGCCACTGCAAGAGTAAAAGGCTTTTACACACTTAAATGGGAAATTCATTGGGGTAACTATAACATCTTTCCATGTACTAGCCTGCTGAACAATACCAGGCGGTGTCAGAGGAAGGCCCTCAAAATTGTCAAAGACTCCAGCCACCCTAGTCATGGACTGTTCTCTCTGCTACCGCACGGCAAGCGGTACCGGAGCGCCAAGTCTAGGTCCAAAAGACTTCTCAACAGCTTCTACCCCCAAGCCATAAGACTCCTGAACAGCTAATCATGGCTACCCGGACTATTTGCACTGCCCCCCCCACCCCCACCCCATCTTTTTACGCTGCTGCTACTCTGTTTATTATCTATGCATAGTCACTTTAACTCTACCCACATGTACATATTACTTCAACTACCTCAACTAGCCGGTGCCCCCGCACATTGACTCTGCACCGGTACCCCCCTGTATACATAGCCTCCCTACTGTCACTTTATTTTACTTCTGCTCTTTTTTCCTCAACACTTTTTTGTTGTTTTATTCTACTTTAATATTAAAAATAAATGCACTGTTGGTTAAGGGCTGTCAGTAAGCATTTTACTGTAATGTCTGCACCTGTTGTATTCGGCGCATGTGGCCAATAACATTTGATTTGAACAATGCTAGGGAATAATGCAAACATTTATTGTATATCTCTCTTCTAAGGGCTTCTAATGCGTGAATTAATATTTTATCTAGAACTATGCTCAGTCTGGGTCCAGGGAACCAGCGTTGAAAGTAGCAGGGTTATGTTAGGCTGTTAGAATAGTAGAAACTTAGTAGCAGCGCTATGTGCCTATTACACCAGCAGAGGGCGCAACTAGAACTGTAGTCCCTCTCTCTCTCTCTCTCTCTCTCTCTCTCTCTCTCTCTCTCTCTCTCTCTCTCTCTCTCTCTCTCTCTCTCTCTCTCTCTCTGTCTCTCTCTCTGTCTCTCTCTCTGTCTGTCTCTCTCTCTCTCTCTCTCTCTCTCTCTCACCCCCGTCTCGCTCCACCTGCACTCTCTCTCTCCGCAGCTTCGGTCCCACTCTCCTCTGTTTTCCCCTTCTCTGCGTCGCATCGCATTTCTCTCCATCTCTGCTCGGAGTAGGCTATTTTACGACAGCGACAGAATAGGCTACCTGCCCAAGAACGGGCGACACGGCAGTCTCCTGAAGCCGACTAAAGCATAACGGTAATAGCTTTTTTTACTATACAGTAATTATTTTGAGTCGCCTAATTAGCTGAAAATGGCTTTGTTTGTTATTGTGAGACTGTGACTTGATGGTTATTGTTTAGTGGTGAGATCCACATGTTTCCCGGGGCAGGTGGGTAGAGAACTGCATGGTGAAACCGCGCAGGAAAAAAAATACTCGTTAGTCTACATAACAACATGTAGGCTAGTGTTGATCTCTAATAACGTTATTATGGCAGCATTTCTTAGGCTAATCTAAGATATTAATCATTGTTTGAAATAATGAAACGTTTTGTGTTTATTACTTTTAGAAGGTATCTGGGCTATAGGCCATGTAGCTCTCTTTCTGGAATGGTTTTAGCTTACTTGCCTTATCTAAGGCATGAAGATGTTTAAATTAAATTAATCAGATTGACACGGATAAATTATGACATTTATATAGGCCTGATGTGTGTGTGTGTGTGTGTGTGTGTGTGTGTGTGTGTGTGTGTGTGTGTGTGTGTGTGTGTGTGTGTGTGTGTGTGTGTGTGCATGTGTGCAAATAAAAACAGAAAATAGTAACACAATAGTCTATGTCCAGGGGTACCAGGTAATAACATGGCTATATACAGGAAGTACCAGTACCTAGTCTATGTGCAGGGGTACCAGGTAATAACATGGCTATATACAGGGAGAACCAGTACCTAGTCTATGTCCAGGGGTACCAGGTAATAACATGGCTATATACAGGGAGTACCAGTACCTGGTCTATGTGCAGGGGTACCAGGTAATAACATGGCTATATACAGGAAGTACCAGTACCTAGTCTATGTGCAGGGGTACCAGGTAATAACATGGCTATATACAGGAAGTACCAGTACCTAGTCTATGTGCAGGGGTACCAGGTAATAACATGGCTATATACAGGGAGTACCGGTACCTGGTCTATGTCCAGGGGTACCAGGTAATAACATGGCTATATACAGGGAGTACCGGTACCTGGTCTATGTCCAGGGGTACCAGGTAATAACATGGTTATATACAGGGAGTACCGGTACCTGGTCTATGTCCAGGGGTACCAGGTAATAACATGGCTATATACAGGGAGTACCAGTACCTAGTCTATGTGCAGTGGTACGAGGTAGTTGAGGTAATTTAGGTAATATGTACATGTAGGTAGGGGTAAAAGTGACTAGTCAATCAGGATAGATAATAAACAGAGTAGCAGCAGTGTTGGTAGTTGAGGTAATATGTACATGTAGGTAGGGGTAAAAGTGACTAGTCAATCAGGATAGATAATAAACAGAGTAGCAGCAGCGTATGTGAAGAGTGTGAAAGTGTGTGTGTGAGTGTAGTGTGTGTGTGTGTGTGTGTTATCATATTTAGCCTTTTTAAATACATAATAGGAGTTCTGAATATGAGTGAGATTTCCTCTGGTGATTCCCCACTTAAAGCTCTCAGTTGATCAGCTAAATGTGTCTCCATAATAAAATGGAAAGTTATACTTTGGTTAAAATGTAGCTTTGAGCTACAACTTTGTGAGAAAGACACACACACACACACCGCTGTGGTTTAGAGGAAGGTCTAACGTTTGTGTCTTTGTGTGTAAGTTTGCGTGTGTGTGAGCGTTTGCATGTGTGTGTGTAAACTATTTAGGTGTAGCCTAATGCATGGTAAAAAGGGAGGAGAGGAGAGGATGGAAGGATGAATGGAGCGATAGAATGATAGAGTGAATGGATGAGTGTTAATGATCAGTGGTATATTATCGGGGGTTAGACCTGACTCAACCCTGATCCACTCCTCTGACAGACAGAGAGAGAGAGAGAGACAGAGAGAGAGAGAGAGAGAGAGAGAGAGAGAGAGAGAGAGAGAGAGAGAGAGAGAGAGAGAGAGAGCGAGAGCGCACTTCCCATTTGCCATTCAAGTGCATAGACAACTAGGCAGGCTTCTGCGCATCACACCACTTTGCAATGAGCTGGAGGTAGTATGCATTTTGAAAACAAATACTTAATTGTTTGAAACCTGAACATTTTACTACATGTTATAAATCCAACCAAACATGCAGAGAATTATTGTATAAAGACTTCCATATGCCATTGAAACCAGTAGCCTATTTCTCTCATGTTCTATTGGTTTTCAAATCAACTTTCTTTCATTGCCCAGTAGCCAAAGGCACAATCCTAGTCATATTAGCAACCCACGCTAGTTGTTGCATCTTTAGATCTCCCCTGTTTCTAACAGATATTTTCATCTCTGTCACATGAAACCGCTCGCAGTGGTGTTTTCCCGCTAATTGCATTATGGAACAAACATTCACGCGTAGCATATTGCCTTGTGGCGCGAAGCTTCCTGACATCCAGGACCTCTATACCAGGCGGTGTCTGAGGAAGGCCCAAAAAATGGTCAAAGACTCCAGCCACCCTAGTCATAGACTGTTCTCTCTGCTACCGCACTGCAAGCGGTACCGGAGCGCCAAGTCTAGGTCCAAAAGGCTTCTTAACAGCTTCTACCCTCAAGCCATAAAACTGCTGAACAATTAATAAAATGGCCACCCGGACTATTTACATTGACCCTCCCCCCCGTTTTTACACTGCTGCTTCTAGCTGTTTATTATCTATGCATAGGCACTTTACAAATTACCTCGACTAACCTACACATTGACTCGGTACCGGTACCCCCCTGTAGATAGCCTCGTTATTGTTATGTCATTTTATTGTTGTGGTCCTTAGTGGTCCTCTGTAGCTCAGCTGGTAGAGCACGGAGCTTGTAACGCCAAGGTAGTGGTTTCGATCCCCGGGACCACCCATACACAAAAAAAAATATGTATGCACGCATGACTGTAAGTCGCTTTGGATAAAAGCGTCTGCTAAATGGCATATTATTATTGTGTTACTTTTTGATTTGATTTTTTTTTTACTTTAGTTTATTTAGTAAATATTTTCTTAACTTTATTTCTTGAACTGCATTGTTGGTTAAGTAAGCATTTCACGGTAAGGTCTACACCTGTTGTATTCGGCGCATGTGACCAATACAATTTAATTTGATTTCATTTGTGAGCATTACTGCGCTAATAATGCGAAAAATAATTGTTTATTAACATTTTTTTGCTAAATGTTCTGATCCATTGCATGAGCCTCATTGCGTTTAAAACATTTTTTGGGGGGGATGTAGCCAAGGCTTACTGGTTGAATGAATTTGGGATCCGTCGTCCCACAACCATCCCAGAGTCTGTTTGGAACAGGCTATTTCTTTCTCGCTGAGAACGACAAGCTGACCAATAGAATAGGTCAACTTTTCTACTATGGGGGATATGGTATATTGACATAGGCTAGTGATTTTGCTGTTCGTTACTCGTCTTGTTGGCTGAGGAAAAGTAAAATTGAGCACAGTTATTCTAACATCGGCGGCGCGTGGATTTCAAGTTTAGAGAAGCACATTTTTCACCATAAAAATGCACCTTTTTTATAATAAAGAATTCCACACATCATCGCATTTGCAGACTTTTGTAAGATATACTATTATTCCTAGTGTGATGATTAGATTGGATAGTCATCATTTCGGCTCTATAATATAACTTAATCACTGTTCGTAAAAAAATACTGTTCAACGCAGCGAGTAGTGGCTTAGAGTCTATATATCGGATAGCCCCCAAAATAATTGATTTGCACAGGAAAACGTTGGCCTGTTATAAACACATCTACAGTTTATATGACTGGAGACATTAGCAGAGTCTTTTCTAATACGACAAATGACAGAGTAGCGTACTCTGTTGACAGTGACAGATCAATAAAAAACAACGTTGCCTGATCCATATATTAGGCCTATGGAAAGGGGAGACACAAATGCAACGTGACGTCCATCTAACCTGGAGGAGGAAATGATTGTTCAAAAACCAACAATAGTGGCCCTGACCCAACAATGATAAAGACAGTGAATATGTGAACACTGACCAGGGATACGGCCGATGTTAATATGCCATTTAGCAGACGCTTTTATCCAAAGCGACTTATAGTCATGCGTGCGTACATTTTCTTTGTGTATGGGTGGTCCCGGGGATCGAACCCACTACCTTGGCGTTAGAAGCGCCGTGCTCTACCAGCTGAGCTACACATGTTCTCCGCCAATAAGAGAGGCTACTTTTCACTCAATTAAGTTGATAATATTGACAACTAAGAGACAGATTGGAGATATAAGAAAGATCAGGAAATATTTGAGTTTTTTTGGACACACATTTAAACCCTTATTTATTGGGGCACAAAACTACCTCCATACTTCCATTCATTTGTATGAGTTACCTTCTGACGAGTCCCGTGACATATCTTTCCATTGTATTTTTAAATATTGCAATATGCCTGTCTGGGTCTCTGCTTTTCACTGACAGTTGCAACTCAACAATCATCTATTTGGTATTTGCCGTGCACTCTGACCAAACTGTGGGCCTTTCCGACTGTAGGCTATATGATTTAAAACAATCCACAGTAAAAAATAAAAAATAAAAAATAAAGAAGCTAATGATCCTCTGTGGCCAAATCATGCTTTCTGGTGTAGAAGCCTATTTTGAATGATTTTATTTATTTCTGTATAGACAGGAGTAAGCTATTTAGGCTATATCATTTTGGCACTTTAATTCAACTTACTTTAGGGAAAGCTTCCCCTAGTCTTATGGACATGCTGCCAATGTATTCTAACGTCTTGAAGTTGCTCATAGACATTCGGTAACAATGACGCACGCCGCTGCATCCGAGTTGCATGTTCTGTTAAGATGAATTACCATAAACTAAATCTGATTTCTGTCATTCTGAGCACCGTGGGTGGACGCCCTAATGGTTTACGCACCCAATGCAAATGGATCCGGTAAATTTGTTAAATGTCCAGTAAATGAAAATGCTGCCTGTCAAATGTCCGGCCCCACATTTTCCTAACGGAAACCCTGATACACACACAGTATAGCACAAACACACACACACACACACACACACACACACACACATACAGAAAGGTCAGCACAAATGTATTTACCAGGGAGAAAGAGAAAATACAGATTGATAGACAAAGAGAGAGAGAGTACTGCAAGAGAGAGAGAGTACTGCAAGAGAGAGAGAGAGTACTGCAAGAGAGAGAGTATTGCAAGAGAGAAAGTACTGCAAGAGAGAGAGAGTACTGCAAGAGAGAGAGAGAGAGTACTGCAAGAGAGAGAGAGAGAGAGAGAGAGAGAGAGAGAGTACTACAAGGGAGAGAGAGAGTACTACAATGCAAGAGAGATAGAGAGTACTGCAAGAGAGAGAGAGAGTACTACAAGAGAGAGAGAGTACTGCAAGAGAGAGAGAGAGTACTGGAAGAGAGAGAGTACTACAAGAGCGAGAGATTACTGCAAGAGAGAGATTACTGCAAGAGCGAGAGAGTACTGCAAGAGAGAGAGAGTACTGCAAGAGAAAGAGAGAGAGTACTGCAAGGGAGAGAGAGAGTACTACGAGAGAGAGTATTGCAAGAGAGAGAGAGTACTGCGAGAGAGAGAGTACTGCAAGAGAGAGAGAGTACTGTGAGAGAGAGTACTGCAAGAGAGAGAGAGAGAGGGAGAGAGAGAGTACTGCAAGGGAGAGAGAGTACTACAAGAGAGAGAGTACTGCAAGAGAGAGAGAGAGTACTGCAAGAGAGAGAGTACTGCAAAAGAGAGAGAGTACTGCAAGAGACAGAGAGAGTACTACAAGAGTGAGAGAGTACTACAAGAGAGAGAGTACTGCAAGAGAGATAGAGAGTACTGCAAGAGAGAGAGAGTACTGCAAGAGAGAGAGAGTACTTCGAGAGAGAGAGAGTACTGCAAGAGAGAGAGAGTACTGCAAGGGAGTGAGAGTACTGCAAGGGAGAGAGAGTACTGCAAGAGAGAGAGAGTACTGCAAGAGAGAGAGAGTACTGCAAGAGAGAGAGAGTACTGCAAGAGAGAGTACTGCAAGATACAGAGAGAGTACTGCAATATACAGAGAGAGTACTGCAAGAGAGAGAGTACTGCAAGAGAGAGAGAGAGAGAATACTGCAAGTGAGAGAGAGTACTGCAAGAGAGAGCGAGAGTACTGCAAGAGAGAGAGAGTACTGCAAGAGAGAGAGAGAGAGTAATGCAAGTGAGAGAGAGTACTGCAAGGGAGAGAGAGTACTGCAAGAAAGAGAGAGTACTGCAAGAGAGAGATTACTGCAAGAGAGAGAGTACTGCGAGAGAGAGAGAGTTCTGCAAGAGAGAGAGAGAGAGAGAGTACTGCAAGTGAGAGAGACAGAGTACTGCAAGAGAGAGAGAGTACTGCAAGAGAGAGAGAGTACTGCAAGAGAGAGAGAGTACTGCAATAGAGAGTACTTAAGAGAGAGAGAGTACTGCAAGATAAAGAGAGAGTACTGCAAGAGAGAGAGAGAGAGTACTGCAAGAGAGAGAGAGAGAGAATACTGCAAGTGAGAGAGAGTACTGCAAGAGAGAGCGAGAGTACTGCAAGAGAGAGAGAGTACTACAAGAGAGAGAGTACTGCAAGAGAGAGAGAGTAATGCAAGTGAGAGAGAGTACTGCAAGGGAGAGAGAGTACTGCAAGAAAGAGAGAGTACTTCAGGAGAGTGAGAGTACTGCAAGGGAGAGAGAGAGTACTGCAAGAGAGAGAGAGAGTAATGCAAGGGAGAGAGAGTACTGCAAGGGAGAGAGAGTACTGCAAGAGAGAGAGAGAGTACTGCAAGATACAAAGAGAGTACTGCAAGAAAGAGAGAGAGAGAGAGCTAATACTGCAAGTGAGAGAGGGTGCTGCAAGAGCGAGAGAGAGTACTGCGAGGGAGAGAGTACTGCAAGAGAGAGAGTACTGCAAGAGAGAGAGAGTACTGCAAGAGAGAGAGAGAGTAATGCAAGGGAGAGAGAGTACTGCAAGGGAGAGAGAGTACTGCAAGAGAGACAGAGTACTGCAAGATACAGAGAGAGTACTGCGAGAGAGAGAGAGAGCTATTACTGCAAGTGAGAGAGAGTACTGCAAGAGAGAGAGATTACTGCAAGAGAGAGATTACTGCAAGAGCGAGAGAGTACTGCAAGAGAGAGAGAGTACTGCAAGAGAAAGAGAGAGAGTACTGCAAGGGAGAGAGAGAGTACTACGAGAGAGAGTATTGCAAGAGAGAGAGAGTACTGCGAGAGAGAGAGTACTGCAAGAGAGAGAGAGTACTGTGAGAGAGAGTACTGCAAGAGAGAGAGAGAGAGGGAGAGAGAGAGTACTGCAAGGGAGAGAGAGTACTACAAGAGAGAGAGTACTGCAAGAGAGAGAGAGAGTACTGCAAGAGAGAGAGTACTGCAAAAGAGAGAGAGTACTGCAAGAGAGAGAGAGAGTACTACAAGAGTGAGAGAGTACTACAAGAGAGAGAGTACTGCAAGAGAGATAGAGAGTACTGCAAGAGAGAGAGAGTACTGCAAGAGAGAGAGAGTACTTCGAGAGAGAGAGAGTACTGCAAGAGAGAGAGAGTACTGCAAGGGAGTGAGAGTACTGCAAGGGAGAGAGAGTACTGCAAGAGAGAGAGAGTACTGCAAGAGAGAGAGAGTACTGCAAGAGAGAGAGAGTACTGCAAGAGAGAGTACTGCAAGATACAGAGAGAGTACTGCAATATACAGAGAGAGTACTGCAAGAGAGAGAGTACTGCAAGAGAGAGAGAGAGAGAATACTGCAAGTGAGAGAGAGTACTGCAAGAGAGAGCGAGAGTACTGCAAGAGAGAGAGAGTACTGCAAGAGAGAGAGAGAGAGTAATGCAAGTGAGAGAGAGTACTGCAAGGGAGAGAGAGTACTGCAAGAAAGAGAGAGTACTGCAAGAGAGAGATTACTGCAAGAGAGAGAGTACTGCGAGAGAGAGAGAGTTCTGCAAGAGAGAGAGAGAGAGAGAGTACTGCAAGTGAGAGAGACAGAGTACTGCAAGAGAGAGAGAGTACTGCAAGAGAGAGAGAGTACTGCAAGAGAGAGAGAGTACTGCAATAGAGAGTACTTAAGAGAGAGAGAGTACTGCAAGATAAAGAGAGAGTACTGCAAGAGAGAGAGAGAGAGTACTGCAAGAGAGAGAGAGAGAGAATACTGCAAGTGAGAGAGAGTACTGCAAGAGAGAGCGAGAGTACTGCAAGAGAGAGAGAGTACTACAAGAGAGAGAGTACTGCAAGAGAGAGAGAGTAATGCAAGTGAGAGAGAGTACTGCAAGGGAGAGAGAGTACTGCAAGAAAGAGAGAGTACTTCAGGAGAGTGAGAGTACTGCAAGGGAGAGAGAGAGTACTGCAAGAGAGAGAGAGAGTAATGCAAGGGAGAGAGAGTACTGCAAGGGAGAGAGAGTACTGCAAGAGAGAGAGAGAGTACTGCAAGATACAAAGAGAGTACTGCAAGAAAGAGAGAGAGAGAGAGCTAATACTGCAAGTGAGAGAGGGTGCTGCAAGAGCGAGAGAGAGTACTGCGAGGGAGAGAGTACTGCAAGAGAGAGAGTACTGCAAGAGAGAGAGAGTACTGCAAGAGAGAGAGAGAGTAATGCAAGGGAGAGAGAGTACTGCAAGGGAGAGAGAGTACTGCAAGAGAGACAGAGTACTGCAAGATACAGAGAGAGTACTGCGAGAGAGAGAGAGAGCTATTACTGCAAGTGAGAGAGAGTACTGCAAGAGAGAGAGAGAGAGTAATGCAAGAGAGAGAGAGGGAGAGAGAGAGTACTGCAAGGGAGAGAGAGAGTACTACAAGAGAGAGAGTACTGCAAGAGAGAGAGAGTACTGCAAGAGAGAGAGTACTGCAAGAGAGAGGGAGTACTGCAAGAGAGAGAGAGTACTACAAGAGCGAGAGAGTACTACAAGAGAGAGAGTACTGCAAGAGAGATAGAGAGTACTGCGAGAGAGAGAGAGTACTGCAAGAGAGAGAGAGTACTTCGAGAGAGAGAGTACTGCAAGAGAGAGAGAGTACTGCAAGGGAGGGAGAGTACTGCAAGGGAGAGAGAGTACTGCAAGAGAGAGAGAGTACTGCAAGAGAGAGAGAGTACTGCAAGAGAGAGAGAGTACTGCAAGAGAGAGTACTGCAAGATACAGAGAGAGTACTAAAATATACAGAGAGAGTACTGCAAGAGAGAGAGAGAGTACTGCAAGAGAGAGAGAGAGAATACTGCAAGTGAGAGAGAGTACTGCAAGAGAGAGCGAGAGTACTGCAAGAGAGAGAGAGAGTAATGCAAGTGAGAGAGAGTACTGCAAGGGAGAGAAGAGTACTGCAAGAAAGAGAGAGTACTGCAAGAGAGAGATTACTGCAAGAGAGAGAGAGTACTCCGAGAGAGAGAGAGTTCTGCAAGAGAGAGAGAGAGAGAGAGTACTGCAAGAGAGAGAGAGAGTACTGCAAGAGAGAGAGAGTACTGCAAGAGAGAGAGAGTACTGCAAGAGAGAGAGAGAGTACTGCAAGATAAAGAGGGAATACTGCAAGAGAGAGAGAGAGAGTACTGCAAGAGAGAGAGAGAATACTGCAAGTGAGAGAGAGTACTGCAAGAGAGAGCGAGAGTACTGCAAGAGAGAGAGAGTACTGCAAGAGAGAGAGTACTGCAAGAGAGAGAGAGTAATGCAAGTGAGAGAGAGTACTGCAAGGGAGAGAGAGTACTGCAAGAGAGAGAGAGAGTACTGCAAGAGAGAGAGAGAGTAATGCAAGGGAGAGAGAGTACTGCAAGATACAGAGAGAGTACTGCAAGAGAGAGAGAGAGAGTGCTACAAGAGAGAGAGAGAGAGAATACTGCAAGTGAGAGAGAGTACTGCAAGAGAGAGAGAGAGAGTACTGCAAGAAAGAGAGAGAGTACTGCAAGAGAGAGATATTACTGCAAGAGTGATAAAGTACTGCAAGAGAGAGAGTACTGCAAGAGATAGAGAGTACTGTAAGAGAGAGATAGAGAGTACTGCAAGAGAGAGAGAGTACTGCGAGAGAGAGTACTGAAAGAGAGAGAGAGTACTGCAAGAGAGAGAGAGAGTACTGAAAGAGAGAGAGAGTACTGCAAATAAAGGAAGATGCAGAAGATTGGGAACAAAGTGATTGAGGGAGGTGTAAAAACAGTGTGTGTGTGTTCATTGTTTCTTTGTCTCTGTCATCCTCCACATCTCCTGGGGCTCTGAAGTAGAACCTCTTAGGCTCCTCCCTCTTCACAGCAGTGTGTGTGTGTCCATGATATCCACTATGCTAGAGGTGGTGCAATCATGTGACACAGTAAGGATTTAATGGTTTCTTAAAGAGTGAGAGGTGTGTGTGTGTCCATGGTAACCACTATGCTAGAGGTGGTGCAATCATGTGACACAGTAAGGATTTAATGGTTTCTTAAAGAGTGAGAGGTGTGTGTGTGTGTGCATGTGATGAAATTGCTAGGGTATAGTTAGAGATTAAGAGAAGAGCTAGAGATGGAGAGGAGAGAAGAGGAAAGGACAGGAGAGGATAGAGGGAGAGGAGAGGAGAGAAGGAGAGGAGAGGAGAGAAGAGGAAAGGACAGGAGAGGAGAGGAGAGAGGGAGAGGAGAGGAGAGGAGAGAGGGAGAGGAGAGGAGAGAGGGAGAGGAGAGAGGGAGAGGAGAGGAGAGAAGGAGAGGAAAGTGGGAGAGGGAAAGGAGAGGGAGAGGAGAGAGGAGAGGAGAGGAGAGGAGAGGGAGAGGGAGAGGGGAGAGGAGAGGAAAGTGGGAGAGGAAAGGAGAGGAGAGGAGAGGAGATGAGAGAGAGAGAAGAGAGGAGAGGAGAGAGGGAGATGAAAGGAGAGGGGGGAGGGGAGAGGAGAGGAAAGTAGAGGATAGAGTGAGAGGATAGAGTGAGAGGAAAGAGGGAGAGGAGAGAGGGAGGAGAGAGAGAGGAGAGAGGGAGAGGAGAGACTGAGGGGAGAGGAGAGGAGAGGGAGAGGAGAGAGGAGAGGAGAGAGAGAGAGAAGAGAGGGAGAGGAGAGGAGAGGAAAGAGGGAGAGGAAAGGAGAGAGGGAGAGGGAGAGGAAAGAGGGAGAGGAGAGGAGAGGGAGAGGAGAGAGGCAAGTGGGAGAGGAAAGGAGAGGAGAGGGGAGAGGAGAGGAGAGGAAAGTAGAGGATAGAGTGAGAGGATAGAGAGAGAGGGAGAGGGGAGAGGAGAGGAGAGAGGGAGAGGAGAGAGGGAGAGGGGAGGAGAGATGAGAGAGGAGATGAGAGAGGGAGAGGAGAGAGGGAGAGGAGGGTAGAGGTGAGAGGGAGAGGAAGAGGAGAGAGGGAGTGGAAAGAGGAGAGGAGAGGGGAGAGAGGAGAGAGGGAGAGTAGAGAGGGAGAGGGGAGAGGAGAGGCGAGGGGAAAGGGAGAGTAGAGGAGAGGAGATAGGGAGAGTGGAGTAGAGAGGAGAGAAGGAGAGGAGAAGAGAGAGGGAGAGGAGGAGATGAGGGAGAGGAGAGTAGAGGGGAGAATGAGAGGCGTAGGGGGAGAGGAGAGAGTGAGGAAAGGGAGAGGAGAGGAGAGAGGGAGAGGAGAGGGGAGAGGAGATAGGGAGAGGAGACAGGAAGAGAGGGAGAGGAGAGTAGAGGTGAGAGGAGAGGAGAGACGGAGAGGAAAAAGGGAGTGGAGAGGAGAAAGGGAGAGGAGAGGAGAGAGGGAGAGCGGAGATGAAAGTGGAGGTGAGAGGAGAGAAGTGATGGAGAGGAGAGAGGGAGAGGAGAGAGGGAGAGGAGAGAGGGTGAGGAGGGTAGAGAGGGAGAGGAGAGGAGGAGAGGAGAGTGGAGGTGAGAGGGAGAGAAGTGAGGGAGGGGTGGAGGGGAGAGGAGAGTGGGAGGAGGGGGAGAGAGGGAGGAGAGGGAGTGGAGGTGAGAGGGAGAGAAGTGATGAGAGGAGAGGAAAGGAGAGGGAGAGGAGAGGAGATGAGAGAGAGAGAGAGAGGGAGAGGAGAGAGGGAGATGAAAGGAGAGGGGGAGGGGAGAGGAGAGGAAAGTAGAGGAAGAGTGAGAGGATAGAGTGAGAGGAAAGAGGAGAGGAGAGAGGGAGGGAGAGAGAGAGGAGAGAGGGAGAGAGAGACTGAGGGGAGAGGAGAGGAGAGGGAGAGGAGAGAGGGAGGGAGAGAGAGAGAGAAGAGAGGGAGAGGAGAGGAGAGGAAAGAGGGAGAGGAAAGGAGAGAGGGAGAGGGAGAGGAAGAGGGAGGGAGAGGAGAGGGAGAGGAGAGAGGCAAGTGGGAGAGGAAAGGAGAGGGAGAGGGAGAGGAGAGGAGAGGAAAGTAGAGGAGGATAGAGTGAGAGGATAGAGAGAGAGGGAGAGGGGAGAGGAGAGGAGAGAGGGAGAGGAGAGAGGGAGAGGGGAGGAGAGATGAGAGAGGGAGATGAGAGAGGGAGAGGAGAGAGGGAGAGGAGGGTAGAGGTGAGAGGGTGAGGAAGAGGAGAGAGGGAGTGGGAAAGAGGGAGAGGAGAGGGAGATGAGGAGAGAGGGAGAGTAGAGAGGGGTGAGGGGAGGAGAGGCGAGGGGAAAGGAGAGTAGAGGAGAGGAGATAGGGAGAGTGGAGTAGAGAGGAGAGAAGGAGAGGAGAAGAGAGAGGGAGGAGGAGATGAGGGAGAGGAGAGTAGAGGGGAGAATGAGAGGCGAGGGGGAGAGGAGAGGAGATGGGAAGGGAGAGGAGAGGAGAGAGGGAGAGGAGAGGGGAGAGGAGATAGGGAGAGGAGACAGGAGAGAGGGAGAGGAGAGTAGAGGTGAGAGGGAGAGGAGAGACGGAGAGAAAACAGGGAGAGGAGGGAGAAAGGGAGAGGAGAGAGAGAGAGGGAGAGAGGGAGATGAAAGTGGAGGTGAGAGGGGAGAGAGTGATGGAGAGGAGAGAGGGGAGGAGAGAGGAGAGGAGAGAGGGTGAGGGAGGGTAGAGAGGGAGAGGAGAGGAGAGGAGAGTGGAGGTGAGAGGGAGAGAAGTGAGGGAGGGGTGAGGGGAGAGGAGAGTGGGAGAGGAGGTGGAGAGAGGGAGAGGAGAGGAGAGTGGAGGTGAGGGAGAGGAGTGATGAGAGGGAGAGGAGAGAGAGAGGAGAGAGGGAGAGGAGAGAGGAGGAGAGGAGAGGAAGGGAGAGGAGAGAGGGAGATGGGGGGAGAAAGACAGAGATATGCATGTTGGTGTGTGTACTGTATTACAATCGGTGAGCCTCCTCCACCTCCGTCCCAGCAGTGACAGGGTTTAGTCTTTAATTTACACGACAGACACGTGGGGAGAGGCGACAAAGAGGGAGCATGTGTGTGTCTGAGAGAGAGAGACAGACAGAGACAGACAGAGAGAGAGAGAGAGAAGGAGAGAGAGAGAGAGAGAGAGAGGAGAGAGAGAGAGAGAGAGAGAGAGAGAGAGAGAGACAGAGAGAGAGAGAGAGAGAGAGAGAGAGAGAGAGAGAGAGAGAGAGAGAGAGAGAGAGAGCGTGTATGCGGAGGGGGCATGCAGATTAAGTAATATGCAGAAGGGAGGGAGGAAGATAAGAAATAGAGGAGAGGTAATTGAAAAAAGGATGAAATGACAGATGCAATAAAAGAGGAGATAGCTGAGGTTTAGTGTACTGTCTGCTCTGGCTGTCTCCTGTGTCGAGTTTCTCTTTTTGAGATTATTCTATGTAACTCCACATACGTCCCTAATGGCGATGGGAGAAAGCGATGGAGAGAGGGAGTGGATCGTAGGGAGAGGAGAGGAGGAAGGGGGATATGGAGAGAGGGACGGAGACACAGAGAGAGAGAGAGGTAGTGGGGATAGAGACAAAGAGGGGTTAGGAAGAGGGAGAGAGGGGGAGGGAGAGGGGGAGGCAGAGGTGAACAGGAGAGATTGAAGAGAGGGAGAGATAGAGGGAGATGAGAGAGGAAGAGGGAGCGATAGAGGGAGAGGGGGAGGGAGAGAGGGATGAGGGGGAGAGAGGGATG
>NC_140011.1:44336599-44431949 GCF_964263955.1 Coregonus lavaretus | reverse complement strand
AACCTGCTGCCAGACTAGACTAGCAGGTAACACATCAACCTGCTGCCAGACTAGACTAGCAGGTTAACACATCAACCTGCTGCCAGACTAGCAGGTAACACATCAACCTGCTGCCAGACTAGACTAGCAGGTAACACATCAACCTGCTGACAGACTAGCAGGTAACACATA
The DNA here is from genome assembly GCF_964263955.1 of Coregonus lavaretus. Classification (NCBI taxonomy): domain Eukaryota; kingdom Metazoa; phylum Chordata; class Actinopteri; order Salmoniformes; family Salmonidae; genus Coregonus; species Coregonus lavaretus. Next base: position 44,431,778 of record NC_140011.1, on the reverse strand, counting down.
CTAGTTGTGGACTAAATAGGAGAGAAAGCTCCATTGATGATGCTTTTAGGTCTGGGAAACCATCCTTTGACAGCAGAATACGTTTCTAACTCTCTCTCTGTCTCTCCCCCTCTCTCTCTCTCTCTCCCCCTCTCTCTCTCTCTCTCCCCCCTCTCTCTCTCTCCCTCTCTCTCTGTCTCTCTCTCTGTCTCTCCCCCTCTCTCTGTCTCTCTCCTGTCTCTCTCTCTGTCTCCCTCTCTCTGTCTCTCCTTCCCTCTCTCTGTCTCTCTGTCTCTCCCTCCTCTCTCTCTCTCTCTCTCTCTCTCTCTCTCTCTCTCTCTCTCTCTCTCTCTCTCTCTCTCTCTCTCTCTCTCTCTCTGTCTCTGGTCTCTGTCTCTGTCTCTGTCTCTGTCTCTCTCCCTCTCTCTGTCTCTGTCTCTGTCTCCCTCTCTCTGTCTCTCTCCCTCTCTCTGTCTCTCCCTCCCTCCCTCTCTCTCTCTCTCTCTCTCTCTCCCTTCCTCTCTCTCGCTCTCTCTGTCTCTCCTCTCTCTCTGTCTCTCCCTCCCTTCCTCTCTCTCTCTCTCCAGTGCTAGCTGAGCAGGTGTGGGATCCTCTGTCCAGTAGTCAGACAACAAGACTAGTGAGCTTTCTGACCAGACTCCTCAGAGGATACCCTACTGTCCTTAATGGAGAGAACAGGAACACACAGGTTAGTACCCTACTGTCCTTAATGGGAGAGAACAGGAACACACAGGTTAGTACCCTACTGTCCTTAGATGGAGAGAACAGGAACACACAGGTTAGTACCCTACTGTCCTTAATGGAGAGAACAGGAACACACAGGTTAGTACCCTACTGTCCTTAATGGAGAGAACAGGAACACACAGGTTAGTACCCTACTGTCCTTAATGGAGAGAACAGGAACACACAGGTTAGTACCCTACTGTCCTTAATGGAGAGAACAGGAACACACAGGTTAGTACCCTACTGTCCTTAATGGAGAGAACAGGAAACTTTGTACCCAACATTCCCTCTCCCTCATCCCTCACCCGTCCCTCCCTCTCACCCCTCTCTCACCCCTCCCTCTGACCTCTCTCACCCCTCCCTCTCACCTCTCTCACCCCTCCCTCTCACCCCTCCCTCTGACCTCTCTCACCCCTCCCTCTGACCTCTCTCACCCCTCCCTCTCACCCCTCTCTCACCCCTCCCTCTCACCCCTCTCTCACCCCTCCCTCTGACCTCTCTCACCCCTCTCTCACCCCTCCCTCTGACCTCTCTCACCCCTCCCTCTCACCCTATCTCACCCCTCTCTCACCCCTCCCTCTCACCCCTCTCTCCACCCCTCCCTCTGACCTCTCTCACCCCTCTCTCTGACCTCTCTCACCCCTCCCTCTCACCCCTCTCTCACCCCTCCCTCTGACCTCTCTCACCCCTCCCTCTGACCTCTCTCACCCCTCCCTCTCACCCCTCCCTCTGACCTCTCTCACCCCTCCCTCTGACCTCTCTCACCCCTCCCTCTCACCCCTCCCTCACCCGTCCCTCCCTCTTACCTCTCTCACCCCTCCTCTCACCCCTCCCTCACCCGTCCCTCCCCTCTGACCTCTCTCAACCCCTCCCTCTCACCCCTCTCTCACCCCTCCCTCCCTCTCACCCCTCTCTCACCCCTCCCTCTCACCCCTCCCTCCCTCTCACCCCTCCCTCTCACCCCTCCCTCTCACCCTCCCTCTGACCTCTCACCCTCCCTCCCTCTCACCCTCCCTCTCACCCCTCCCTCTCACCCCTCCCTCTGACCTCTCACCCTCCCTCCCCTCTCACCCCTCCCTCTCACCCCTCCCTCCCTCTCACCCCTCCCGCTGACCTCTCTCACCCCTCCCTCTCACCCCTCCCGCTGACCTCTCTCACCCCTCCCTCTCACCCCCTCCCTCACCCGTCCCTCCCTCTGACCTCTCACCCCCCTCTCTCTCTCACCCCTCCCGCTGACCTCTCTCACCCCTCCCTCTGACCTCTCTCACCCCTCCCGCTGGACCTCTCTCACTCCTCCCTCTTATCTCTCTGGCTCTCTCCCTCCTTCAGGAGTTTCTGAAGACCATCGTATTGAGGACTAGAAGGACTCTGGATGATGACGTGTTCTTACCTCTTTACCCCAAGAAGTGAGTCACAAACAACAATTCTCTACTTGTCCCCTAATCCAGGGTTTCCCAAACTCGTTCCTGCCCCCCCCCGGGTGCACATACATTTTATTTTTTTCTCCCCCGAACCCTACACAGCTGATTCAAATAACAAACTCACCATCAAGTTTGGGAAACCCTGGCCTAAACCATTCCTTCTAGTTGAAATGCCCCTATGACATGGTGATGGACACAGTGAAAAAGAGAAATACACACTATTCAATGTCTGAGAAACCATTAGATTGGTTAGAGGAAGTATCTCTGTTTTGTTGTCTTCCAGTGTGTTGGAGAATAAGAACAGTGGTCCCTACCTCTTCTTCCAGAGACAGTTCTGGTCCTGTGTCAAGGTAAGGGGAAGGGACTGACTGGGTAAGGGGAAGGGACTGACTGGGTAAGGGGAAGGGACTGACTGGGTAAGGGGAAGGGACTGACTGGGTAAGGGGAAGGGACTGACTGGGTAAGGGGAAGGGACTGACTGGGTAAGGGGAAGGGACTGACTGGGTAAGGGAAAGGGACTGACTGGGTAAGGGAAAGGGACTGACTAGGGACTGACTGGGTAAGGGGAAGGGACTGACTAGGGACTGACTGGGTAAGGGGAAGGGACTGACTGGGTAAGGGGAAGGGACTGACTGGGGAAGGGGAAGGGACTGACTGGGGACTGACTGGGTGAGGGACTGACTGGGTAAGGGAAAGGGACTGACTGGGGAAGGGGAAGGGACTGACTGGGTGAGGGACTGACTGGGTAATGGAAAGGGACTGACTGGGGAAGGGGAAGGGACTGACTGGGTAAAGGGAAGGGACTGACTGTGTAAGGGGAAGGGACTGACTGGGTAAGGGGAAGGGACTGACTGGGTAAGGGGAAGGGACTGACTGGGTAAGGGAAAGGGACTGACTGGGTAAGGGGAAGGGACTGACTGGGTAAGGGGAAGGGACTGACTGGGTAAGGGGAAGGGACTGACTGGGTAAGGGAAAGGGACTGACTGGGGACTGACTGGGTGAGGGACTGACTGGGTAAGGGAAAGGGACTGACTGGGTAAGGGGAAGGGACTGACTGGGTAAGGGGAAGGGACTGACTGGGGAAGGGGAAGGGACTGACTGGGTAAGGGGAAGGGACTGACTGGGTAAGGGGAAGGGACTGACTGGGTAAGGGAAAAGGGACTGACTGGGTAAGGGGAAGGGAAGGGACTGACTGGGTAAGGGAAAAGGGACTGACTGGGTAAGGGGAAGGGACTGACTGGGTAAGGGGAAGGGACTGACTGGGTAAGGGAAAAGGGACTGACTGGGTAAGGGAAAAGGGACTGACTGGGTAAGGGGAAGGGACTGACTGGGTAAGGGGAAGGGACTGACTGGGTAAGGGGAAGGGACTGACTGGGTAAGGGAAAAGGGACTGACTGGGTAAGGGAAAGGGACTGACTGGGTAAGGGGAAGGGACTGACTGGGGAAGGGACTGACTGGGTAAGGGGAAGGGACTGACTGGGTAAGGGGAAGGGACTGACTGGGTAAGGGGAAGGGACTGACTGGGAAGGGACTGACTGGGTAAGGGACTGACTGGGTAAGGGGAAGGGACTGACTGGGTAAGGGGAAGGGACTGACTGGGTAAGGGAAAGGGACTGACTGGGGACTGACTGGGTGAGGGACTGACTGGGTAAGGGAAAGGGACTGACTGGGGAAGGGGAAGGGACTGACTGGGGACTGACTGGGTAAGGGGAAGGGACTGACTGGGTAAGGGGAAGGGACTGACTGGGGACTGACTGGGTGAGGGACTGACTGGGTAAGGGAAAGGGACTGACTGGGTAAGGGAAAGGGACTGACTGGGTAAGGGAAAGGGACTGACTGGGTAAGGGGAAGGGACTGACTGGGTAAGGGAAAAGGGACTGACTGGGTAAGGGGAAGGGACTGACTGGGTAAGGGGAAGGGACTGACTGGGTAAGGGAAAAGGGACTGACTGGGTAAGGGAAAAGGGACTGACTGGGTAAGGGGAAGGGAAGGGACTGACTGGGTAAGGGGAAGGGACTGACTGGGTAAGGGGAAGGGACTGACTGGGTAAGGGAAAAGGGACTGACTGGGTAAGGGGAAGGGACTGACTGGGTAAGGGGAAGGGAAGGGACTGGGTAAGGGGAAGGGACTGACTGGGGAAGGGGAAGGGACTGACTGGGGAAGGGGAAGGGACTGACTGGGTAAGGGGAAGGGAATGACTGGGTAAGGGGAAGGGAAGGGACTGACTGGGTAAGGGGAAGGGACTGACTGGGTAAGGGGAAGGGACTGACTGGGTAAGGGGAAGGGAATGACTGGGTAAGGGGAAGGGAATGACTGGGTAAGGGGAAGGGACTGACTGGGTAAGGGGAAGGGACTGACTGGGTAAGGGAAAGGGACTGACTGGGTAAGGGAAAGGGACTGACTGGGGAAGGGGAAGGGAAGGGACTGACTGGGTAAGGGGAAGGGACTGACTGGGTAAGGGGAAGGGACTGACTGGGTACTAGAACCACAGCAGGGCTCCAGACGGCGACCGTTTAACTAGTCGCATAATGCGACCCTTTTGACTCGTGGTGCGAGTTAGATTTTGTATTAGTTGCATCAGTGCGAGCTGCACGTTCTACATGGTCACCTCACTAAATGAGTCCTATGATTTGGTCAAACAGTTAAAATACATTATCCTCGTGATTCCTGTAATGAAAGTGTCTGCTTGCCCCTGTAACAGTTTCGCTGGGGCCTGCTGCGTTGGCGGAAAACAATGCTCAGGGAAAAAAAAACATGCATTCTGATCGTATAACGTTTTAAAATCGAATTTCGGGGAAAACACAGCTATCACATTCGAAGAGAGGAGGTTCTCAGCTTTCTGTAGGTACAATTTTTATTACTCAACTCTTAATTATGACGTCAGTAGCAACTATTTTAGAACTGAGATGTGATATGGCTTTGAAATACGAACGTGTGAAATGCACATCGGCCATTGCGATTGCAGAGGCTATGTAGGATAGTCTAACTGCAATGTTTTTTGGTGGCATAGGCCCACCCACAGGGGAGCCAGGCCCAGCCAATCAGAATGAGGTTTTCCCCACAAAAGGGCTTTATTACAGACAGAAATACTCCTCAGCCCCCGACCCCCCCCTCAGACGATCCCGCGGGTGAAGAAGCTGGATGTGGAGGTCCTGGGCTGGCGTGGTTACACGTGGTCTGCGGTTGTGAGGCCGGTTGGACGTACTGCCAAATTCTCTAAAACGCCGTTGGAGGCAGCTTATGGGAGAGAAAGGAACATTAAATTCTCGGGCAACAGCTCCGGTGGACATTCCTGCAGTCAGCATGCCAATTGCACGCTCCCTCAAAACATCGAGAGAAATACGTTTTGTTGTGCCTATGGAAAATGTCTGGGATCTTTTTATTTCAACTCATGAAACATGCGACCAACACTTTCCATGTTGCGTTTATATTTTTTGTTCATTTAGCAGATGCTTTTATTCAAAGCGACTTAGTCATGCGCGCATATATCTTACGTATATATGGGTGGACCCGGGAATCGAACCCGCTACCCTGGTGTTAGACGCGACGCTATGCTTTACCAACCAGGGAGACATTTTAGTCTGGAGCCCTGATAGTGGTCAAAGACTGTAATTCACAGGAAATATCAGCTTGGTTTATGATACAGACTGTATTATAGATATTGACTCTCTTCTCCATCCCCTGTAGTTGCTAGGTAACATCCTCCAGTGGAGTGGTGTGTTGTATTATAGATATTGACTCTCTTCTCCAACCCCTGTAGTTGCTAGGTAACATCCTCCAGTGGAGTGGTGTGTTGTATTATAGATATTGACTCTCTTCTCCAACCCCTGTAGTTGCTAGGTAACATCCTCCAGTGGAGTGGTGTGTTGTATTATAGATATTGACTCTCTTCTCCAACCCCTGTAGTTGCTAGGTAACATCCTCCAGTGGAGTGGTGTGTTGTATTATAGATATTGACTCTCTTCTCCAACCCCTGTAGTTGCTAGGTAACATCCTCCAGTGGAGTGGTGTGTTGTATTATAGATATTGACTCTCTTCTCCATCCCCTGTAGTTGCTAGGTAACATCCTCCAGTGGAGTGGTGTGTTGTATTATAGATATTGACTCTCTTCTCCAACCCCTGTAGTTGCTAGGTAACATCCTCCAGTGGAGTGGTGTGTTGTATTATAGATATTGACTCTCTTCTCCAACCCCTGTAGTTGCTAGGTAACATCCTCCAGTGGAGTGGTGTGTTGTCTGGTCCAACGGTGAGAGAGCTGGCTCTAGATTCCACCCTGAACAGATACATCCTGTCAGCCCTACAGAACACTGAGGCTGGGGCAGACAGCGTACTGAAGAGCCAGAGGGTATGGACACACACACACACACACACACACACACACACACACACACACACACACACACACACACACACACACAGCACTACGGGGGGACACACACACACACACACACACACACACACACACACACACACACACACACACAGCACTACGGGGACACACACACACACACACACACACACACACACACACACACACACACACACACACACACACACAGCACTACGGGGACACACACACATACACACACATACACACACACACACACACAGCACTACGGGGACACAACACACACACACATACACACACATACACACACACACACACACACACACACACACACACACAGCACTACGGACACACACACACACACACAGCACTACGGACACGCACACACACACACACAAACACACGCACGCGCACGCACACACACACACACAGCACTACGGGGACACACACACACCATTCCTGAGGAATCCCACCTGTACCATGTACATGTTTTAAGATTGTACTGACTGTAGTTTAACCTGTCTGTCTGTCTTTCTGTGTTTTTGTCTGTCTTTTTCTGTTTGTTTCTCTAGATAGTTGAGTGTTTCCCGGCCCAGTGGTTTGTAGGGTTGAAAGGTCAGCAGACCCTTCCTCAGCTGGAGCCATTCTGCCGTTACCTCACCCACCTTGCCTCTGCTCTGCTGAGAGGCTCTCTGGGGGGGTCCGACGTCGACAAGAGGAACGCCAAGTACGTTATTACATGTTATAAAGGCTTTATAAAGAGCTTATAGAGGGGTTATAGACACATTATTGATGCTATATAAAGCAACTGACCAGCTCCCTACACCACTGGCCAGCTCCCTACACCACTGACCACTGGCCAGCTCCCTGCACCACTGGCCAGCTCCCTGCACCACTGGCCAGCTCCCTGCGCCACTGGCCAGCTCCCTGCGCCACTGGCCAGCTCCCTGCACCACTGGCCAGCTCCCTGCGCCACTGGCCAGCTCCCTGCACCACTGGCCAGCTCCCTACACCACTGACCACTGGCCAGCTCCCTACACCACAGACCACTGGCCAGCTCCCTACGCCACTGGCCAGCTCCCTGCGCCACTGGCCAGCTCCCTACGCCACTGGCCAGCTCCCTGCGCCACTGGCCAGCTCCCTACACCACTGGCCAGCTCCCTGCACCACTGGCCAGCTCCCTACGCCACTGGCCAGCTCCCTGCACCACTGGCCAGCTCCCTACACCACTGACCACTGGCCAGCTCCCTACACCACTGGCCAGCTCCCTACGCCACTGGCCAGCTCCCTACACCACTGGCCAGCTCCCTACACCACTGGCCAGCTCCCTGCACCACTGGCCAGCTCCCTACACCACTGGCCAGCTCCCTACACCACTGGCCAGCTCCCTACGCCACTGGCCAGCTCCCTGCACCACTGGCCAGCTCCCTACACCACTGGCCAGCTCCCTGCGCCACTGGCCAGCTCCCTGCGCCACTGGCCAGCTCCCTACACCACAGACCACTGGCCAGCTCCCTACACCACAGACCACTGGCCAGCTCCCTACGCCACTGGCCAGCTCCCTGCGCCACTGGCCAGCTCCCTGCGCCACTGGCCAGCTCCCTGCGCCACTGGCCAGCTCCCTGCGCCACTGGCCATCTCCCTGCGCCACTGGCCAGCTCCCTGCGCCACTGGCCAGCTCCCTGCGCCACTGGCCAGCTCCCTACACCACTGACCACTGGCCAGCTCCCTACACCACTGACCACTGGCCAGCTCCCTACACCACTGACCACTGGCCAGCTCCCTACACCACTGGCCAGCTCCCTGCGCCACTGGCCAGCTCCCTACGCCACTGGCCAGCTCCCTACGCCACTGGCCAGCTCCCTACGCCACTGGCCAGCTCCCTACGCCACTGGCCAGCTCCCTACGCCACTGGCCAGCTCCCTACGCCACTGGCCAGCTCCCTGCGCCACTGGCCAGCTCCCTGCGCCACTGGCCAGCTCCCTACACCACAGACCACTGGCCAGCTCCCTACACCACAGACCACTGGCCAGCTCCCTACGCCACTGACCACTGGCCAGCTCCCTACACCACTGACCACTGGCCAGCTCCCTACGCCACTGGCCAGCTCCCTGCGCCACTGGCCAGCTCCCTACACCACAGACCACTGGCCAGCTCCCTACACCACTGGCCAGCTCCCTACACCACTGGCCAGCTCCCTACACCACTGGCCAGCTCCCTACGCCACTGGCCAGCTCCCTACACCACTGGCCAGCTCCCTACACCACTGGCCAGCTCCCTACACCACTGGCCAGCTCCCTACGCCACTGGCCAGCTCCCTACGCCACTGGCCAGCTCCCTGCACCACTGGCCAGCTCCCTACACCACTGGCCAGCTCCCTGCACCACTGGCCAGCTCCCTACACCACTGGCCAGCTCCCTACACCACTGGCCAGCTCCCTACACCACTGGCCAGCTCCCTACGCCACTGGCCAGCTCCCTACGCCACTGGCCAGCTCCCTACACCACTGGCCAGCTCCCTGCACCACTGGCCAGCTCCCTACACCACTGGCCAGCTCCCTACGCCACTGGCCAGCTCCCTACGCCACTGGCCAGCTCCCTGCGCCACTGGCCAGCTCCCTGCACCACTGGCCAGCTCCCTACACCACAGACCACTGGCCAGCTCCCTACACCACAGACCACTGGCCAGCTCCCTACACCACTGACCACTGGCCAGCTCCCTGCGCCACTGGCCAGCTCCCTGCGCCACTGGCCAGCTCCCTGCACCACTGGCCAGCTCCCTACACCACTGACCACTGGCCAGCTCCCTACGCCACTGGCCAGCTCCAGCTCCCTACACCACTGGCCAGCTCCCTACACCACTGGCCAGCTCCCTACACCACTGGCCAGCTCCCTACGCCACTGGCCAGCTCCCTACGCCACTGGCCAGCTCCCTACGCCACTGGCCAGCTCCCTACACCACTGGCCAGCTCCCTGCACCACTGGCCAGCTCCCTACACCACTGGCCAGCTCCCTGCACCACTGGCCAGCTCCCTACACCACTGGCCAGCTCCCTACACCACTGGCCAGCTCCCTACACCACTGGCCAGCTCCCTGCACCACTGGCCAGCTCCCTACGCCACTGGCCAGCTCCCTACGCCACTGGCCAGCTCCCTACGCCACTGGCCAGCTCCCTACACCACTGGCCAGCTCCCTGCACCACTGGCCAGCTCCCTACACCACTGGCCAGCTCCCTGCACCACTGGCCAGCTCCCTACACCACTGGCCAGCTCTCTACACCACTGGCCAGCTCCCTGCACCACTGGCCAGCTCCCTGCACCACTGGCCAGCTCCCTGCACCACTGGCCAGCTCCCTGCACCACTGGCCAGCTCCCTACACCACTGGCCAGCTCCCTGCACCACTGGCCAGCTCCCTGCACCACTGGCCAGCTCCCTGCACCACTGGCCAGCTCCCTACACCACTGGCCAGCTCCCTACACCACTGCAGTCTGGCAGGCGGTAGTCATGCCTAGAGAGTGATTACAAGGTTCTAAAGGTTTTCTAGATGTTTAATAGAGGGGGTCTAACTGTGTGTCTCTCTAGGGAGCAGATCAAGGAGGTGGTGAAGCTGTTAGCTCGGCTCAACGCTCTGGATCACCTCATCACCGTGGCAACGGAACATGGCATCAAGGACATCACCCCTCTACTGGGCTCCAAGTGACATCACTGCACCGCTGTGTGTGTGTGTAAGGACATCTAAACCCTGCTGTTGGGTCAAACTGCAAGGCTTATCATAATGGACTTTAGTGTGTGTCTGAGTGTGAGCGCTGGAGGAGTGCGTGTGTGTGTGTGTATATATTGTGAATATTGTACATGTGTGAAAAGTGTCGGAGGACTAGGAGACTAAGAAGCATGTCTGTTGGATCAGTAGGTCTACAGATCACTCACTTCCTCGTCTGGAACTGCTCTACAGAGGAATTCTGGGAGATGTAGTTTCTCTCTACAATCCTCAGTGGGAGATGGAGTAGGGCTACTTTCTACGCCAGAACTACTTCAACATGAACCACCATCTTCCCTCGCCCACCCCCCCACCCCGAACTGAAACCTTCTTACATGGTGTCTGTCTGTCATAGTATGATCCCTCTCTCCTCCTCATAATGATCAGCCAACTCCACATGAAGAAGATTACTTTTATTGTCCAATGTAGACGGATGTCCACCTTTCTCATCTCCTCTCACCTGCTCCTGCGTTTCACCCTGTGCCATGACTTCTGCTTTGCTGATCTTAAATCAGCTTATTGGTTGCTGCCCTAACTTTTACCATTTCAGGGGCTGAATGTAACTGATCCTAAATCAGTATCTAGAGGCAACTTCATTCTGTTGACTGGCCTCTCACACAAACCAATTCTCCATCACGACCCTCCTCTGATTGGATGAGGATGTAGAGGGAGGAAGTGGGGTGTTTCTATTTTAAGTTGGCTGATTTTTCTTTGTGTAAATGTTTTTGATTTGAATAAAAAGTGGCTGTGGAATAAAAGATCCCTTGTATTTCTGTAGCTGTGGGTACCAAGTGTCTCAGAACCAGAAGTGCTAATCTAGGGTCAGGTTCCCCCTGTCCAGATATTGGGTATCTTTATTCACTATAAGGGGAAAAACGGATCCTGGAGCAGCACTGGTGCTCTGATCCATACAGCCTCTGGTTTTCATTGGAGCAAAATGTCTTACTGTTCAATGTCTATACTGTTCCACTCACACACAATTGGGTCTGCCATATAGCCTACAGTAGCTCGTAGGCTGCATTAATCGTGAGATACATATTTACGTTTAGGTCATTTTAGCAGACGCTCTTATCCAGAGCGACTTACAATTTAGTGAGTGCATAATTTTTTTTTTCTTCCATACTGGCCCCCAGTGGGAATCGAACCCACAACCCTGGCGTTGCAAGCGCCATGCTCTACCAACTGAGCTACACGGGGACTATACTAGAGGGTGTGGTAACAGTGGAAACATTTCTTGCGCAATACCTGTTAACACCATATTGTGCAATACTTTTAGCTACTTTGGTTTAGTCAACAGCAAGGAAATAAAATGTTACATCAGGGCTGCCTCTAGCACTCACTCACTCTGCCCAGAGTTGGTGAAAACGCAATTTTCCTTATGTTACTAAATACATTTTACCAAGACAAATATGATTATTCATGATCTGTACCATTTGTGGGGTATTTCTATAACATCAACATTATATCCAAAAAGTTGGAGTTCGTAACCTAATACATCCCGTAATAAGCACCAAGCTCTGTTGACGTAGCGGTGCAGGTTTCATGTAACAACTTTTGAGGATTTTACGTTTTGTGGTCGTCGTCTTCAGAGTTGTTTCCACGAGTCGCAAAAAGCTGAATTAAATGTAAAAGACTCGTGTATACTCGAATATGAAAATATGTCATGTCTCAATCGATATCCATCTTACCTCTATATTGTTTTATGTCCTCCTGATTGGAGAAGAAAGATGAGTTGAACGCGAAACGAGCCAGTTGGGTAGCCTTCATTCTGGCACAGAATCCAGCCTATCTGACGCAAATGTTATTCTTTCTCTGGCTTCCATTGATTTATTCACCCTAATTCTGGCCATCCTACAACGTTAAACACTCTAAATAACTTTTGAACAGATTATGATAGAGACGATGTTTGGACCGTTGGTTTTCTTGGAGGATTATCTGCACAACATATTATTTTACCCGTTGGTCAAAAGATGCCTTTTTTGATTGGACACCCTACACTCACAGATACAATCAATTAGTCCTCACTGTCTAGAAGATTTACTGCAGGACTCTATAGTGGTTCTCTCTGAGGCGTTATCATTTTACATTGAGGTATTGAGTGATTCCTGTGGGAGTACTGGAAACAGTGGCACCTCATCAAAAACTGATAGAACAAAGATGGAACAGTTGATCAATTTGTTGGCCTGCCAAGATCTTAGCTGTAAAATGGGGACAATGTGTGTAGTTTGGTTTCTGATCAGAAGATTTGTTACGTTTTTTTGATGGTTCCCACTGAAACTGTGGGTTATGTATATCTCAGTTGGTAGAGCATGGTGATTGCAATGCCAAAGATTGTGGGTTAATTCCCGGGGCCCACTGCCAATGTTTGTATATTGTGAAGAAAATGTGCCACTTGAACACGCACCTGAATGCACTCCTTTCAATGTGCACCAAAATTATGATCCATTTCCCTGAATTGCATTGTGAAAGCCTAACACTGTAATATCATATTTTATAATTTAGCTAGTCGTGTTGGCAATAGAACGGGCTTTCAAATGAGTCCCACCTGACCCAGATTGGGATTTATAATGGACCGTTTTTTGGATCGCGTAAACAACAGTAACTGTGTGACGGCGGTGATGCAGGGTTCTGTTCCAAACGAAACAACCACAGGTGAGCTTGCTCTAGTTCCTCAACGGCACAGCTAGGAGAACTCAGAAAAGTACCTTTTATAGTTGAAGGCTCTTTTTTGAGTCATAAAAGGGCATTAAAATGACTTAGGAACTGCACGATATGTAGAGGTGTGGCCACTCGGAGACACCAGTTAGACCTCTCACTCAAACCATTGTAATTTTTTTGGTGTTATGTTGCGCCTACCCCACATTTTACAGGAATATTCTTATTGTTACTGAATGTATTTTCAGATTTCGTTATCAACAAATGTTTGCGAAAAAGTACAGTAAATGTAAAATGCGGATAAAATCACCAGTGTAACGTTTGGATTCAGGCCAATTCCCACAAGTGTAAAGGGTTAACCCCATGACCTTTAACCCCTATAGGTGAGGAGGTGAAGAACCTCCGAGAGCGATCTTGTCGTCTCTCCTCATCTGTTTCGCGACCTACTTCAGTGTGTCTGATGCCCTACTACCTCCGAGACAACATGATGATGCCCTACTACCTCCGAGACAACATGATGATGCCCTACTACCTCCTAGACAACATGATGATGCCCTACTACCTCCTAGACAACATGATGATGCCCTACCACCTCCTAGACAACATGATGATGCCCTACTACCTCCTTGACAACATGATGATGCCCTACTACCTCCTTGACAACATGATGATGCCCTACTACCTCCTAGACAACATGATGATGCCCTACTACCTCCGAGACAACATGATGATGCCCTACTACCTCCTAGACAACATGATGATGCCCTACTACCTCCTAGACAACATGATGATGCCCTACTACCTCCGAGACAACATGATGATGCCCTACTACTTCCGAGACAACATGATGCCCTACTACCTCCTAGACAACATGATGATGCCCTACTACCTCCTAGACAACATGATGATGCCCCACTACCTCCTAGACAACATGATGATGCCCTACTACCTCCTAGACAACATGATGATGCCCTACTACCTCCTTGACAACATGATGATGCCCTACTACCTCCTAGACAACATGATGATGCCCTACTACCTCCTAGACAACATGATGATGCCCTACTACCTCCTAGACAACATGATGATGCCCTACTACCTCCTAGACAACATGATGATGCCCTACTACCTCCTAGACAACATGATGATGCCCTACTACCTCCTAGACAACATGATGATGCCCTACTACCTCCGAGACAACATGATGATGCCCTACTACCTCCTAGACAACATGATGATGCCCTACTACCTCCTTGACAACATGATGATGCCCTACTACCTCCTAGACAACATGATGATGCCCTACTACCTCCTAGACAACATGATGATGCCCTACTACCTCCTAGACAACATGATGATGCCCTACTACCTCCTAGACAACATGATGATGCCCTACTACCTCCTAGACAACATGATGATGCCCTACTACCTCCTAGACAACATGATGATGCCCTACTACCTCCTAGACAACATGATGATGCCCTACTACCTCCGAGACAACATGATGATGCCCTACTACCTCCTAGACAACATGATGATGCCCTACTACCTCCGAGACAACATGATGATGCCCTACTACCTCCTAGACAACATGATGATGCCCTACTACCTCCTAGACAACATGATGATGCCCTACTACCTCCTAGACAACATGATGATGCCCTACTACCTCCGAGACAACATGATGATGCCCTACTACCTCCTAGACAACATGATGATGCCCTATTACCTCCTAGACAACATGATGATGCCCTACTACCTCCTAGACAACATGATGATGCCCTACTACCTCCTAGACAACATGATGATGCCCTACTACCTCCTAGACAACATGATGATGCCCTACTACCTCCTAGACAACATGATGATGCCCTACTACCTCCTAGACAACATGATGATGCCCTACTACCTCCGAGACAACATGATGATGCCCTACTACCTCCGAGACAACATGATGATGCCCTACTACCTCCTAGACAACATGATGATGCCCTACTACCTCCTAGACAACATGATGATGCCCTACTACCTCCTAGACAACATGATGATGCCCTACTACCTCCTAGACAACATGATGATGCCCTACTACCTCCGAGACAACATGATGATGCCCTACTACCTCCGAGACAACATGATGATGCCCTACTACCCCCTAGACAACAACAGCCCTCTGCCTGCAGCCTTTAAATATGTAAGCTGGGAGTGGCCAACTTCGCTGTGGTTGTAGGGTCTCTGTGTTCCCTGTCTACCAGGTAAGTACATATACACAAACGTGGAGTGAGTGCTTCAACACACACGCTCAAACACCTAGACACAGTTTAGCTCACACCACCAGGCATATAACTCTGTGAGCTTAGCTCACACCAGCAGGTGTATATCTCTACAGTGCCTTGCAATAGTACAGTGGGGAAAAAAGTATAGTCAGCCACCAATTGTGCATGTTCTCCCACTTAAAAAGATGAGAGAGGCCTGTAATTTTCATCATAGGTACACATCAACTATGACCGACAAATTGATAAAAAAAATCCAGAAAATCACATTGTAGGATTTTTTATGAATTTATTTGCAAATTATGGTGGAAAATAAGTATTTGGTCACCTACAAACAAGCAAGATTTCTGGCTCTCACAGACCTGTAACTTCTTCTTTAAGAGGCTCCTCTGTCCTCCACTCATTACCTGTATTAATGGCACCTGTTTGAACTTGTTATCAGTATAAAAGACACCTGTCCACAACCTCAAACAGTCACACTCCAAACTCCACTATGGCCAAGACCAAAGAGCTGTCAAAGGACACCAGAAACAAAATTGTAGACCTGCACCAGGCTGGGAAGACTGAATCTGCAATAGGTAAGCAGCTTGGTTTGAAGAAATCAACTGTGGGAGCAATTATTAGGAAATGGAAGACCTACAAGACCACTGATAATCTCCCTCGATCTGGGGCTCCACGCAAGATCTCACCCCGTGGGGTCAAAATTATCACAAGAACGGTGAGCAAAAATCCCAGAACCACACGGGGGGACCTAGTGAATGACCTGCAGAGAGCTGGGACCAAAGTAACAAAGCCTACCATCAGTAACACACTACGCCGCCAGGGACTCAAATCCTGCAGTGCAAGACGTGTCCCCCTGCTTAAGCCAGTACATGTCCAGGCCCGTCTGAAGTTTGCTAGAGTGCATTTGGATGATCCAGAAGAGGATTGGGAGAATGTCATATGGTCAGATGAAACCAAAATATAACTTTTTGGTAAAAACTCAACTCATCGTGTTTGGAGGACAAAGAATGCTGAGTTGCATCCAAAGAACACCATACCTACTGTGAAGCATGGGGGTGGAAACATCATGCTTTGGGGCTGTTTTTCTGCAAAGGGACCAGGACGACTGATCCGTGTAAGATTGAATGATTGAATGGGGCCATGTATCGTGAGATTTTGAGTGAAAACCTCCTTCCATCAGCAAGGGCATTGAAGATGAAACGTGGCTGGGTCTTTCAGCATGACAATGATCCCAAACACACCGCCCGGGCAACGAAGGAGTGGCTTCGTAAGAAGCATTTCAAGGTCCTGGAGTGGCCTAGCCAGTCTCCAGATCTCAACCCCATAGAAAATCTTTGGAGGGAGTTGAAAGTCTGTGTTGCCCAGCGACAGCCCCAAAACATCACTGCTCTAGAGGAGATCTGCATGGAGGAATGGGCCAAAATACCAGCAACAGTGTGTGAAAACCTTGTGAAGACTTACAGAAAACGTTTGACCTGTGTCATTGCCAACAAAAGGTATATAACAAAGTATTGAGAAACTTTTGTTATAGACCAAATACTTATTTTCCACCATAATTTGCAAATAAATTAATTAAAAATGTGATTTTCTGGAAAAAAAATGCTCATTTTGTCTGTCATAGTTGACGTGTACCTATGATGAAAATTACAGGCCTCTCTCATCTTTTTAAGTGGGAGAACTTGCACAATTGGTGGCTGACTAAATACTTTTTTCCCCCACTGTATGTGTGTGTGTACAGTGTATATCTCTATGTGAGTGTATATTTAACCACCAGGGTATCTGATCCTCCTGATGAATATCAGTAGAGATAGATCTGACAGGTCATACTGTCCCATTCATCTGACAGTATGACTGACCTATCAGCACTCAGATACACATTATTACTAAATATGACTGACCTATCAGCACTCAGATACATATTATTACTAAATATGACTGACCTATCAGCACTCAGATACACATTGCTAAATATGACTGACCTATCAGCACTCAGATACACATTATTACTAAATGACTGACCTATCAGCACTCAGATACACATTATTACTAAATATGACTGACCTATCAGCACTCAGATACACATTATTACTAAATATGACTGACCTATCAGCACTCAGATACATATTATTACTAAATATGACTGACCTATCAGCACTCAGATACACATTATTGCTAAATATGACTGACCTATCAGCACTCAGATACACATTATTACTAAATGACTGACCTATCAGCACTCAGATACACATTATTACTAAATATGACTGACCTATCAGCACTCAGATACACATTATTACTAAATATGACTGACCTATCAGCACTCAGATACACATTATTACTAAATATGACTGACCTATCAGCACTCAGATACACATTATTACTAAATATGACTGACCTATCAGCACTCAGATACACATTATTACTAAATATCTCAACTATGAATATCTCAACCCCACCAATGCCCTAACACCAAGACCAAGCTGTCCTTTAAGGTGTGTTTACAATAGTTTATATTTGTTGTCGTCACGTACACAAGTACAGTGAAATGTATCTCTTGCTTGCTCTTTCCCAACAATACAGTAATCAATATCAGTAGTAATCAATATCAGTAGTAATCAATATCAGTAGTACTATAAAAAAAAATAGAAAAGTCAAGTAGAGCAAAAACACTGCTTGCCCACCCAGTTTCCTGTAGTCCACGATCAGCACCTTGGTCTTACCGACGTTGAGGGAGAGGTTGTTGTTCCGGCACGAAATTGCCAGGTCACTGACCTCCTCCCTGTCTCATCATCGCCGGTGAGCAGGCCTACCACCGTCTTGTCATCAGCAAACTTGATGAAGGGTGTTGGAGTCGTGCATGGACACGCAGTCATGGGTGAACAGGGAGTACAGGAGGGGACTAAGAACAGACCCCTGAGGGGCCCCCGCGTTGAGGTTCAGCGTGGCGGAGGTGATGTTGCCTACTCCCACCACCTGGGGGCGGCCCGTCAGGAAGTCCGAGATCCAGTTGCAGAGGGAGGTATTCAGTCCCAGGGTCCTAAGCTTGGTGATGAGCTTGGAGGGGACATTGGTGTTGAACGCTGAGCTGTAGTCAATTAACAGTATTCTCACATACAGTGCATTCGGAAAGTATTCAGACCCCTTGACTTTTTCCACATTTTGTTACGTTACAGCCTTATTCTAAAATTGATTGAATGTTTATTTTTTCTCATCAATCTACACACAATACCCCATAATGACAATACCCCATAATGACAATACCCCATAATGACAATACCCCATAATGACAAGGCGAAAACAGGTTTTTAGACATTTTTGCACATTTATAAAGATAAAGAACAGACATGCCTTATTTACATAAGTATTCAGACCCTTTGCTATGAGACTTGAAATTGAGCTCAGTTGCATCCTGTTTCCATTGATCATCCTTGAGATGTTTCTACAACTTGATTGGAGTCCACCTGTGGTAAATTAAATTGATTGGACATGATTTGGAAAGTCACACACCTGTCTATATAAGGTCCCACAGTTGACAGTGCATGTCAGAGCAAAAACCAAGCCATGAGGTCGAAGGAATTGTCCGTGGAGCTCCGAGACAGGATTGTGTCGAGGCACTTCTCATTGTGATGTAGTACCCGTAGCTCACCACTAGAGGGGGCAGCACACAAGAGCAGTAGACCTCTTAGATCAATGGCTAGAGGTGATGTCATCCTATTCTCTTGAAACCTGGTGAGACCCGGAGAATATTGATATCAGACCAGTGATTATTAACAGCTGATCAGTGAATATATTGATAGCTAATGGGTGGATATTAACAGATAATTGGTCAATATTGATTATTAACTGATAGATGAATAGCGATACCTGAAAAGTGATTTAAAAAAAAATAACCTTTATTTTATCAGGGAGTTATAATGAGAGAACGAGACCTGCAATGCAAAAATACACACATCAAATGCACACATGAAATACAAAATGCAATCAATACATAATGTCTGCTTGGTGAATGTTGACAGGTGATTAATTGTCACAGTACTGGCTGCTATGTATAACTGCATCTAATGTAAAGACTGTAGAACTGATCTAATGTAAAGTCTCCTACCAGACTGTATAACTGATCTAATGTAAAGTCTCCTACCAGACTGTATAACTGCCTCTAATGTAAAGTCTCCTACCAGAGTGTAGCACTGCATCTAATGTAAAGTCTCCTTAATGCTACCGCGACACGTAGGAGTCACTTCACCAGAGATCATAGAAACACACAGAAGTTTTCAGAGTATATTTTTTAACGAAGGAGGTGTGGGTTGTGTTAGTGCTTTCTAGATTAGTACATTATTATTTACAGGATGAATGTTCCTGGCCAAATATATACATTAGTAGACCACATTTTATTTTCTGTCCATTTAAAAATATATTTTACTTCTAAAAAAAAGAGATGTTCTCAAAATCAATTTGTGTCTTTGTAGCCCTGGAGGTAGCTGGACGGATGATGGGTGTTTGACGAAATATGTGACAGTAACTAGGTTATGCAAAGTTAAAATAAAAAGTTCATGATATTCTGATAATATTAACAAGAATAACTTTTCTTGGAAATTCTTATTTATTTCAAAATCAAGTTTATTTATTTATTACTGATATTGGCCCAGTTACATTTGAATAATCTATTAAAGAGAAATAGACATATTTTGTAAGCGTTTTTGAAGTATTTTCAAGCATTCATTTAGAATCGGAAATGGAATTCTGTTTAAAAACAATAATGTATGTTTTGTAGAGGCGAGAATATGAATAGCATTGAGACTTTAATATATGAATACCTGTTGCAATATGTAAGGGCTAATCAACGAGGGGCTAATTAATACCTGTTGCAATATGTAAGGACTAATCAACGAGGGGCTAATACTATGGAAGGGCTAATCAACGAGGGGAAGTAACACATTTGCTGCTAGAAATGTGTTCAACATCCACTGAAGTAGCTAGCAAGTTTACTAGATAGCTACAGGTAGCTGCCTTGGTAACCAAACAAACAGACTCATGCCATTGAATTATACAGTGCATTACACTGAGTGTACAAAACATTAGGAATGTACAAACCATGCTCTTTCCATGACATAGGCTGACCAGGTAAATCCAGGTGAAAGCTATGATCCCTTATTGATGTCACCTGTTAAATCCACTTCAATCAGTGTAGATTAAGGATTTTTAAGTCTTGAGACAATTCAGATAAGGAGTGTATGTGTGCCATTCAGAGGGTGAATGGGCAAGACAAAAGATGTACGTGTCTTTGAACGGGGTGTGGCAGTAGGTGCCAGGCGCACCGGTTTGAGTGTGTCAAGAACTGCAACGCTGCTGGGTTTTTCACGCTCAACAGTTTCCCGTGTTTATCAAGAATGGTCCCACCCACCCAAAGGACATCCAACCAACTTCACACATCAGTGGGAAGCATTGTAGTCAACATGGGCCAGCATCCCTGTGGAACGCTTTTGACACCTTGTACAGTCCATGCCCCTGACGAATTGAGGCTGTTGTGAGGGCACAAGGGGAGGTGCAACTCGATATTAGGAAGGTGTTCCTAATGTTTTGTGCACTCAGTGTCTTGGTTGTTTTAAATAGATTGTGACTAAGGTGTAGAGCGTTCGGGCAAGAAGACCCACCGCTCCGCTAAAACCATTGACAACTGTGTGCCGTTTTCAAGGGATTGTTAAATAAATGTTAATAAATGTTACCCTAATTCAGAGTGGAAGAGGTGACGTTTCCCCATGCTGCCCCAACCAGGGCCTGTCCCCATGCTGCCCCAAACAGGGCCTGTCCCCATGCTGCCCCAAACAGGGCCTGTCCCCATGCTGCCCCAAACAGGGCCTGTCCCCATGCTGCCCCAACCAGGGCCTGTCCCCATGCTGCCCCAAACAGGGCCTGTCCCCATGCTGCCCCAAACAGGGCCTGTCCCCATGCTGCCCCAAACAGGACCTGTCCCCATGCTGCCCCAAACAGGACCTGTCCCCATGCTGCCCCAACCAGGGCCTGTCCCCATGCTGCCCCAAACAGGACCTGTCCCCATGCTGCCCCAACCAGGACCTGTCCCCATGCTGCCCCAACCAGGACCTGTCCCCATGCTGCCCCAAACAGGGCCTGTCCCCATGCTGCCCCAAACAGGGCCTGTCCCCATGCTGCCCCAACCAGGACCTGTCCCCATGCTGCCCCAACCAGGACCTGTCCCCATGCTGCCCCAACCAGAGCCTGTCCCCATGCTGCCCCAACCAGGGCCTGTCCCCATGCT
Organism: Coregonus lavaretus; assembly: GCF_964263955.1. Taxonomy (NCBI): domain Eukaryota; kingdom Metazoa; phylum Chordata; class Actinopteri; order Salmoniformes; family Salmonidae; genus Coregonus; species Coregonus lavaretus. The sequence goes on along the minus strand of NC_140011.1, from coordinate 44,410,328 downwards.
GCCCCAACCAGGGCCTGTCCCCATGCTGCCCCAAACAGGGCCTGTCCCCATGCTGCCCCAACCAGGACCTGTCCCCATGCTGCCCCAACCAGGACCTGTCCCCATGCTGCCCCAACCAGGACCTGTCCCCATGCTGCCCCAACCAGGGCCTGTCCCCATGCTGCCCCAACCAGGGCCTGTCCCCATGCTGCCCCAACCAGGACCTGTCCCCATGCTGCCCCAACCAGGACCTGTCCCCATGCTGCCCCAAACAGGGCCTGTCCCCATGCTGCCCCAACCAGGGCCTGTCCCCATGCTGCCCCAAACAGGGCCTGTCCCCATGCTGCCCCAACCAGGTCCTGCCCCCATGCTGCCCCAAACAGGGCCTGTCCCCATGCTGCCCCAAACAGGGCCTGTCCCCATGCTGCCCCAACCAGGTCCTGCCCCCATGCTGCCCCAACCAGGTCCTGCCCCTATTCCTCCGTTATCTTGTGCCATTTCCGTGTGTGTGTGTGTGTGTGTGTGTGTGTGTGTGTGTGTGGTCCCTCTGTAAAGGTTAATTCTATATCCTGTCTGTCATGATAAGTGCTGTAGTCGTGTACAGTATCTGCTGCTGTAAATAAAACAAGCTTTTTCAGGATTCTGACTCCACTGAGTTTTTATCTGATGCCTCAGTCATAATAGTAACCATAGAAATATAATGAATATAATTACTCTAATTCTACCATAGTAACACTGCAGGGTTTTTATTAAACTGAAAGGCATAGAATTACACATTGTAAATAATTGAATAGGATCTCTGTGCTGGAGTGTTCAGAATCCCTGTCTGTGACCGAACATGCTAATGATTGACAGCTCTTGGCTCCCCCTGCCCCTCCCCCTGCCCCTCCCCCTGCCCCTCCCCCTTCCCCAGTTCAATGGGCATGACACCACATGACTGTAAGTCACAACACAACTGCTTGTACTGGTTAGACGGCGCTCAGGAAGTATGCTCTGTTCTCTTATTGTGCAAGTTAGTAGGAAACTGATTCCGTCTTGTCCCTTTTCAGCAATCTACGTTGTATTTAGTCAGGTAAGTCATTCAATAATAATTTAACAAGTAATATTTTATTATTATGATATATTTTTTCAATAATAACCTGGTTATTGAAATATACACTCAGGTTGAACAACGGACGACAATTAACATTTTTTCAGTTTCATTTACAGCAGAACCAACTTGTGCTCATCAAAGTCAAACGTTTTCATGGATAAGGTTGACTTGTGGCCTTAGAAGATCACCTGTCATGTGATGTAAATAGTTGCCCAATCACATTCAATGAGGGTGTAGGCTTCACGACACAGGTTTGTACCAAAATATGTACTTACCGCTCAACTATTGTGATATCCGTTGGAACAACTGTTATGACAAATCTATTGAATGTAACACTTTACCTTTAAAAACTCTTGAGCTGACAAAAAAAATGAATCGGCAGGCTAGAGGCTGTTTAAACCTCTCGAATAAAACAAAAACTACAAGTATGACTGGTTGCTGTGATTCAAATGCTGTGCGTTTATACTACTGTACGATGATCGCGATATTGCCCTCCAGTGGATATATACAGTATTACATGACAGTGTGATAACAGTCCATGCTAAGTATTTATTGGCTCAGAGAGGGTGTTGTCATGTCAACCGCTATACACGGAGTTCCGTGTGAGGTAGAGTGAACTGGAAGATACCGTTTAACTCATCTGTTCCCGGGGAGAATCCAAAAATATGTATGTGGTCCTCTGTAGCTCAGCTGGTAGAGCACAGCGCTTGTAACGCCAAGGTAGTGGGTTCGATCCCCGGTACCACCCATACACAAAAATGTATGCACGCATGACTGTAAGTCGCTTTGGATAAAAGCGTCTGCTAAATGGCATATTATTATTATTATTATTATTATTATTATTATTATTATTATTATTATTATTTCTTTTCTAGGACATCAGCCTCCCAGACCTATTAAAAGGTCAAATACAAAAAAACGTTATCAATAAATGTGCGTGTGTTTGTCTTATATGGACACAAGCTGTACCAAACGAAGTGTCTGGGACCTGTGAGTGTTGTGACCGTGTCGGCAGAGAGGGCTGACACTACAGTGAAATTCATGGAACTAGTGCCTCAAAATGTGACATTTGAATTGAATAATTACTCGTAACTTCATAATACATTTGAACAGTATAAGACAAATAATCCTTGATATAAAATCATGAACCCTCTGTTTGAAAGAATATTTGTAAAGGATTAGAAGGGTTGAAAAGCATTATATATTGCCCTCCATTGGATATATACATTATTACATGACAAAATTATTATTATGATGATGTATTTGAGCCTGTGCTGTGCCATTTCAGTAAATCACAGATATGGACCAGTTCACTATTCTACAGCTCCCAATCGTTCTGTGGATATGTGTTTCCTAGTTTATTCTTCATGACCCTCTCTAGACTTTATTTTTATCCGGGCAAATATAGTCTGTCAGCTTTTAGGTGAATTTCAGGATGAAGGTAGACAGTAGGTGCAGTATAGTATATTTATACATGTTAACAGTGTAGCCACAGAAATATCATTATATTTACAGGCACTGAGGCAAATTTTACACATATTTAAATAGATTTTTAAACAACTGATGTGAATTCACTTTGTTTGTGTGAATAATAATAATTCTTTAATATTTGTTGTTGTAAATAATCCGAAGTGTTTGTAACCGGTTTAGGTGTTGTGCCTAGCTTCCACCACTCCAGTCACATTCCCGTTACCTTCAACTTTCTCTGATATGGCTTGAGAGATATCAAAGTGACACTTTCCTTTTGAGGAACTTCCTCCCTGGTGACACTTTCCTTTTGAGGAACTTCCTCCCTGGTGACACTTTCCTTTTGAGGAACTTCCTCCCTGGTTTGGAAACCAGGTTGTGGATGGTGTGTTTAAGGTTAATCAAGTATTTATGACCTTACACTTACAACAAAACTTATTTTACTTCAATATTAAGTTTAAAAAAAAGAAGAAAACAGCATTGTGCTAGAGGTGACGTTCAGATATCTGACTTTAAATAGATGTTATTTCTGTTTTGGAATCTGTACTTTTACTTTTCCACAGTAAAACAGCACTGCCTCTAAAATGAGTCTCTCAGGGGTGAATGAGGGCGCTGACGCAAAAAGGTGTATCTTTGAGGACAATGGCGCTGTAAGCGAAGCTGAAAGGTGAGTGCAAAAGAGACTTTAAAATGCTACTTTCCCAAAATGCCTCGCTGCAACAAGTTACATTGTTAATGTGTCTAACTTTATTGAATGACGCTATTCTTTAATAACTTGTTTATATTCATATTATAATCATTAAATTAAAGTCTCTGTTGTGCCATGTCTATGGATCCACCTTACAACTTCAGAGACCAAGACATTTCTACTGAACACAGGTCAGAACATGAATTGACTGGTTAATTGATACTCCTCCTTAGACTTTCCCACTGAACTAGTTCCTCCATTGATAGTTCAGCTATAGAAGCACAGACTCGGTATTCTACACCCCTGTTGGCCTGAGTGTTCTGGTATGTGTTTATCTTACAGGGCCCATCAGGAGAGACCAGTCTCCCCTGTCCCCAGCTGTGTGTCCATGAAGAGTGACTGGTCTATGGATGATCCTCTCTTGTTCCGGCCAGAGAGACCAGTCTCCCCTGTCCCCAGCTGTCTGTCCATGAAGAGTGACTGGTCTATGGATGATCCTCTCTTGTTCCGGCCAGAGAGACCAGTCTCCCCTGTCCCCAGGTGTCTGTCCATGAAGAGTGACTGGTCTATGGATGCACCTGTAATAACAGAACCAAAGTAAGCTGTATAAATGTTTCCAGGGCGGCAACAATGTTAGCGGGGTTGGCAGGTGGCCTAACGGTTAGAGAGGCGAGCCAGCAACTGGACGATTGCCAGTTTGAATCCTGGGTGTGACGGTAAAAATCTGGCGGGAAGTGAGCTGGAAACTGGAGGGTTGCTGGTATCAAATCCTAGATGCCACATTGCCTGCCATTGTGTCCTTGAGCAAGGCACTTTACAACTGCTTCCAGGGGCGCCCAGTGTAGCAGCCCCCTGCTCCAACAAGAGTCATGACAGAAATGATTGGCAACCTTGATAAAGAGTGTATAAAATAGATTATACAAATACTGAGCTGCATTGTATACAAAAAAAACATTGGAAAATTATATTATTTTATACTAATACAATTGTTCAGAGAAAGAGATTTTCTTTAACAAGTAATATTTTTTCTCTAAAAAATATAGGGGTCAAAGTTATTGGCACCACGGTTTTGAATACTCCGGCACCCTCCCGTTGCGAGGATAATGGCCCTGAACCTTTTTCTAAAATGTTTTATGAGATGTTTTATCACATACTTCTTTTGAGGCCAAACCCACCACTGGTGTGGATGGCCAAAGAGCTCTATTTTTATGTAATCTGACCATAGCACCGGTTCCAATCCAAGGGCTGTTTAGTCAACTCCATAGCACCGGTTCCAATCCAAGGGCTGTTTAGTAAACTCCATAGCACCGGTTCCAATCCAAGGGCTGTTTAGTCAACTCCATAGCACCGGTTCCAATCCAAGGGCTGTTTAGTCAACTCCATAGCACCGGTTCCAATCCAAGGGCTGTTTAGTCAACTCCATAGCACCGGTTCCAATCCAAGGGCTGTTTAGTAAACTCCATAGCACCGGTTCCAATCCAAGGGCTGTTTAGTAAACTCCATAGCACCGGTTCCAATCCAAGGGCTGTTTAGTCAACTCCATAGCACCGGTTCCAATCCAAGGGCTGTTTAGTCAACTCCATAGCACCGGTTCCAATCCAAGGGCTGTTTAGTCAACTCCATAGCACCGGTTCCAATCCAAGGGCTGTTTAGTAAACTCCATAGCACCGGTTCCAATCCAAGGGCTGTTTAGTCAACTCCATAGCACCGGTTCCAATCCAAGGGCTGTTTAGTCAACTCCATAGCACCGGTTCCAATCCAAGGGCTGTTTAGTAAACTCCAAGGGCCTCATTTATAACTGTTGCGTAAATTTCACACTAAATATCTGCGTGCGCTATTTCTGAAAAGAATACGTACATTAAAAAAATATGGATATTTATCAACTTGGCGGTGACAATAAGACCCTTTATTTGCTGTATGATTAGGAACTATTGGAATTACACCGTGGCAGTTTCTATAAAGATCAGCAATGGCAAATCTGATCACATTTCTACAGAGGAGTGGGCAGAATGTTTTGATATTTTGTATTGGCTTTTTCAAGCTAAACATGCATGCTGCCTATAATCAATCAATAAATCTATCAATCAATCAATCAAATCTTATTTGTCACATGCTTTGTAAACAACAGGTGTAGACTAACGGTGAAATGCTTCCTTATGGGCCCTTCCAAACAATGCAGAGAGAAAAACTGAAAAATGATAACACAAGGAATAAATACACGACGATAACTTGACTATATCAGTGGGGAACCGTAAGAGAAGGCCTAAAAATTGATCAAATAATTGTAGTATTTTTAAAATATACACTTAGTTTTTAATTTCTATTTAATGTAAATCTTTTCAATTACATTTCAATGGTATTCTGATTATTTTATTATTTTGAATGATATTCAGATTTAATGTCTTCAGTTTGTTGGAAAGGAAAGGGTTAACGTTGAAGATAAAAAAAGATCCAATCATGATTTCTGTTGTCATGATTGGGGCCTGGTGCCTTATTAAGTCAGAGTGAATGAGATGCTTTATTCTTTTGCTGTGTGTGACTGGCCGTGCTTTTCGGTGCCTTCAGAAAAGTATTCACACCAGTTGACTTTTTCCACATTTTGTTGTGTTAGACTGAATTTTAAAATTGATTAAAATTAAGATTTTTGGTCGCTGACCTACACACAATACCCCATAATGTCAAAGTGTAATTATGTTTTTTGAAATCTGTACAGATTAATTAAAAATGAAAAGCTGTAATGTTTTGAGTCAATAAGTATTCAACCCCTTTGTTATGACAAGCCTAAATAAGTTCAGGAGTAAAAATGTGCTTAACAAGTCACATAAGTTGCATATTATTGCATCTGTGTGCAATAATAGTATTTAACATGTACCCCACACATACAGATCTTTGTAAGGTCCCTCAGTCGAGCAGAGAATTTCAAACAAAAATTCAACCACAAAGACCAGGGAGGTTTTCCAATGCCTCTCAAAGAAGGGCCCCTATTGGTAGATGGGTAAAAAAATTGAAAATCTCTTTGAGCATGTTGAAGTTATTAATCACAAGTTGGATGGTGTATCAATACACCCAATCACTACAAAGATTCCAAACTCAGTTGCCGGAGAGGAAGGAAACCACTCAGGGATTTCACCATGAGGCCAATGGTTACTTTAAAACAGTTAGAGTTTAATGGCTGAAACTGAGGATTATTATTAATTATTATTAATTAATCATTTAGCAGACGCTCTTATCCAGAGCGACTTACAGGAGCAATTAGGGTTAAGTGCCTTGCTCAAGGGCATATCGACAGATTTTTCACCTAGTCGGCTCGGAGATTAGAACCAGCGACCTTTCGGTTACTGGCACAACGCTCTTAACCACTAGGATGGATCAACAACATTGTAGTTACTCCACAATACTAACCTAATTGACAGAGTGAAATATTCCAAAACACGCATTTTGTTTGCAACAAGGCACTAAAGTAATACTGCAAAAAATGTGGCAAAACAACTAACTTTTTGTCCTGAATACAAAGTGTTATGTTTGGGGCAAATCCTATACAACACATTACTAAGTACCACTCTCCATTATTTTCAAGCATAGTGGTAGCTGCAACATGTTATGGATATGCTTGTAATCGTTAAGGACTGGGGAGTTTTTCAGGATAAAAAATGTACTGAATGTAGCTAAGCACAGGCAAAATCCTTGAGGAAAACCTGGTTCAGTCTGCTTTCCACCAGACACCGAGAAATGAATTCACCTTTCAGCAGGACAATAACCTAAAACTCAAGGCCAAATATACACTGGGGTTGCTTACCAAGAAGACAGTGAATGTTCCTGAGTGGACAAATTACAGTTTTGACTTAAATCTGCTTGAAAATCTATGGCAAGACTTTAAACTGGTTGTCTAGCACTGATCAACAACCAATTTGACAGAGCTTGAAGAATTTTGAAAATAATAATGGGCAAATATTGTACAATCCAGGTGTGGAAAACTCTTAGAGACTTACCCAGAAAGACTCACAGCTGTAATCACTGCCAAAGGTGATTGTAACATGTATTGACTCAGGGGTGTGAATACTTAGGTAAATTAGAGATTTCTGTATTTCATTTTCAATACATTTGCAAACATTTCTAAAAACATGTTTTCACTTTGTCATTATGGGGTATTGTGTGTAGATGGGTGAGAAAAAATATAAATTTAATAAATGTTGAATCCAGGCTGTAACACAACAGAATGTGGAATAAGTCAAGGGGTATAAATACTTTCTGAAGGCACCTTATTTGTGTGTTAACTCTTCATTGTCATAAAGGCCATTGAGGAAGGCTGAAACATCAAGCTTTTTTAAATAGTTGTCTAAATTAGGCCTGACCCCATTTAGTCATTTGGTTGTTGGATGATTGTTTGGTTGATAGGTTCTTGGTCGGCCGAGATTATTTAGCCGCAAATTTATTTCATGGCACACAAGACACCTGTCTATTGCACGCCTGACTCAGTGTTACTAATCCACCGAGGAGGCCGCGGGGATGCCACAGTCCAAGAAGAGGAGTAATGGCTAAAATGCACAAGGCTCTCTCCAGAATACGCTCTCGTGCGCCTACGTTGTTTTATAACTTCATTGTGTGAATTGTTTGCCCTTTTGATTGTTGGGGTCCATCAATTCCCCATTACATATATCACCAGTAGTAGCCTACATTTCCTTTAATTCGCATCATTTCTAATCTACAATGTTTGTTTGGTTAAGGTCATTTTCTGTTAATGCATTCAATATATTATTATTACGTTTACCGTTTCTCGTTGTCGGAGTGGACACGTTGTTTTCAAAGCTTACAACCTATGCTACACTTGTGAGAAACAAGTTTTGATTTATTTCATTCCGTTTTACGAGTTTTGTCCATTTATTAATTGTATTTTGTGTGGAGTGCTTCTGTCAATGTTGAGTAAGGACGCGCACCTGATTATGCATGTAGAAGTAGGCCTAGGTTACCTACCCACGCAAATGTAGGCCTTAACTCATCACCACTAATGAGCTGTGGAGCTTCTCAAAGTCATTTTTTCTTCACCTCAAACAGCAAGTAAACAAAGTCTGTTTTTTTTTTTAGAATCTATTGAGAATGACAATAGTTCCTCAACGTAATTGAAACATATTTCCAGCGCTCTCCCTTTCGATAACCACTTGGCATGAAAGGGAAAAATGTAATGCTCTGATCCAGTGGAAACGTCATAAAATACCTGATTATTTCTTATCCCTTGCGCAAATAGCCTACAGCTGTGTCTGTCCCGAGCTCACTGGGAAACTCTGAGGGCCAAGAATATTTTATACAACGTTGCAAGTTTGCTAACGCGAGCTTCGTGCCGGACACAAATGACCAAGAAATCCCACAAAAATAAATACATTTGTTGTCTGAACATTTGGCACATAATAATGGCACAATTACCGGAATGAACCACTAAGTTAGCTAGCTAGCCTGACGTCCTCGCATGGGCAACAATGAACCACTAAGCTAGTTAATGTGAACCTACTAGGTTATGTCGTGGTAATTATTCTAATCGAAGGAGAGACTTTTAGATTTCCTCAAAACAATTGAACTTTATTAATTACTGCAGTAATGGAGCGTTAAAGGTCACCCAATGGTGTCGAGTTAAAAGCCCAAATAAACAGCATTCGGTTACAACTCTGTATAGTCTTCCTGAGTCCTTGTGACGAAAAAACAGATACGTGAAATTATACAAAAGGTCCACTGTGCTCTCATGCAACAGACATCAAGATTTACATGGAGCCAAATATCTGTCTCTAGTTCATTTACTGCTTGTTTATACAAAAATACTAATGCAACATAGGACACTAAGCCCTTTTCTCAGAATTATGGAGTCCAGTATTCATCTGCCATATGGGATAAATCAACTGGAGATTGGGTCTCCCTGGCACCGACAGACCGGCACACAGACACTAATCATGGAATGGAATGTTATCTTATCACCAAGCCATCGTAAATCGACTGTTAGAGTTCAATCTCAGAGGCTCATCCCAGTTCCACACAGACACGTGACAGCTACAGTGGGGAAAAAAAGTATTTAGTCAGCCACCAATTGTGCAAGTTCTCCCACTTAAAAAGATGAGAGAGGCCTGTAATTTTCATCATAGGTACACGTCAACTATGACAGACAAAATGAGGGAAAAAAATCCAGAAAATCACATTGTAGGATTTTTAATGAATTTATTTGCAAATTATGGTGGAAAATAAGTATTTGGTCAATAACAAAAGTTTCTCAATACTTTGTTGTATACCCTTTGTTGGCAATGACACAGGTCAAACGTTTTCTGTAAGTCTTCACAAGGTTTTCACACACTGTTGCTGGTATTTTGGCCCATTCCTCCATGCAGATCTCCTCTAGAGCAGTGATGTTTTGGGGCTGTCGCTGGGCAACACGGACTTTCAACTCCCTCCAAAGATTTTCTATGGGGTTGAGATCTGGAGACTGGCTAGGCCACTCCAGGACCTTGAAATGCTTCTTACGAAGCCACTCCTTCTTTGCCCAGGCGGTGTATTTGGGATCATTGTCATGCTGAAAGACCCAGCCACGTTTCATCTTCAATGCCCTTGCTGATGGAAGGAGGTTTTCACTCAAAATCTCACGATACATGGCCCCATTCATTCTTTCCTTTACACGGATCAGTCGTCCTGGTCCCTTTGCAGAAAAACAGCCCCAAAGCATGATGTTTCCACCCCCATGCTTCACAGTAGGTATGGTGTTCTTTGGATGCAACTCAGCATTCTTTGTCCTCCAAACACGACGAGTTGAGTTTTTACCAAAAAGTTCTATTTTGGTTTCATCTGACCATATGACATTCTCCCAATCCTCTTCTGGATCATCCAAATGCACTCTAGCAAACTTCAGATGGGCCTGGACATGTACTGGCTTAAGCAGGGGGACACGTCTGGCACTGCAGGATTTGAGTCCCTGGCGGCGTAGTATGTTACTGATGGTAGGCTTTGTTACTTTGGTCCCAGCTCTCTGCAGGTCATTCACTAGGTCCCCCCGTGTGGTTCTGGGATTTTTGCTCACTGTTCTTGTGATCATTTTGACCCCACGGGGTGAGATCTTGCGTGGAGCCCCAGATCGAGGGAGATTATCAGTGGTCTTGTATGTCTTCCATTTCCTAATAATTGCTCCCACAGTTGATTTCTTCAAACCAAGCTGCTTACCTATTGCAGATTCAGTCTTCCCAGCCTGGTGCAGGTCTACAATTTTGTTTCTGGTGTCCTTTGACAGCTCTTTGGTCTTGGCCATAGTGGAGTTTGGAGTGTGACTCTTTGAGGTTGTGGACAGGTGTCTTTTATACTGATAACAAGTTCAAACAGGTGCCATTAATACAGGTAACGAGTGGAGGACAGAGGAGCCTCTTAAAGAAGAAGTTACAGGTCTGTGAGAGCCAGAAATCTTGCTTGTTTGTAGGTGACCAAATACTTATTTTCCACCATAATTTGCAAATAAATTCATTAAAAATCCTAGAATGTGATTTACTGGATTTTTTTTTCTCATTTTGTCTGTCATAGTTGACGTGTACCTATGATGAAAATTACAGGCCTCTCTCATCTTTTTAAGTGGGAGAACTTGCACAATTGGTGGCTGACTAAATACTTTTTTCCCCCACTGTATATAAACCCTACTATGTCGCCTCTCAGAAGAACAAGACTGTACTAATATAGGAATACATTCTAATTTAAAAGTAATGTGATTGACATAATGTTGTAATTCTACGACATTCCCCCATTTTGAGACTTAGTCTCAACTTAAAAGATAATTACAACTTGAAAAAAAACATTAATAAAAATAAAACATCAAAAAAACGTCTAACTCAAACATATCGGAAAAAACTAATATATTACCATCCGTTGGGTCATTGAATTGTTTACCTCAACATAAAATATCCTTAATTGTAAATGATATACACATTAAAATATCGTTAAGAAATTCTCAGCAATCTAAGTCGGAGTACATTTTATCAGTACGAAGCAAAATCATTATGTTGATACTGAGCACCCTCCCATTGGTCAATAACTATTTCCATAACACCATCTGTAGAAACTAAAATTAGCATATCTTGTTGGACAAATCAAGGTAGTGATTCCCAGTTTAAGTAAAATGTATTCCGTTTGGTGCCTAATGAACATGACCCAGTATTAACACTATAATCAAAAATTTAATTTGGTAATGGATACACAGTTGAAGTCTGAAGTTTACATACACCTTAGCCAAATACATTTAAACTCAGTTTTTCACAATTCCTGACATTTAATCCTAGTAAAAATTCCCTGTCTTAGGTCAGTTAGGATCACCACTTTATTTTAAGAATGTGAAATGTCAGAATAATAGTAGAGAGAATTATTTATTTCTGCTTTTATTTATTTCATCACATTCCCAGTGGGTCAGAAGTTTACATACACTCAATTAGTATTTGGTAGCATTGCCTTTAAATTGTTTAACTTGGGTCAAACGTTTCGGGTAGCCTTCCACAAACTTCCCACAATAAGTTGGGTGAATTTTGGCCCATTCCTCCTGACAGAGCTGGTGTAACTGAGTCAGGTTTGTAGGCCTCCTTTCTCGCACACACTTTTTCAGTTCTGCCCACAAATGTTCTATAGGATTGAGGTCAGGGCTTTGTGATGGCCACTCCAATACCTAGACTTTGTTGTCCTTAAGCCATTTTGCCACAACTTTGGAAGTATGCTTGGGGTCATTGTCCATTTGGAAGACCCATTTGCGACCAAGCTTTAACTTCCTGACTGATGTCTTGAGATGTTGCTTCAATATATCCACATAATTTTCCTTCCTCATGATGCCATCTATTTTGTGAAGTGCACCAGTCCCTCCTGCAGCAAAGCACCCCCACAGCATGATGCTGCCACCCCCGTCCTTCACGGTTGGGATGGTGTTCTTCAGCTTGCAAGCCACCCCCTTTTCCTCCAAACATAACGATGGTCATTTTTGCCAAACAGTTCTATTTTTGTTTAATCAGACCAGAGGACATTTCTCCAAAAAGTACGATCTTTGTCCCCATGTGCAGTTGCAAACTGTAGTCTGGCTTTTTTATGGCAGTTTTGGAGCAATGGCTTCTTCCTTGCTGAGCGGCCTTTCAGGTTATGTCGATATAGGACTCGTTTTACTGTAGATAGAGATACTTTTGTACCTGTTTCCTCCAGCATCTTCACAAGGTCCTTTGCTGTTGTTCTGGGATTGATTTGCACTTTTCCCACCAAAGTACGTTCATCTCTAGGAGACAGAACGCGTCTCCTTCCTGAGCGGTATGACGGCTGCATGGTCCCATGGTGTTTATACTTGCGTACTATTGTTTGTACAGATGAACGTGGTACCTTCAGGCGTTTGGAAATTGCCCCCAAGGATGAACCAGACTTGTGGAGGTCTACAATTTTTTTTGGCTGATTTCTTTTGATTTTCCGATGATGTCAAGCAAAGAGGCACTGAGTTTGAAGGTAGGCCTTAAAATACATCCACAGGTACACCTCCAATTGACTCAAATTATGTCAATTAGCCTATCAGAAGCTTCTAAAGCCATGACATCCTTTTCTGGAATTTTCCAAGCAGTTTAAAGGCACAGTCAACTTAGTGTATGTAAACTTCTGACCCACTGGAATTGTGATACAGTGAATTATAAGTGAAATAATCTGTCTGTAAACAATTGTTGGAAAAATTACTTGTGTCATGCACAAAGTAGATGTCCTAACCGACTTGCCAAAACTATAGTTTGTTAACAAGACATTTGTGGAGTGGTTGAAAAACGAGTTTTAATGGCTCCAACCTAAGTGTATGTAAACTTCCGACTTCAACTGTAGGTCAAATAGATTAGGATCAGTTTCACTCTCAGGATCAGAGATCACCCTCTCCATTCACCAGGGCATGCTGAGAATAGTGTCAACATCTTTAGTTCACACAACTTCTCTACCCATGTCACAATTAGCATAACAACAGTCAAAACAATCAATCCCTAATACATTAATTGCTTCACTCATATAGTTATTAACATACTAACAACTTACTCAAATCAATCAGTCAGTTTCCAAATCATAATCAAAACCAAATTAATTAATTCTTAGTGATTCACATTGGTCCTATCACTCAAAGTTAAAACCTTCAACACATCGACACTGGCAGAATGCACATTTATATTAACATACAGTATAATTATCCATAATTCTAGTATAAACTCCCTCATCACGATTATAATTTCAGATCAGTATCACAATGCATTCTTAGTCTAAATTACTATAAATGTAGCAGTGTGTTGACCTCCTCAATCAACCTGATACCACAAATTACAATCCAAAATCAATTATGGGCACAGTTGACCAACCCCTTTCTTCCCCCGGCACTCAATCTTCTGGCGTCTCTTCATTGTGTTCTTCAGATAGCGGCAGGTAGCTTAGTGGGTAAGAGCGTTGTGCCAGTAACCGAAAGGTCGCTGGTTCTAATCCCCGAGCCGACTAGGTGAAAAATCTGTCGATGTGCCCTTAAGCAAGGCACTTAACCCTAATTGCTCCTGTAAGTCGCTCTGGATAAGAGCGTCTACTAAATGTATAATAAAATAAAAAAATAAAAATAAAAAGATAGCTTCAAAGTGGACGGCTCAGGAATAATTTGATTTTTCCCAGACAGACTAATGTCTCACCACAATGCCTATTATGTCTCGTCCATTGCCAACCAGTATACCAGCAACGTTACATTACATACTCCTGATAGAGAAAAAGCAGTTGATAGCTTCGATTGGATGCTGTGTACAGGTTGCTGGTCTCTCGGTAGAAGTGGTGCAGGACAGGACGGTATTGAACGCCATTTCTTTTTGAGGTCCACACCGTTCTCTGCTGAATTATCCCTGCCATGCATCAAGACACCATTTCTAGTCACCTTCACCATAACCTCGAGAGAGAGAGAGAGAGAGAGAGAGAGAGAGAGAGAGAGAGAGAGAGAGAGAGAGAGAGGACAGATCAGAACAACAGTTTAGTTCAGTTCATTTCTGATTCAAGAAATAGACAAGCATAGACTGTATGACAAATTATTACTTTTACCAATATTCTTAATACCAATTTCTAAGACAAATGTCAAAGAAAATAACAACACATTCTGTTGAATTTTTTTTCTCAAATTGGCTTATACTCCCCTTATCACACTGTCAACTTCACCGCAGAGTCACAGGATCAGGAAGTTAGACCACTAATCCTTAGGGAGTCATCTTGATTTTCCAGCAGACCCAATCTGGTGAGATTTGTATCGAAACAAAACAGAACAAACAACACAACAATACACTCCTTCCTATATCACTCGATACACTCCCCCTATCACTCAAGGTGTGTAAACTTAAATCTAAAAACTTAAAAGGACTGGTAATTCCCCCATTTTGACACAACTCACAATGTGAGTAATGTGAAAAAAACAACACTACTACTGGTTTAAAAAACAAATCGAATAAGAATCACTACCCTTAATAACGCCAAACAGTCATTGGAAAATAGACTTAAGACAGCCTACCCTTAATGAAAGGCATCGCCCTCTCCTTCTTCCCGTGGTCCGAAACACAAATAGGACTATGAACTATAAACTTCATCCTAATTATCAGTATTACAAATGACCCTCAAATCAGTATCACATATGACCCTTAAATCATCACCCAATGTCTATTGGCTTTCCAGTGAGGGCGATCAAACCACACTAGAATGTCAGGACAGAGGTCAGAGGTCATTCAATCCCTTCAAAGAAGTGTTGCTTTCTGTATTAGACTAAGAATTTGAAAAACAGTCAAACATTTCACACATTTCATATCCCAGGGTTACAGTAAGTTTCTTCAGTACATTTCTTATCAAAAGATTTCACGTGTTTAAGATAACTCCGAAAATAAAAACTTCAGAAAATGCCACGTTGTTCCCCTTTAAGATACTTCGGCTGTCACGATCGTCGTAGGAAGTAGACCAAGGCGCAGCGTGATGAACGAACATGTTTATTTATCATTAGCGATAAACACGGACAGTAAACAAAAACAACAAACGACTCGTAACGTCCTAGGTAACTTAGACCAACACGGAACAAGAACCCACAAACACAAAGGGAAAAACAGACAGTTTAAATATGGCTCCCAATCAGAGACAACCAGCCACAGCTGACACTCGTTGCCTCTGATTGGGAGTCACTCAGGCCAACATAGAAATAAACTAACTAGAACTCCCAACATAGAAACAGAACACATAGAATGAACACACCCTGGCTCAACATATAGAGTCCCAGTAGTTGTGTGTGCGCGCACTGGTGTGTGTGTGTGGGAAACCGTAGGTCAAAAACACACACATAAACAGGCCTTACTTATCTGGGAGCCCCTTCTACGGACTAATCTGGATACTTGTACACTTATAAAACTACCGAATTTCACTAACTGCTCTCCCCAAGACCACAGACTCGGGGAAAAATTCCAAAGAGAGATAATGAAACCCCCATTCTCCTGGAAGAGAAAGTGTACATGTCGTCAATATTAACTATACTACATCTGAATCAGAAACCCAAACGTTTTAATTACAAACAAAACATGATGAAGATCATTCCACTGCACTCCCTCTAATCAGACATCGTGTGTTTTAAACTACCCCATCGTTTCACGTATCCTTGATTACGAGTAACAAATCACTCCCGTATATGACTGGTCTCCCTTTTCAATAACCATGTAAAATTATCCCGGTATCGTTACCGGACCCATGTCCAACGACATACACTACCGTTCAAAAGTTTTGGGTCACCTAGAAATGTCCTTGTTTTCGAAAGAAAAGCAATTTTTTTGTCCATTAAAATAACATCAAATTGATCAGAAATACAGTGTAGACATTGTTAATGTTGTAAATGGCTATTGTAGCTGGAAACTGCAGATTTTTTATGGAATATCTACATAGGCGTACAGAGGCCCATTATCAGCAACCATCAGTCCTGTGTTCCAATGGCACGTTGTGTTTGCTAATCCAAGTTTATCATTTTAAAAGGCTAATTGCTCATTAGAAAACCCTTTTGCAATTATGTTAGCACAGCTGAAAACTGTTGTGCTGATTAAAGAAGCAATAGAACTGGCCTTCTTGAGACTAGTTGAGTATCTGGAGCATCAGCAATTGTGGGTTAGATTACAGGCTCAAAATGGGCAGAAACAAATAACTTTCTTCTGAAACTAAACAGTCTATTCTTGTTTGGAGAAATCAAGGCTATTCCATGCGAGAAATTGCCAAGAAACTGAAGATCTCGTACAATGCTGTGTACTACTCCCTTCACAGAACAGCGCAAACTGGCTCTAACCAGAATAGAAAGAGGAGTGGGAGGCCCCGGTGCACAACCGAGCAAGAGGACAAATACATTGGAGTGTCTAGTTTGAGAAACAGACGCCTCACAGGTCCTCAACTGGCAGCTTCATTAAATAGTACCCACAAAAAACACCAGTCTCAACGTCAACAGTGAAGAGGCGACGCCGGGATGCTGACCTTCTAGGCAGAGTTGCAAAGAAAAAGCCATATCTCAGACTGGCCAATAAAAATAAAAGATTAAGATGGGGAAAAGAACACAGACACTGGACTTTTTCTTTGCAACTCTGCCTAGAAGGTCAGCATCCCGGCGTCGCCTCTTCATTGTTGACGTTGAGACTGGTGTTTTGCGGGTACTATTTAATGAAGCTGCCAGTTGAGGACCTGTGAGGCGTCTGTTTCACTGTTGACGTTGAGACTGGTGTCTTACAGCCTGTTTGAGTTCAGTACTACTCACTTTCACTCGCAGACTAAAACATGGAAACTCTTCTATTCGTTCCAAAGGAAAAATAAATAAATAACCTTTCTCAAACAACGTTCTGTTGTTTGAGAAAGACTAAAAAATCACCCACGAATGATTCGTAGCTGGAGACTACGAATCATAGAATTAATAGGTTAAATTAATAGGTAAAAAAAAAACTAACTTGACAACTTTCACAATACTAGATTGCTGTTCAATAATGAATACCCATGTTTAGTCTAACACTTGTGATCAATCACCTACAGATTTAGGTAACTGTCTCTTCTGATTAGGCTACAGGCAATAAAACAAACACTTGTTGTTTTTGGACAAGCATATATTCAATTTATATCCGTAGCATTACTATTCAATTTAGTGATTGAAATTACGACCCCATTCTTAGTACGGTCCCCCATTCTTGTTGAATAAGTGAGTCTTTCAATTTGAACCAAACAAGCTGCTAAATCGTCCAGTTTACATCGTAAAGCAAACACTGGCAGCGGTATCCGTCTAAGCAAAACATACCAATAGTTGAATTACAATCAGAAACCCCAATTTTAGTCAATACCATAGACCCAATTCTATTGAAATGACAAAGAAATCCCGCAAATAACCCAATTATAATGGTTTGTTGTCTGAACATTTGGCACATAATAATGGCAAAATTACCGGAATGAACCACTAAGTTAGCTAGCTAGCCTGACGTCCTCGCATGGGCAACAATGAACCACTAAGCTAGTTAATGTGAACCTACTAGGTTATGTCGTGGTAATTATTCTAATCGAAGGAGAGACTTTTAAGATTTCCTCAAAACAATTGAACTTTATTAATTACTGCAGTAATGGAGCGTTAAAGGTCACCCAATGGTGTCGAGTTAAAAGCCCAAATAAACAGCATTCGGTTACAACTCTGTATAGTCTTCCTGAGTCCTTGTGACGAAAAAACAGATACGTGAAATTATACAAAAGGTCCACTGTGCTCTCATGCAACAGACATCAAGATTTACATGCCGCCAAATATCTGTCTCTAGTTCATTTACTGCTTGTTTATACAAAAATACTAATGCAACATAGGACACTAAGCCCTTTACTCAGAATTATGGAGTCCAGTATTCATCTGCCATATGGGATAAATAAACTGGAGATTGGGTCTCCCTGGCACCGACAGACAGGCACACAGACACTAATCATGGAATGGAATGTTATCTTATCACCAAGCCATCGTAAATCGACTGTCAGAGTTCAATCTCAGAGGCTCATCCCAGTTCCACACAGACACGTGACAGCTATATAAACCCTACTATGTCGCCTCTCAGAAGAACAAGACTGTACTAATATAGGAATACATTCTAATTTAAAAGTAATGTGATTGACATAATGTTGTCATTCTACGACAGTTACATCTAGGCTACATATTGAACTTCAATCGTCTCAGGCCAGTGGCACAACATATTCATTTATGGTTAGATGAGAATCACCGTCATAATCAGGTACAGAGAATGAAGTCAAAACCGCAAGTCCAAATCCCCATCTTAGGAAAGGGACGATTTAAGCAAGATAGCTACTGCAGGACGTCAACACAAGCAGACCAGAAACAGACATGTTTTTCTGACAATGATGCCGTTTTGCTTAGGATGATGATTTGACTGGTGTGAAGCCAAATCCAAACTGGCCTCCCTTGGGGGGAACGTTTTTCTGCGCCAGGACAACCCACAGTTGAGCTCAGCTCAACGCTGATTGGCTAATTATTTTATTTTTATTTTTTATCAAGGGAGGCCAATCGATGAAATGCTACGGCGGCAACGCGTCATACTCTTTTGTTCCAGACAGAATCAGATACATGGGACACACATACTGAGACAGAGGGGGCGCTGTTTCCCTTCGCTCTGATGATTTCTCCTGTGAGATTCAGCCGCTTGAGAATAGACAGAAAAGTATGAAAAGTATGAAAACACAGAGAGACGAAAGATAAAAAAAATTATTTAATCATTTGTATTTTGGTGAAATATTTGGGGAAGCCAGGCTCCCATGAATACACCACCATATACCATATAAAAAAACATATGCACGCATGACTGTAAGTCGCTTTGGATAAAAGCGTCTGCTAAATGGCATATTATTATTATTATTATTATTATTATTATTATTATTATTACACGCCACTGGTCTCTTCTACTTGCTCAACAGCCAATATGTTTTATTAGGACAAGTAAACTCATTAATGAATTACATAAATTGTAAAATAAAAACGTATCCTACACCATGATTTCTTCCATTAGTAAAAAGTGTGTTGAAAACTAATTTCTATAGTAGATTTGACGTGGTAAACGAGGATTTCAGTTGTACGGCATGCTCGTCAAATACATAAATCACCCTTAGTCTGCTCAAGAAGCAAGATTAAACACAACGCTGATAATACTCACCGGAGGGTGATGACGGTTGCAATTTACGATCAGCTGTGCGAGTGACTTTAGCGCGTATTGATGTTTTTAACGAGAGATCAGCTGGCAATAATTTAAATGGCCATCAGTGGTTGGCCCATGGATGGCTCCCTATAACAAGAAAACAAGACTTAACCTCTTAATTAACCTAAGTAACCTCTTATTTTGTCCACAGAGTCCAATATGAGAAACTAGAGGTTGAGTCTACCCAGAATCAACAAACGGATCTGAACTCCATATTTAGGGTGGGCTGGCTAATCACCGTTTTTTAAAATAAAAACATACATATAAATTAACACACCAGCGTACATTTAGTTTTTGATGAACTCATTCTCAGTATTTTGTGTGTTTTGTCTTCATATAAATACTGTATTTGCTGTCCATTTTTTTATTTTGGTCCATTTCAGGTGCTTCAAGGTCGTGTCATTGTTTTGGTCAAACGTGAGTTGAAGAAGTTCAAGAGGATTCTGAATGAAGGTCAGAGGGAAGATGAGAAAGTGGTGGATGCTGAAGATGAGAAGCAGGAGAGCAGTGCCAGAGAGGGGGCTCTGAAGATCACGCTGCACGTCCTGAGGAAAATGAACCAGAAGGAGCTCGCTGACACACTGGAGAACAGTAAGACCGACCATTCATGTCTACAAAGGTGTAACATACCAAGACCTCTACAATTTTCCTGTCATTCACAAGCAATTTACATGTCCACAGGAAAAAAAACAGTAGAATAAGTTATAATATATTCTCCATTGAAACTTTGACTTTGTTGTAACACGTTAACATGGATGATCTGCATTGTCAGGTCTTCTGGGTAACCTTGTTGCATGTCAACAAAAACTCAAATGCAATCTGAAGAGGAACTTTAAGAATGTGTTTGAGGGAATAGCCAAGCAAGGAAATCCAACCCTTCTCAATAAGATCTACACAGAGCTCTTCATCACAGAGGGTGGAAGTGGGGAGGTCAATAATGAACATGAGGTGAGACAGATCGAGGCAGCAACCAGGAGACCAGCAACACAAGAGACGCCAATAAAATGCAGTGACATCTTTGAACTTTTACCTGGACAAGACAAAGAAATCAGATCTGTGCTGACAAAGGGTGTCGCTGGCATTGGAAAAACAATCTCTGTGCAGAAGTTAATTCTGGACTGGGCTGAAGGAAAAGCAAATCACGATATCCAATTGATATTTCCACTTCCTTTTAGAGATCTGAATATGATGAAGGAGAAGAAATACAGCCTGATGGAACTTCTTCATCACTTCTTCATGGAAACCAAAGAATCAGGAATCTCCAACTTTGACAAGTACAAGGTTCTGTTTGTGTTTGATGGTCTGGATGAGTGTCGACTTCCTCTTGAATTCGAGAACAACGAGAGCTGTTGTGATGTCACAAAGTCGACGTCAGTGGATGTGCTGATGACAAACCTCATCAAGGGGAATCTTCTTCCTTCTGCTCGTCTCTGGATAACCTCCCGACCAGCAGCAGCCAATCAGATCCCTCCTGAGTGTGTTGACCAGGTGACAGAGATACGAGGGTTCAATGACCAACAGAAGGAGGAGTTCTTTAGGAAGAGATTCAGTGATGAGGACATGGCCAGCAGAATCATCTCACACATAAAGACATCAAGAAGCCTCTACATCATGTGCCACATACCAGTCTTCTGTTGGATCTCTGCCACTGTTCTAGAGACACTGTTGGGTGACGCACAGAGTGGAGAGATGCCCAAGACTCTGACTCAAATGTACAAACACTTCCTGTTCTTTACCACACTGCACAAAAAACGAAAATATCCAAAGGTACCGGAGAAAGTTGAGTCAGATTCACAGATGAAAACAGATGAGGAGATCATCCGGAAACTGGGAAAACTGGCTTTCAGACAGCTGGAAAAAGGGAATCTAATATTCTACGAGGAAGACCTGAGAGAGTGTGGCATTGATGTCACAGAAGCTTCCGTGTACTCAGGAGTGTGCACACAGATCTTCAGAGAGGAGAGTGGGCTGTACCAGGAGAAGCTGTACTGCTTTGTTCATCTGACTATCCAGGAGTTTCTGGGTGCTGTGTACGTGTTTGTCACGTTCCACAACGACAGTTTAAATCTAATGGCAGAACCTGAAACCACCGACAGAAAACTTCAGATGTCTGAAGACAAACCTACAACCATCCTCCACAAGAGCGCAGTGGACAAGGCCTTACAGAGTGAGACGGGACACCTGGACCTGTTTCTCCGCTTCCTTCTGGGTCTCTCGCTGGAGTCCAATCAGACATTCCTACGAGGCCTACTGACACAGACAAGAATCAGCTCACAGACCAATGAGGAAACAGTCAAGTACATCAAGGAGAAGATCAGGGAGAATCCTTCTCCAGAGAGGTGCATCAATCTGTTCCACTGTCTGAATGAGCTAAATGACCATTCTCTTGTGGAGGAGATCCAAAGCTACCTGAGATCAGGAAGTCTCTCAGAAGCCAAACTCTCCCCTGCACAGTGGTCAGCTCTGGTCTTTGTGTTGCTGACTTCCGAAGAGGAGCTGGATGTGTTTGACCTGAAGAAATACTCCAGATCAGAAGAATGTCTTCTGAGGCTGCTGCCAGTGGTCAAAGCCTCCAGGACAGCCATGTAAGTGTAGATTAATAATATTCTATTTTGAAGTAGATGCAGCTTCCATAAAGGAATTTAAATACTAAAATCTAAAGTTGACTTCAATATTCAGGTTACACCCATAATTGATAATAACAACAAACATCCCATTATTGAACATTTACTGATTATGATTTGTTTTATATCCTTTTAAGAAGAATGTTGAACTGTTTTCCCATTATCTAGGCTGAATGGATGTAACCTCACAGAGAGATGCTGTGAAGCGTTAGCCTCTGCTCTCAGTTCAAACTCCTCCAAGCTGAGAGAACTGGACCTGAGTGACAACGACCTGCAGGATTCAGGAGTGGAGCTGCTCTCTGCTGGACTGGGGAGTCCACACTGTAAACTGGAGACACTGAGGTCAGTATTTTCCTCTTTGTGTAGTGATCTTGGAGTAAAAAAAAAAGTGTCTTAGATAGCAGGTAATACTTTGAAAGGGTGAGCACAAATAAGTCATTTTGAGAATTAAATTTTCCTTTCTGTAGGATGTCATTCTGTTTAGTCACAGAGGAAGGCTGTGCTTCTCTGGCTTCAGCTCTGAGGTCAAACCCCTCACACCTGAGAGAGCTGTACCTCACCCACAATTACCCAGGAGCCTCAGGAGTGGAGCTGCTCTCTGCTGTCGTGGAAGATCCACAATGTAAACTGGAGAAACTCAGGTAAACACTAGAAGTCCTATACAACTAAATATACTGACTTTTTTTTTAGACATTAGATATAATAAGGCAACAGCCAACCCTCTCTGTGCTCAAAAAGAAAACCTTATATTATTAAGTTGTATTATTAAATTAAAACGTTATATTATTTACACTTGCAGCAGAATGTATCTTGAATACCTTTGTTTTTTCGCCATGTCCACAAGGAGACAATTATTTATATAAATTGTTTTGCATCAAATGAGGTCTGGTTTATTTAAAATGTTGTCAAAATAAGGCCTATGATTTCACTTCTCTAAAATCCAAAAAATTGTGTTTCTTCTTCTGATTCCTCAGTGTGGATCATAATTTCGAGTGTTGGTTAAAATCATCACTTAAGAAATGTAAGTAATGGGTGTAATGGGAGGTGGTTTGGAACACTGCTTTATGACAAGACTTCATGCCTACTTCAACCTACTTGAACAGTCAAAATCATGTTCTTCATTCAATTGGATGATATTTGGATGAAAACAAGATCAAAGTGGGATGACTAAAGTATGAACAATTACTGTTTCTTCTACATTGATAAAGTTTGATCATAAAGTCACTGGTTCCTTCCCCGTGTCAAACACTTGGATTCAGAAGGTGGGATTATTAAGGGTGTTTTTTTTTTGACATACCGTAAAGCCTCTCATTTGAATACACCAATGGTAACGTCTTATTCTCTTACCTAATTTAAATAAGTACCGCCTGGTAACCAACATCGCAGAGGGGCGTGGTTTACACACCCTAAATATCTAGTCTACTAGGGCCAAAATTTGACTGTATGGTGTCAGCAAATATAATGAGAGGTTTCCCCTATTCATCTATGGCAATGATACAGTACTTACAGGTCTTCATCTGTGTCTGGTGTTAGCTGGCTAGCTAGGTCTTCATCTGTGTCTGGTGTTAGCTGGCTAGCTAGGTCTTCATCTGTGTCTGGTGTTAGCTGGCTAGCTAGGTCTTCATCTGTGTCTGGTGTTAGCTGGCTAGCTAGGTCTTCATCTGTGTCTGGTGTTAGCTGGCTAGCTAGGTCTTCATCTGTGTCTGGTGTTAGCTGGCTAGCTAGGTCTTCATCTGTGTCTGGTGTTAGCTGGCTAGCTAGGTCTTCATCTGTGTCTGGTGTTAGCTGGCTAGCTAGGTCTTCATCTGTGTCTGGTGTTAGCTGGCTAGCTAGGTCTTCATCTGTGTCTGGTGTTAGCTGGCTAGCTAGGTCTTCATATGTGTCTGGTGTTAGCTGGCTAGCTAGGTCTTCATATGTGTCTGGTGTTAGCTGGCTAGCTAGGTCTTCATCTGTGTCTGGTGTTAGCTGGCTAGCTAGGTCTTCATCTGTGTCTGGTGTTAGCTGGCTAGCTAGGTCTTCATCTGTCTGGTGTTAGCTGGCTAGCTAGGTCTTCATCTGTGTCTGGTGTTTAGACCTGCCTAAAATAAATAATGGACTTATTGTGATGGTGTATATTCAATTGATTTATTGACATCAGCGGCTTGTGTGTCTGGGGGGCCTGGAGATATGTCAATTGACGGTCAATTACCGTGAGACCGGCAGTCTTTTTTGCATGACAATAACCAACAAAATGACATGACAGCCCTAGCTACAGCTCGACATAGACCGACAAAAAACAGCGATATGGCCCTCAGTGATATTTTCTGTCGACTTTTATTAACTAGATTGATAGCCAGAACAACAATGACTAGCTGACTACGGATTCTGATTTGTCCGAATACTCCGGCCCACCCTTAGTATCCAGAACTCACCCTGTAATGTTTAGTTTTTAGTTGATTTGTGTATTCGGAAAAATTGGCTTGAGATAATCTGACTGTGTCCATGTTGCTTGACACGGGCGTTTACAAAGAACCGCCAGTCAAGGTGAGCAACCCCGCCCACTCAGTCTGTCTTTCCAGACTTCCTGGTAGTTTGACATGACAGGGAAAAAGTACTTTTTAAATATTATGGCTGATGTTTTAGTCACTCAAAAGTCTGGGATTCAGAATTACTTGTTCTGACCTTTTAACATAGCTCTCCCAGATTTGAGGTGAAATTGAATTGATAATTTTTTTTGTTTTTCTGTCAGATGCCTGTGAATTGACACTGGATCCAAACACAGCATTCAAAAACCTCTCTCTGTCTGAGGAGAACAGAAAGGTGACACGGGTGGAAGAGGAGCAGACGTATCCTGACCACCCAGATAGATTTGAGAACTGGGATCAGCTGCTGTGTAGAGAGGGTCTGACTGGACGCTGTTACTGGGAGGTGGAGTGGACGGGGCACGAGGTCCATGTTGGTGTAACATACAGCAGAATAGGAAGGGAAGGAAGGGGTCATGACTGTGGGCTCGGATACAATAACAAGTCCTGGACTCTTAGTTGTAATAATGATATTTACACTGCCAGGTACAATAAGAAGCCCATAACCGTACCTGACCACGCCTTCCGCTCCCACAGAGTAGGAGTGTATCTGGACTGGCCGGCCGGCACTCTGTCCTTCTACAGCGTTTCCTCTGACACAATGACCCACCTGCACACATTCCACTCCACATTCACTGAGCCCCTCTATCCGGCGTTTAGGATCTGGTACTGTGGCGCCTCTCTGTCCCTGTGTCAGGTATGTGAATAAAAATAAAGCCAGTATTTAAATGACAAATTAATTGTATGTTTGACAACCCAAACCGAATCTTGCGGGAGCTCTGGCCTCCGGCCAGTAACATTTTGAATGTTTCCATCTGTCACAAGTTTAATTGAACTGTAATGCACTTTAAAAGCTTAGATGTAGTTTGCGTGTATCCGTTGTGCACTTATCAGGAGTATTTGTATTAGTTATTAAAGTATCGAACTGTCATCACTTTGTATCAGTATTTTGAGTTCAGTTATATGTTGCACTGTAGGAGTATGTAAAAATTGTTGTCCTGGGATTTGACATTTTGAGTTCTAGATATTTAAGTTATTTAAAAGAGCCTTGTTTTGTAGTGCAAACTTTGATGATACAATAACAATTTTGTGTGTGAAGATTCTGACATTAAACCTGAGTTTTATTCTTGGATTGCTGATTCGCTCATTCCTGCCTGCCTGCACAGCAAAGTCAATTAATTAATTTAGCTGTGGATTTAAAATACAATGAATGTTATGTGTTGTATCAATGTAAAACTACACCACAAAGGAAGATTCCTTAAAAAAAGAAAAACACATTCACTCAATCAGGGAGAAAGAGAGATGCAGGAGGGGTTGGGGAGTAATGTAGTGATGTTTGCGAGTGAATTCGTTTTTCCATTGAACATGTACAGTACATTTACATTCCATTGAATTATTTTTTGATTTTATATGCCAAAGAAAATGAAAGCGTGTTTTGGTTTGTTTCCTATCTAATAAACAAACAAGTCATTTTCTGGTTCCAGGTTAATCCTTTTTTACTCAGAAAAGTAACTGTCAAAATGTACTCAGACCCCACAGGGTATAGGACCGACCACATGTTTTGTTCCACTAGGACCGACCACATGTTTTGTTCCACTAGGACCGACCACATGTTTTGTTCCACTAGTGCTTATGCTTGATGATGCGCCCATAGAAACACAGTCATCTGGAAAGTGAAACTGCACATTACCTGACGTAGTAGCTGGCACGCATTCCATCGAACTAAGGTAGGGTTTAAAACCCCTTTTAATGTTAAAACCATCAATGTTTGTTACTGCAGAACTGTGCACTCCAGGGGTGTGTCTTAAATAGGCTCTAGGGGGTGTGTCTTAAATAGGCTCTAGGGGTGTGTCTTAAATAGGCTCTAGGGGTGTGTCTTAAATAGGCTCTAGGGGTGTGTCTTATATAGACTCTAGGGGTGTGTCTTAAATAGGCTCTAGGGGTGTGTCTTATATAGACTCTAGGGGTGTGTCTTAAATAGGCTCTAGGGGTGTGTCTTAAATAGGCTCTAGGGGTGTGTCTTATATAGACTCTAGGGGTGTGTCTTAAATAGGCTCTAGGGGTGTGTCTTAAATAGGCTCTAGGGGTGTGTCTTATATAGACTCTAGGGGTGTGTCTTAAATAGGCTCTAGGGGTGTGTCTTAAATAGGCTCTAGGGGTGTGTCTTAAATAGGCTCTAGGGGTGTGTCTTATATAGACTCTAGGGGTGTGTCTTAAATAGGCTCTAGGGGTGTGTCTTAAATATACTCTAGGGGTGTGTCTTATATACTCTAGGGGTGTGTCTTATATAGACTAGGGGTGTGTCTTAAATAGGCTCTAGGGGTGTGTCTTATATAGACTCTAGGGGTGTGTCTTAAATAGGCTCTAGGGGTGTGTCTTATATACTCTAGGGGTGTGTCTTATATAGACTAGGGGTGTGTCTTATATCGACTCTAGGGGTGTGTCTTATATAGACTAGGGGTGTGTCTTATATAGACTCCAGGGGTGTGTCTTAAATAGGCTCTAGGGGTGTGTCTTAAATAGGCTCTAGGGGTGTGTCTTAAATAGGTGCTAGGGGTGTGTCTTATATACTCTAGGGGTGTGTCTTATATAGACTAGGGGTGTGTCTTATATAGACTGTGCACTCTAGGGGTGTGTCTTATGTACAGTACTTTAGTTTACGTGACAACATAAAAAACTTTACTGTGAATATCTTGCTGACTCGACGATGATATTGAACCTTACAGAGATAACATACACACTATACACACATGGATTTAGTGTTATAGATATGTGGTAGTAGAGTAGAGGCCTGAGGGCACACACTTAATACGTTGTGAAATCTGTTCTGAATGTATTGTAATGTTTTTAAAAATGTATAACTGCCTTCATTTTGCTGGACAGCAGGAAGAGTAGCTGCTGCTTTGGCAATGGGGATCCATAATAAATATAAATGCAAATACAGCCAGTGGCTCATCATGTGGTTGCTAGGAAGCCGACAGTAGTGCAAATTATGTGTATAAACCCTGGATGACTGACAGGGGGCGCTGTGTTAAAGCCATCTTGGAAACGATAGAAATGCATTTATTAAATGTCTACATTTGTTTTTGACACGTTTATTCTACACATTAATGCACACTTTCAAATTATATTATGTGAGCTAAACATAAAAATACATTATAAAAATGTAGTATCGTTTTTTTACAGACTACTAATGTTACTGTTACCAAGCTGCTTACCGATTGCAGATTCAGTCTTCCCAGCCTGGTGCAGGTCTACAATTTTGTTTCTGGTGTCCTTTGACAGCTCTTTGGTCTTGGCCATAGTGGAGTTTGGAGTGTGACTATTTGAGGTTGTGGACAGGTGTCTTTTATACTGATAACAAGTTCAAACAGGTGCCATTAATACAGGTAACGAGTGGAGGACAGAGGAGCCTCTTAAAGAAGAAGTTACAGGTCTGTGAGAGCCAGAAATCTTGCTTGTTTGTAGGTGACCAAATACTTATTTTCCACATATAAAAACTTTTTCCTTAAAGTATCGTTTTTTACAGACTACTAATGTTACTGTCCCCACTACAACAACAATATTAAATACATTTAATTTTGTCCTTGAAACATTTAATTGAAATACTGTAGAATGAGTTCCTACTGTGCAATGCCAATATGGCGTCAAGGTCTCTCAATGGCCAATACATAGCATCAGCAATACAGGTCAAAAGATTTAGCTGAGTTACAGTTCATAAAAGGAAATCAGTCAATTGAAATAAATTCAATAAATCTATGGGATTTCGCATGACTGGGCAGGGGCGCAGCCGTGGTTGGGCCTGGGAGGGCATAGGCCCACCCACTGGGGAGCCAGGCCCAGCCAATCAGAATGAGGTTTTCCCTACAAAAGGCCTTTTATTACAGACAGAAATACTCCTCAGCACAACCCCCCCCCCTCCCCTCCCCCCCCCCCCCCTCCCCTCAGACGATCCCACAAGTGAAGAAGCCGGATGTGGAGGTCTTGGGCTGGCGTGGTTACACGTGGTCCGTGGTTGTGAGGCCGGTCGGTTGGACGTACTGCCAAATTCTCTAAAACGACGTTGGGGGCAGCTTATGGTAGAGAAATGAACATTCTGGCAACAGCTCTGATGGACGTTCCTGCAGTCAGCATGTTAATTGCACGCTCCCTGAAAACATAAGACATCTGTGGCATTGTGTTGTGTTACAAAACTGTACATTTTTAGAGTGGCTCATGAAACATGGGACCAGCACAGTACGTGTTGCATTTATATTTTTGTTCAGTGTACATCATCTGGTGGTGCTAGGTATCAACAGCCAATCCAGCAGGGTCTGGAAGCTATACTGAGCTTCGATTGGTCAATCGGGCCACGATAGCGCTGAGCATTTGCATAAAGTTTAGCTTTAAATGTAACAGGATAAAATGTTGTAGGATCTCTGTGTACTGAGACTTGGTTCTTCGTTACAAAACTGGGAGTGTTCAGAATCCCTGTCAGTGACAGCTCATGCTAATGATTGACAGCTCGTCTTCTACAGATGCAGTCTTCATTCGCACACGTCATGCCTCAGCTGATGAACTGTCACATTACATTTTAGTCATTTAGCAGACGCTCTTATCCAGAGCGACTTACAGTTAGTGCATACATTTTCATACTGGCCCCCCCCCCCTGTGGGAATCGAACCCACAACCCTGGCGTTGCAAACGCCACGCTCTACCAACTGAGCTACACGGGACTACCTGTTCTGATGGAGGCAACAGGCCGGCACTCACCGAGGTAAGAGCTCCATTCTCTAACACATACCTTTACAGAGTTATCTACATAGCCCACCGAACCCTTTAATCATAGGTAATCAGTTAAACTACACAGGTGTTTTAGCAGCATTTCCAATTGATATAAAAGTGATTTCACTGCTATTCATAATTTCAAAAAATGTCGTGAGTTTGTTGTATTGTATTAAACATTTTGTAACGTCTTGATTCAGTCTGGTCTTTGTTCATTTAGCTTCCTACCTCACAAAGATCTGGAAGCTTCTTCCTTCCCTAAAACCTGCTTGTTTGTTCCTAAGTATTTTGTCTACAGCAGAAGACGTTCGTTGTACAATTATCTCGCAAAAAAAAATCTAGCTGGGAACGGATAAAAGTGTGATGCCCCTCCAGTTGTTGCAGTTGCTGCTTCTCAGGTACCTGTATGGTGAGCCCTATGGTCCAATCTTCCCTTCACCCAGATGTCAGTGTTACATTATTTGTATTTATTAAGGATCCCCATTAGCTGATGCCAACATTAAGGCAGTTATATACAATTTACAATATTACATGACATCACATTTCAAAACACTTTCCACAACACATTAAGTGTGTTCCCTCAGGCCGCTACTCAACTACCACATATCTACAACACAAAATCGATGTGTACGTGTGTGTAGAGTGTTATCATGTGTGTGTATGTGTCTGTGCCTGTGTGTGTCTGTTCACAGTCCCCGCTGTTCCATAAGATGTATTTTTATCTGTTAAAAAAAAATCTGATTCTACTGCTTGCATCAGTTACCTGATGTGGAATAGAGTTCCATGTAGTCATGGCTCTATGTAGTACTGTGCGCCTCCCATAGTCTGTTCTGGACTTGGGGACTGTGAAGAGACCTCTGGTGGCATGTCTTGTGGGGTATGCATGGGTGTCTGAGCTGTGTGATAGTAGTTTAAACAGACAGCTCGGTGCTTTCAACATGTCAACATTTCTTACAAAAACAAGTAGTGATGAAGTCAATCTCTCATCCTCTTGAGCCATGAGAGATTGACATGCATATTATTCAAATCAAATCAATTTTATTGTTCACATACACGTGCTTAGCAGATGTTATAGCGGGTGTAGCGAAATGCTTGTGCTTCTAGCTCCGACAGTGCAGTAATATCTAACAATTTCACAACATATACCCAATACACACAAATCTAGTAAGGAATGGAATTTAAGAATATATACATATATGGACGAGCGATGTCAGAGCGGCATGGACTAAGATACAGTAGAATATTATAGAATATAGTATATACATATGAGTTGAGTAATGCAAGATATGTAAACATTATTAAAGTGGCTATTGTTCCATTTCTTAAAGTGGCCAGTGATTTCTAGTCTATGTCTATAGGCAGCAGCCTCTAATGTGCTAGTGATGGCTATTTAACAGTCTGTTGGCCTTGAGATAGAAGCTGTTTTTCAGTCTCTCGGTCCCAGCTTTGATGCACCTGTACTGACCTCGCCTTCTGGATGATAGTGGGGTGAACAGGCAGTGGCTTGGGTGGTTGATGTCCTTGATGATCTTTTTGGCCTTCCTGTGACATTGAGTTCTGTAGGTGTCCTGGAGGGCGGTAATGACCGCACCACCCTCTGGAGAGCCTTGGGGTTGCGGGCGGTGCAGTTGCCGTATCAGGCGGTGATACAGCCCGACAGGATACTCTCAATTGTGCATCTGTAAAAGTTTGGGATGGTTTTAGGTGCCAAGCCAAATTTCTTTAGACTCCTGAGGTTGAAGAGGCTCTGTTGCGCCTTCTTCACCACACTGTCTGTGTGGGTGGTCCATTTCAGTTTGTCAGTGATGTGTACGCCAAGGAACTTTAAGCTTTCCACCTTCTCCACTGCGGTCCCGTCGATGTGGATAGGGGGGTGCACCCTCTGCTGTTTCCTGAAGTCCACGATCATCTCCTTTGTTTTGTTGACGCTGAGTGAGAGGTTATTTTCCTGGCACCACACTCCCAAAGCCCTCACCTCCTCCCTGTAGGCTGTCTCGTCATTGTTGGTAATCAAGCCTACTACTGTTGTGTCGTCTGCAAACTTGATTATTGAGTTGGAGGCGTGCTTGGCCACGCAGTCATGGGTGAACAGGGAGTACAGGAGTGGGCTGAGCACGCACCCTTGTGGGGCCCCAGTGTTGAGGATCAGCGAAGTGGTGGTGTTGTTTTCTACCTTCACAACCTGGGGGCGGCCCGTCAGGAAGTCAAGGAACCAGATGCACAGGGCGGGGTTCAGACCCAGGGCCTCAAGCTTAATGATGAGCTTGGAGGGTACTATGGTGTTGAATGCTGAGCAATAGTCAATGAACAGCATTCTTACATAGGTATTCCTCTTGTCCAGATGGGATAGGGCAGTGTGCAGTGTGATGGCGATTGTATCGTCTGTGGATCTATTGGGGCGGTAAGCAAATTGAAGTGGGTCTAGGGTGTCAGGTAAGGTTGAGGTGATATGATCCTTGACTAGTCTCTCAAAGCACTTCATGATGACAGAGGTGAGTGCTACGGGGCGATAGTCATTTAGTTCAGTTACCTTCGCTTTCTTGGGTACAGGAACAATGGTGGCCATCTTGAAGCATGTGGGGACAGCAGACTGGGATAGGGAGAGATTGAATATGTCCATAAACACTCCAGCCAGCTGGTCTGCGCATGCTCTGAGGACGCGGCTAGGGATGCCGTCTGGGCCGGCAGTCTTGCGAGGGTTAACACGTTTAAATGTTTTACTCACGTCGGCCACGGACGTGTACATTTAAGGGCCAGCCGTGCTGCCCTGTTCTGAGCCAATTGTAATTTTCCGAGGTCCCCCTTTGTGGCACCTGACCACACGGCTGAACAGTAGTCCAGGTGCGACAAAACTAGGGCCTGTAGGACCTGCCTTGTTGATAGTGGCAGAGCAGTGCTTTATTATGGACAGACTTCTCCTCATCTTAGCTACTGTTGTATCAACATGTTTTGACCATGACAATTTACAATCCAAGGTAACTCCAAGCAGTTTAGTCACCTCAACTTGCTCAATCTCCACATGATTTATTACAATATTTAGTTGAGGTTTAGGGTTTAGTGAATGATTTGTCCCAAATACAAATATTTAGGACTAACTTATTCCTTGCCACCCATTCTGAAAGCAATTGTAGCTTTTTGTTAGTCTGCTGATGAAAATGAAAATAACTGTAGCTCGGTGTAGTAGCTGACGTGTATAGTGTTAAGTAATCCGCATATATAGACACACTGGCTTTACTCAAAGACAGTGGCATGTCATTAGTAAAGAATGAAAAAGTAAGGGGCCTAGACAGCTGCCCTGGGGAATTCCTGATTCTACCTGGATTATGTTGGAGAGACTTCCATTAAAGAACACCCTCTGTGTTCTGTTAGACAGGTAACTCTTTATCCACAATATAGCAGGGGGTGTAAAGCCGTAACACACATTTTTCCATCAGCAGACTATGATCGATAATGTCAAAAGCCGCGCTGAAGCTCCCACAATCTTTTTATTATACATTTCTCTCAGCCAATCATTAGTCATTTGTGAAAGTGCCGTGTTTGTTGAATGTCCTTCCCTAAAAGCGTGCTAAAAGTCTGTTGTCAATTTGTTTACAGTAAAATAAACAAAAAAAATTCTAAAAGTTTACAAAGGGTTGGTAACAGGCTTATTGGTCTGCTATTTGAGCCAGTAAAGGGGGCTTTACTATTCTTGGGTAGCAGAATTATTTTTGCTTCCCTCCAGGCCTGAGGGCACCCACTTTCTAGTAGGCTTAGATTGAAGATATGGCAAATAGGAGTGGCAATATCGTCCGCTATTGTCCTCAGTCATTTTCATTCCAAGTTGTCAGATACCGGTGGCTTGTCTTTGTTGATAGACAACAATAATTGTTTCACCTTTTCCACAATCACTTCACGGAATTCAAAATTACAATACTTGTCTTTCATAATTTGATCAGTTATGCTTGGATGTGTAGTGTCAGTGTTTGTTGCTGGCATGTTATGCCTAAGTTTGCTAATCTTGCCAATGAAAAAATCTATAAAGTAATTGGCAATATCAGTTGGTTTTGTGATGAATGATCCATCTGATTCAATGAATGATGGAGCTGAGTTTGCCTTTTTCCCCAAAATTTAATTTAAGGTGCTCCAAAGGAAAAAGGATGTTTGCAGCCAATACTGGATACATTTTGAACAGCTCTGAATTTAGGTTATCAGGACCTGAAGCTTTTCCATTCTTGATTACAGTGATCTTCTCTCTAGTTGGTGGGTCAGTGTTGGTGTCAAGATCTTCTGGAGCAGCTTCTGGTGTGGTGATTGGATCCGCAGGAAAGATCCTCTCTGAAGTGCTGTCCATCTTGCCTCCTGTTCCTTTTCTGTAGTCAGACGATTGCCTTGCTCGTCTTTGATTAAGGTGTTTGCCTTGAATCTTTTGCCACAGATTAGGTTAGTGCTTTTGTAGACTGTTCCTTGATAGATGATTTTCCAGGTAGGCCCTTTTGTCCCTTCTCCTTTTGACTTGTGGATAAATCTTTCTGTACTGTTCCTCACATTTTGTTTCAGCCTTGTGATTTGTTGTGCATTTTGCAAATGCAAATCAATTTATAACATTTTTGACATGCGTTTTTCTGGATTTTTTGTTGTTATTCTGTCTCTCACTGTTCAAATAAACCTACCATTAAAATTATAGACTGATCATGTCTTTGTCAGTGGGCAAACAAAATCAGCAGGGGATCAAATACTTTTTCCCCCTCACTGTACACGAAGGGCAAGTGTCAGTAACATGCATGTCAATCTATCCTGGCTCAAAGTTGAGGAGAGATTGATTGCATCGCTGTTGGTCTTTGTGTGAGGTGTTGATGGGTTGAAGATACCGAACTGTCTGTTCAAGCAAGTCGGACACTCATCAGTACAATAATAATAATATAATAATAAACTGTACAACACAAGACATGCAACCAGAGGTCTCTTCACAGTCCCCAGGTCCAGAACAGAGGCTGGGAAACGCAGTATTTAATAGAGCCATGACTACATGGAACTCTCTGCCACCCTAGGTAACTCAAGCTAGCAATAAAACCAGATTCAAAAACCAGATAAAATAACATCTTACGGCACGACGGGGACTGTGAAGAGACACACACATTTTATGTATATCGTATTGCAATTTGCACTGTATTATGTATTAGATCTAGATATTGTGTGTATATACTGACATGTAAGCTATGTGTGACGTTTTAAATGTATGTATTTCAGTCCTTGACTAATAATGTTCTGTACTATGTATTATGTCATGTTTTGTGTGGACCCCAGGAAGAGTAGCTGACGCTTTTACAGCAGCTAATGATAATAATAATAATAATAATAATAATAAATACTAAAACACTAAATCTCTCCACATCCGTGTTTCCCCATTGCTCTTTCACAGCTGGTGTTGTCGGAGCCAACCTTTGCATTAAGGTCTCCGATGACGAGGAGCAGGTCCAGGGCAGGTTTCTTCATCCTTGGTATCGTTTGTGCACTCTTAGAAAAATATAGTTCAAAAAGGGTTCTTCAGCTGTCCCCATAGGAGAACCCTTTTTGGTCCCAGGTAGAACCAAAAACCCGGCCAAACTGAGCAATCGGGGGAGAAGGGCCTTGGTCAGGGAGGTGACCAAGAACCCGATGGTCACTGACAGAGCTCCAGAGTTCTTCTGTGGAGATGGGAGAACCTTCCAGAAGGAGAACCATCTCTGCAGCACTCCACCAAATCAGGCCTTTATGGTAGAGCGGCCAGACGGAAGCCACTCTTCAGTAAAAGGCACGACAGCCCTCTTGGAGTTTGCCAAAAGGCACCCAACGGAATCTCAGACCATGAGAAACAAGATTCTCTAGTCTGATGAAACCAAGATTGAACTCTTTGGCCGGAATGCCAAGCGTGACGTCTGGAGGAAACCTGGCACCATCCCTATGGTGAAGCATGGTGGTGGCAGCATCATGCTGTGTGGATGTTTTTCAGCGGCAGGGACTGGGAGACTAATCAGGATCGAGGGAAAGATGAACGGAGCAAAGTACAGAGAGATCCTTGATGAAAACCTGCTCCAGAGTGCTCAGGACCTCAGACTGGGGCGAAGGTTCACCTTCCAACAGGACAACGACCCTAAGTACACAGCCAAGACAACACAGGAGTGGCTATGGGACAAGTCTCTGAATATCCTTGAGTGGCCCAGCCAGAGCCTGGACATGAACCCGATTGAAAATCTGAAAATAGCTGTGCAGCGACGCTCCCCATTCAACCTGACAGAGCTTGAGAGGATCTGCAGAGAAGAATGGGAGAAACTTCCCAAATACAGGTGTGCCAAGCTTGTACCCAAGAAGACTTGAGGCTGTAATCACTGCCAAAGGTGCTACCCTTTACTCAGTACTTTGTTGAAGCACCTTTGGCAGCAATTACAGCCTCGTGTCTTCTTGGGTATGACGCTACAAGCTTGGCACACCTGTATTTGGGTGTTTCTCCCATTCTTCTCTGCAGATCCTCTCAAGCTCTGTCAGGTTGAATGGGGAGCTGGTAGAGAGAATGCCAAGATTGTGCAATGCTGTCATCAAGGCAAAGGGTGGCTATTTGAATAATCTCAAATATAAAATATATTTTTTGATTTGTTTAAGACTTTCCTGGTTAAAACATGATTCCATTTGTGTTATTTCATCGTTTTGATGTCTTCACTATTATTCTACAATATAGAAAATAGTACAAATAAAGAAAAACCCTTGAATGAGTAGGTGTTCTAAAACTTTTGACCGGCAGTGTAATGTTAAAAATATATCATATTACACATTTAGAAAATGACAGAATGCATTTGAAACTTCACACACAGTAACACTTTTTTTTATGACTGAATACAATTATTTTATTGATAGGTGTGGGAACAAAGGTGGTTGTGGTTGTGCATTGATAAGCACCAAAAGTCGGCATTAACGACAAGTAATAAAATTACGACGGCACTTCTAAAAAAAACAAAACACATTTCACACCACAAGCTGAATTTGTAAGATAACTTTTCTTTCATTTTGATTGCGGCACACATGAAAATGTCGCCCTGACTCACTCACGGATTGACGTTTCAGCTTTGTCTTAAATGAAGCGTTAGGAGTTCGACTAGCCACGTGCGACATTGCACAGTTACAAGCCTGCTAGAGTTAGCGTCAGGCGGAGGAGCAATATCCACCGTCGTAGTACGGATGAAACCACGAAAGCTGGTTAGCTTTAGAAAAATCCTGAGTAGATCTAGCTTGCTTTGTAGTATACCTCAGTTCTGATATTAAATCACCAGTTTAAATCAATAGTGTACTTCACGGTACCCTTCACCTGTTCTGATATTAATCACCAGTTTAAATGAATAGTGTATTTCACGGTACTCTTCACCTGTTCTGATAATATCACCAGTTTAAATCAAGAGTGTACTTCACGGTACCCTTCATCTGTTCTGATATTATCACCAGTATTGAAGCGTGAAAAAGAATCACAAAGAGAGAATGAGTGTCCTTATTAATTTTATTTATCCATCTGACATCAGAGTATAAGTTGTATTTTATTTTAAGTTCCCAATCTGAATGTCTAAAAAATACATTATGGCAGACATTCACAACTCAGTAACAGATGATTACCCTTAACACTGTTCGACAATGTCATCTGTTTTGTAACCTGCGTTTCTGTGTCCTCCAACACACAGTAAAGGGTCCAAATAACACCCTATTCCCTATATAGTGCTCTACATTGACCAGAGCCCTATTAGAAGGGTGCCATTGAGACAGAGCCCTAGTCTTTCTACTGCACACACAGTGTTCTGGGGTTGGTAGATCAAACACACATTTAAAAAAGGCACTTATTATTAACCAAAGCATGGAAGCCTGTAACAATCAATCTGATTAACACCGTGTCCCGTTCCTTCACTTATAAGACTGAAGTCCCCTTGTGTATGTGTCAAATTAATATCAGAAATGTACTGAAATATGACTAAAAATGGCCTTGAACATGTCCCCTTTCTGTAGGTGTAAGACAAGGTTTTTTAGACTGTAGTAACTAATGAAAAGTCAGCCGGTACCACTGCAAAACTACTCCGTTCTAGACCAGTTGGGGCTACGGCTGAACATGCAACACAATGTTTTAGCGTGTCTGTGCGTGTGTGTGTGTGTGTGTGCGTGCGTGTTTATGTGTGTGTGATACAGATCAGTTTAAATGGTGGGGTGCAGTAGGTACGGGAGTCTTTCCGATCGACTGGGATACATCCTCTCCCCTCTGGTGGCATCATCGTTTACAGGAAAGAAGAGCGGGTTATTGTGGGGCACATCCAACATCCAGCCACCAGGAGCCCTCAGCCCACTTCCTTAGTAACCCCCAGCCCACTTCCTTAGTAACAGTAATCTAGCTCCTCATTGGCCAGAACCAGCGCTGTCCGGCAGGGAATGTAGACCTGGGAGAGAGAGAGAGAGAGGGAGAGAGAGCGACAGATTGTTGATCACTAATCCAAGATTCCACAGAGTGTGTGTGTGTGTCCCGTTCCTGGGGATCACCAGAGGCTAAAGGCCTAGCTACTCCAGCCATTAAACAACCAATTCACTCACTCACACGCGCGCACGCGCACGCGCACACACACACGCACACAATTCCATGCAGGGAAGGGGAATAGCCCACTGTCTGGGACTGAACACCCCCCTCTCCAACTGGGACTGAACACCTCCCTCTCCAACTGGGACTGAACACCTCCCTCTCCAACTGGGACTGAACACCTCCCTCTCCAACTGGGACTGAACACCTCCCTCTCCAACTGAACACCTCCCTCTCCAACTGAACACCTCCCTCTCCAACTGAACACCTCCCTCTCCAACTGGGACTGAACACCTCCCTCTACATTTACATTTACATTACATTTTAGTCATTTAGCAGACGCTCTTATCCAGAGCGACTTACAGGAGCAATTAGGGTTAAGTGCCTTGCTCAAGGGCACATTAACGTCATTTAGCAGACGCTCTTAGCCAGAGCGACTCACAAATTGGTGCGTTCACCCTATAGCCAGTGGGATAACCACTTTACAACTGGGACTGAACACCTCCCTCTACAACTGGGACTGAACACTTCCCTCTCCGACTGAACACCTCCCTCTCCAACTGGGACTGAACACCTCCCTCTCCAACTGGGACTGAACACCTCCCTCTACAACTGGGACTGAACACCTCCCTCTACAACTGGGACTGAACACCTCCCTCTCCAACTGAACACCTCCCTCTCCAACTGGGACTGAACACCTCCCTCTCCAACTGGGACTGAACACCTCCCTCTCCAACTGGGACTGAACACTTCCCTCTCCAACTGAACACCTCCCTCTCCAACTGGGACTGAACACCCCCCTCTACAACTGGGACTGAACACCTCCCTCTCCAACTGGGACTGAACACTTCCCTCTCCGACTGGGACTAGACCTCCTCATCCCCCTCTCCTCATCACCACCCTCCCCCTCCCTTCTTTCTCCTCATCCCCTGTTCTCTACTCTCTTATCCACATCCCTCACCCCTCACCTTTCACCCCTCTCCTTTCACCCCTCACCTTTCACCCCTCTCCTTTCACCCCTCTCTCTAGTCAAAGATAAAATCTGTCACTTTCTATCTTAATCAGAGTTTTATCTAACTTCTCTTTCTCTCTCATTCTACGTTTTTCTCAAATCTTCACATTCTCTTTAGTACATGTCCCTTTCAAACTCCTACATTTCTTCCATCTTTCGCTTTCTTTCCCTTCCTCCATCATGTTCCTGCCAAACATCTCATCTCTTCACTGGGAGCCTGTAAATGCATCAGCCTGTGTCTGTTCCTCAGGGTTTAGGGTTTAAGGTTTAGGGTTAAGCTAAACGCTCTAAAGGTTTCCCGGACACAGGTTAATAATCTCCATTCAAAATGCTTTTTAGTCCAGCACTATGTCTAACCTGTGTCTGGTAAAGCGTCTCTAAGGGGTTAGGATTAGCTAAAACCACCCCTAAGGGTTTAGAGACTACTGTCCTCTAACCCAACATGATTCAACCTCTACAGAACTACACAGAGATACTTTTCACAACCTAAATGAAAGTTGATCCTTTACGCCTGCCAGGGAAGGAGGGAAGGAGGGAGGGAGGGAAGGAGGGAGGGAGGGAGGGAAGGAGGGAGAGATTAAAATGATAAAGGAGAGGAGAGCGCTAACCCCTAACCCCCAACCCCCAACCCCTAACCCCAACCCTAACCCCTAACCTCATCATGATTTAGTAAGACTGCTGGAATGATGCCGTTGGCAAGGCACACCTGTGTCTCTCTGTCTGCCTGCCTGCCACACACACACGAGCCATCAAACAGGCAAAGCGTCAATAGAGGACTAACTCTAGAGGAGGGTACAGTGGAGTACAGTGCAGTGGAGTGAGTACGGTGGAGTGAGTACAGTGCAGTGAGTACAGTGGAGTGAGTACAGTGGAGTGAGTACAGTGGAGTGGGTACAGTGGAGTGAGTACAGTGCAGTGAGTACAGTGGAGTGAGTACAGTGGAGTGAGTACAGTGCAGTGAGTACAGTGGAGTGAGTGCAGTGGAGTGAGTGCAGTGCAGTGAGTACAGTGGAGTGAGTACAGTGGAGTGAGTACAGTGCAGTGAGTACAGTGGAGTGAGTACAGTGGAGTGAGTACAGTGGAGTGAGTACAGTGGAGTGAGTGCAGTGGAGTGAGTGCAGTGGAGTGAGTACAGTGCAGTGAGTACAGTGGAGTGAGTACAGTGGAGTGAGTACAGTGCAGTGGAGTGAGTACAGTGGAGTGAGTGCAGTGGAGTGAGTACAGTGGAGTGAGTACAGTGGAGTGAGTGCAGTGGAGTGAGTGCAGTGGAGTGAGTACAGTGGAGTGAGTACAGTGGAGTGAGTGCAGTGGAGTGAGTGCAGTGGAGTGAGTACAGTGCAGTGAGTACAGTGCAGTGAGTACAGTGGAGTGAGTACAGTGGAGTGAGTACAGTGGAGTGAGTACAGTGGAGTGAGTACGGTGGAGTGAGTACAGTGGAGTGAGTACGGTGGAGTGAGTACAGTGGAGTGAGTATGGTGGAGTGAGTACAGTGGAGTGAGTACAGTGGAGTGAGTACAGTGGAGTGAGTGGAGTGAGTACAGTGGAGTGAGTACGGTGGAGTGAGTACGGTGGAGTGAGTACAGTGGAGTGAGTACGGTGGAGTGAGTACAGTGCAGTGAGTACAGTGCAGTGAGTACAGTGCAGTGAGTACAGTGGAGTGAGTACAGTGGAGTGAGTACAGTGGAGTGAGTACAGTGGAGTGAGTACGGTGGAGTGAGTACAGTGCAGTACAGTGCAGTGGATAGCAGCTGTTTTACGGCTCCTGACAATTCTTTTTTATTTTTTCGCTGATCTTAACTATTTTTGTACATAATGTTTCCGCCATCGTTTCCTAAAACTGCATCTGGACATGAGAACAGCGATCACCAACCTCCATTTGGATGTTTCTACTTCAACGAGTCGGCAGCTCTACACGTTCCGCTTACTCCGGACCACGCCCTAATCACCAGGACTGAAAGAGGAAGCAAAAGAGGCGAGCCGGCACCTTGGCAACGCCGCCTCCCACCCTCCGGCACCTTGGCAACGCCGCCTCCCACCCTCCGGCACCTTGGCAACGCCGCCTCCACCCTCCGGCACCGTGGCAACGCCGCCTCCACCCTCCGGCATGTATACAGTCAAAAGAGAACAAACTGGACGAGCTCCGTTCCAGACTATCCTATCAACGGGACCTGAAGAACTGTAATATACTATGTTTCTCAGAGTCATGGCTGAACAAGGACATTAATAAAATACATCTCGCTGGCTTTTCCATCGTCAAGACCGGACAGCAGCCTCGGGTAAGACTAAAGGGGAAGGGGCGTCGGGTAAGACTAAAGGGGAAGGGGCGTCGGGTAAGACTAAAGGGGAAGGGGCGTCGGGTAAGACTAACGGGGAAGGGGCGTCGGGTAAGACTAAAGGGGAAGGGGCGTCGGGTAAGACTAAAGGGGAAGGGGCGTCGGGTAAGACTAACGGGGAAGGGGCGTCGGGTAAGACTAAAGGGGAGGGGGCGTCGGGTAAGACTAAAGGGGAAGGGGCGTCGGGTAAGACTAACGGGGAAGGGGCGTCGGGTAAGACTAACGGGGAAGGGGCGTCGGGTAAGACTAAAGGGGAAGGGGCGTCGGGTAAGACTAACGGGGAAGGGGCGTCGGGTAAGACTAACGGGGAAGGGGCATCGGGTAAGACTAACGGGGAAGGGGCGTCGGGTAAGACTAAAGGGGAAGGGGCGTCGGGTAAGACTAACGGGGAAGGGGCGTCGGGTAAGACTAAAGGGGAAGGGGCGTCGGGTAAGACTAAAGGGGAAGGGGCGTCGGGTAAGACTAACGGGACAGCAGCCTCGGGTAAGACTAACGGGGAAGGGGCGTCGGGTAAGACTAAAGGGGAAGGGGCGTCGGGTAAGACTAAAGGGGAAGGGGCGTCGGGTAAGACTAACGGGACAGCAGCCTCGGGTAAGACTAACGGGGAAGGGGCGTCGGGTAAGACTAAAGGGGAAGGGGCGTCGGGTAAGACTAAAGGGGAAGGGGCGTCGGGTAAGACTAACGGGACAGCAGCCTCGGGTAAGACTAATGGGGAAGGGGCGTCGGGTAAGACTAAAGGGGAAGGGGCGTCGGGTAAGACTAACGGGGAAGGGGCGTCGGGTAAGACTAACGGGGAAGGGGCGTCGGGTAAGACTAAAGGGGAAGGGGCGTCGGGTAAGACTAACGGGGAAGGGGCGTCGGGTAAGACTAACGGGACAGCAGCCTCGGGTAAGACTAACGGGGAAGGGGCGTCGGGTAAGACTAAAGGGGAAGGGGCGTCGGGTAAGACTAAAGGGGAAGGGGCGTCGGGTAAGACTAAAGGGGAAGGGGCGTCGGGTAAGACTAAAGGGGAAGGGGCCTCGGGTAAGACTAAAGGGGAAGGGGCGTCGGGTAAGACTAACGGGGAAGGGGCGTCGGGTAAGACTAAAGGGGAAGGGGCGTCGGGTAAGACTAACGGGGAAGGGGCGTCGGGTAAGACTAACGGGACAGCAGCCTCGGGTAAGACTAACGGGGAAGGGGCGTCGGGTAAGACTAAAGGGGAAGGGGCGTCGGGTAAGACTAAAGGGGAAGGGGCGTCGGGTAAGACTAAAGGGGAAGGGGCGTCGGGTAAGACTAAAGGGGAAGGGGCCTCGGGTAAGACTAAAGGGGAAGGGGCGTCGGGTAAGACTAAAGGGGAAGGGGCGTCGGGTAAGACTAAAGGGGAAGGGGCGTCGGGTAAGACTAAAGGGGAAGGGGCGTCGGGTAAGACTAACGGGACAGCAGCCTCGGGTAAGACTAACGGGGAAGGGGCGTCGGGTAAGACTAAAGGGGAAGGGGCGTCGGGTAAGACTAAAGGGGAAGGGGCGTCGGGTAAGACTAACGGGACAGCAGCCTCGGGTAAGACTAACGGGGAAGGGGCGTCGGGTAAGACTAAAGGGGAAGGGGCGTCGGGTAAGACTAAAGGGGAAGGGGCGTCGGGTAAGACTAACGGGACAGCAGCCTCGGGTAAGACTAACGGGGAAGGGGCGTCGGGTAAGACTAAAGGGGAAGGGGCGTCGGGTAAGACTAAAGGGGAAGGGGCGTCGGGTAAGACTAACGGGACAGCAGCCTCGGGTAAGACTAACGGGGAAGGGGCGTCGGGTAAGACTAAAGGGGAAGGGGCGTCGGGTAAGACTAACGGGGAAGGGGCGTCGGGTAAGACTAACGGGGAAGGGGCGTCGGGTAAGACTAAAGGGGAAGGGGCGTCGGGTAAGACTAACGGGGAAGGGGCGTCGGGTAAGACTAACGGGACAGCAGCCTCGGGTAAGACTAACGGGGAAGGGGCGTCGGGTAAGACTAAAGGGGAAGGGGCGTCGGGTAAGACTAAAGGGGAAGGGGCGTCGGGTAAGACTAACGGGACAGCAGCCTCGGGTAAGACTAACGGGGAAGGGGCGTCGGGTAAGACTAAAGGGGAAGGGGCGTCGGGTAAGACTAAAGGGGAAGGGGCGTCGGGTAAGACTAACGGGACAGCAGCCTCGGGTAAGACTAACGGGGAAGGGGCGTCGGGTAAGACTAAAGGGGAAGGGGCGTCGGGTAAGACTAAAGGGGAAGGGGCGTCGGGTAAGAC
The DNA here is from genome assembly GCF_964263955.1 of Coregonus lavaretus. NCBI lineage: Eukaryota > Metazoa > Chordata > Actinopteri > Salmoniformes > Salmonidae > Coregonus > Coregonus lavaretus. The sequence continues at coordinate 44,366,761 of NC_140011.1, read as the reverse complement.
TAACGGGACAGCAGCCTCGGGTAAGACTAACGGGGAAGGGGCGTCGGGTAAGACTAAAGGGGAAGGGGCGTCGGGTAAGACTAACGGGACAGCGGCCTCGGGTAAGACTAAAGGGGAAGGGGCGTCGGGTAAGACTAAAGGGGAAGGGGCGTCGGGTAAGACTAAAGGGGAAGGGGCGTCGGGTAAGACTAAAGGGGAAGGGGCGTCGGGTAAGACTAAAGGGGAAGGGGCGTCGGGTAAGACTAAAGGGGAAGGGGCGTCGGGTAAGACTAAAGGGGAAGGGGCGTCGGGTAAGACTAAAGGGGAAGGGGCGTCGGGTAAGACTAAAGGGGAAGGGGGGTCGGGTAAGACTAAAGGGGAAGGGGCGTCGGGTAAGACTAAAGGGGAAGGGGCGTCGGGTAAGACTAAAGGGGAAGGGGCGTCGGGTAAGACTAAAGGGGAAGGGGCGTCGGGTAAGACTAAAGGGGAAGGGGCGTCGGGTAAGACTAAAGGGGAAGGGGCGTCGGGTAAGACTAAAGGGGAAGGGGCGTCGGGTAAGACTAACGGGGAAGGGGCGTCGGGTAAGACTAAAGGGGAAGGGGCGTCGGGTAAGACTAAAGGGGAAGGGGCGTCGGGTAAGACTAAAGGGGAAGGGGCGTCGGGTAAGACTAAAGGGGAAGGGGCGTCGGGTAAGACTAACGGGGAAGGGGCGTCGGGTAAGACTAAAGGGGAAGGGGCGTCGGGTAAGACTAACGGACAGCAGCCTCGGGTAAGACTAAAGGGGAAGGGGCGTCGGGTAAGACTAAAGGGGAAGGGGCGTCGGGTAAGACTAACGGGGAAGGGGCGTCGGGTAAGACTAACGGGGAAGGGGCGTCGGGTAAGACTAAAGGGGAAGGGGCGTCGGGTAAGACTAAAGGGGAAGGGGCGTCGGGTAAGACTAACGGGGAAGGGGCATCGGGTAAGACTAACGGGACAGCAGCCTCGGGTAAGACTAAAGGGGAAGGGGCGTCGGGTAAGACTAACGGGACAGCAGCCTCGGGTAAGACTAAAGGGGAAGGGGCGTCGGGTAAGACTAACCGGACAGCAGCCTCGGGTAAGACTAAAGGGGAAGGGGCGTCGGGTAAGACTAACGGACAGCAGCCTCGGGTAAGACTAAAGGGGAAGGGGCGTCGGGTAAGACTAACGGACAGCAGCCTCGGGTAAGACTAAAGGGGAAGGGGCGTCGGGTAAGACTAACGGACAGCAGCCTCGGGTAAGACTAAAGGGGAAGGGGCGTCGGGTAAGACTAACGGACAGCAGCCTCGGGTAAGACTAACGGGGAAGGGGCGTCGGGTAAGACTAACGGGGAAGGGGCGTCGGGTAAGACTAAAGGGGAAGGGGCGTCGGGTAAGACTAAAGGGGAAGGGGCGTCGGGTAAGACTAACGGGGAAGGGGCGTCGGGTAAGACTAACGGGGAAGGGGCGTCGGGTAAGACTAACGGGGAAGGGGCGTCGGGTAAGACTAACGGGGAAGGGGCGTCGGGTAAGACTAAAGGGGAAGGGGCGTCGGGTAAGACTAAAGGGGAAGGGGCGTCGGGTAAGACTAAAGGGGAAGGGGCGTCGGGTAAGACTAACGGGGAAGGGGCGTCGGGTAAGACTAACGGGGAAGGGGCGTCGGGTAAGACTAAAGGGGAAGGGGCGTCGGGTAAGACTAAAGGGGAAGGGGCGTCGGGTAAGACTAACGGGGAAGGGGCGTCGGGTAAGACTAACGGGACAGCAGCCTCGGGTAAGACTAAAGGGGAAGGGGCGTCGGGTAAGACTAACGGGACAGCAGCCTCGGGTAAGACTAAAGGGGAAGGGGCGTCGGGTAAGACTAACCGGACAGCAGCCTCGGGTAAGACTAAAGGGGAAGGGGCGTCGGGTAAGACTAACGGACAGCAGCCTCGGGTAAGACTAAAGGGGAAGGGGCGTCGGGTAAGACTAATGGACAGCAGCCTCGGGTAAGACTAAAGGGGAAGGGGCGTCGGGTAAGACTAACGGACAGCAGCCTCGGGTAAGACTAAAGGGGAAGGGGCGTCGGGTAAGACTAACGGACAGCAGCCTCGGGTAAGACTAACGGGGAAGGGGCGTCGGGTAAGACTAACGGGGAAGGGGCGTCGGGTAAGACTAAAGGGGAAGGGGCGTCGGGTAAGACTAAAGGGGAAGGGGCGTCGGGTAAGACTAAAGGGGAAGGGGCGTCGGGTAAGACTAAAGGGGAAGGGGCGTCGGGTAAGACTAACGGACAGCAGCCTCGGGTAAGACTAAAGGGGAAGGGGCGTCGGGTAAGACTAACGGACAGCAGCCTCGGGTAAGACTAAAGGGGAAGGGGCGTCGGGTAAGACTAACGGACAGCAGCCTCGGGTAAGACTAACGGGGAAGGGGCGTCGGGTAAGACTAAAGGGGAAGGGGCGTCGGGTAAGACTAACGGACAGCAGCCTCGGGTAAGACTAAAGGGGAAGGGGCGTCGGGTAAGACTAACGGACAGCAGCCTCGGGTAAGACTAACGGGGAAGGGGCGTCGGGTAAGACTAACGGACAGCAGCCTCGGGTAAGACTAACGGGGAAGGGGCGTCGGGTAAGACTAAAGGGGAAGGGGCGTCGGGTAAGACTAAAGGGGAAGGGGCGTCGGGTAAGACTAACGGGACAGCAGCCTCGGGTAAGACTAACGGGGAAGGGGCGTCGGGTAAGACTAAAGGGGAAGGGGCGTCGGGTAAGACTAAAGGGGAAGGGGCGTCGGGTAAGACTAACGGGACAGCAGCCTCGGGTAAGACTAACGGGGAAGGGGCGTCGGGTAAGACTAAAGGGGAAGGGGCGTCGGGTAAGACTAAAGGGGAAGGGGCGTCGGGTAAGACTAACGGGACAGCAGCCTCGGGTAAGACTAACGGGGAAGGGGCGTCGGGTAAGACTAAAGGGGAAGGGGCGTCGGGTAAGACTAAAGGGGAAGGGGCGTCGGGTAAGACTAACGGGACAGCAGCCTCGGGTAAGACTAACGGGGAAGGGGCGTCGGGTAAGACTAAAGGGGAAGGGGCGTCGGGTAAGACTAACGGGACAGCGGCCTCGGGTAAGACTAAAGGGGAAGGGGCGTCGGGTAAGACTAAAGGGGAAGGGGCGTCGGGTAAGACTAAAGGGGAAGGGGCGTCGGGTAAGACTAAAGGGGAAGGGGCGTCGGGTAAGACTAAAGGGGAAGGGGCGTCGGGTAAGACTAAAGGGGAAGGGGCGTCGGGTAAGACTAAAGGGGAAGGGGCGTCGGGTAAGACTAAAGGGGAAGGGGCGTCGGGTAAGACTAAAGGGGAAGGGGCGTCGGGTAAGACTAAAGGGGAAGGGGCGTCGGGTAAGACTAAAGGGGAAGGGGCGTCGGGTAAGACTAAAGGGGAAGGGGCGTCGGGTAAGACTAACGGGGAAGGGGCGTCGGGTAAGACTAAAGGGGAAGGGGCGTCGGGTAAGACTAAAGGGGAAGGGGCGTCGGGTAAGACTAAAGGGGAAGGGGCGTCGGGTAAGACTAACGGGGAAGGGGCGTCGGGTAAGACTAAAGGGGAAGGGGCGTCGGGTAAGACTAAAGGGGAAGGGGCGTCGGGTAAGACTAAAGGGGAAGGGGCGTCGGGTAAGACTAAAGGGGAAGGGGCGTCGGGTAAGACTAACGGGGAAGGGGCGTCGGGTAAGACTAACGGGGAAGGGGCGTCGGGTAAGACTAAAGGGGAAGGGGCGTCGGGTAAGACTAAAGGGGAAGGGGCGTCGGGTAAGACTAACGGGGAAGGGGCGTCGGGTAAGACTAACGGGACAGCAGCCTCGGGTAAGACTAAAGGGGAAGGGGCGTCGGGTAAGACTAACGGGACAGCAGCCTCGGGTAAGACTAAAGGGGAAGGGGCGTCGGGTAAGACTAACCGGACAGCAGCCTCGGGTAAGACTAAAGGGGAAGGGGCGTCGGGTAAGACTAACGGACAGCAGCCTCGGGTAAGACTAAAGGGGAAGGGGCGTCGGGTAAGACTAACGGACAGCAGCCTCGGGTAAGACTAAAGGGGAAGGGGCGTCGGGTAAGACTAACGGACAGCAGCCTCGGGTAAGACTAAAGGGGAAGGGGCGTCGGGTAAGACTAACGGACAGCAGCCTCGGGTAAGACTAACGGGGAAGGGGCGTCGGGTAAGACTAACGGGGAAGGGGCGTCGGGTAAGACTAACGGGGAAGGGGCGTCGGGTAAGACTAAAGGGGAAGGGGCGTCGGGTAAGACTAAAGGGGAAGGGGCGTCAGGTAAGACTAACGGGGAAGGGGCGTCGGGTAAGACTAACGGGGAAGGGGCGTCGGGTAAGACTAACGGGGAAGGGGCGTCGGGTAAGACTAAAGGGGAAGGGGCGTCGGGTAAGACTAAAGGGGAAGGGGCGTCGGGTAAGACTAAAGGGGAAGGGGCGTCGGGTAAGACTAACGGGGAAGGGGCGTCGGGTAAGACTAACGGGGAAGGGGCGTCGGGTAAGACTAACGGGGAAGGGGCGTCGGGTAAGACTAAAGGGGAAGGGGCGTCGGGTAAGACTAAAGGGGAAGGGGCGTCGGGTAAGACTAAAGGGGAAGGGGCGTCGGGTAAGACTAACGGGGAAGGGGCGTCGGGTAAGACTAACGGGGAAGGGGCGTCGGGTAAGACTAACGGGGAAGGGGCGTCGGGTAAGACTAACGGGGAAGGGGCGTCGGGTAAGACTAAAGGGGAAGGGGCGTCGGGTAAGACTAAAGGGGAAGGGGCGTCGGGTAAGACTAAAGGGGAAGGGGCGTCGGGTAAGACTAACGGGGAAGGGGCGTCGGGTAAGACTAAAGGGGAAGGGGCGTCGGGTAAGACTAAAGGGGAAGGGGCGTCGGGTAAGACTAACGGGGAAGGGGCGTCGGGTAAGACTAACGGGACAGCAGCCTCGGGTAAGACTAAAGGGGAAGGGGCGTCGGGTAAGACTAACGGGACAGCAGCCTCGGGTAAGACTAAAGGGGAAGGGGCGTCGGGTAAGACTAACCGGACAGCAGCCTCGGGTAAGACTAAAGGGGAAGGGGCGTCGGGTAAGACTAACGGACAGCAGCCTCGGGTAAGACTAAAGGGGAAGGGGCGTCGGGTAAGACTAACGGACAGCAGCCTCGGGTAAGACTAAAGGGGAAGGGGCGTCGGGTAAGACTAACGGACAGCAGCCTCGGGTAAGACTAAAGGGGAAGGGGCGTCGGGTAAGACTAACGGACAGCAGCCTCGGGTAAGACTAACGGGGAAGGGGCGTCGGGTAAGACTAACGGGGAAGGGGCGTCGGGTAAGACTAAAGGGGAAGGGGCGTCGGGTAAGACTAAAGGGGAAGGGGCGTCGGGTAAGACTAAAGGGGAAGGGGCGTCGGGTAAGACTAAAGGGGAAGGGGCGTCGGGTAAGACTAACGGACAGCAGCCTCGGGTAAGACTAAAGGGGAAGGGGCGTCGGGTAAGACTAACGGACAGCAGCCTCGGGTAAGACTAAAGGGGAAGGGGCGTCGGGTAAGACTAACGGACAGCAGCCTCGGGTAAGACTAACGGGGAAGGGGCGTCGGGTAAGACTAAAGGGGAAGGGGCGTCGGGTAAGACTAACGGACAGCAGCCTCGGGTAAGACTAAAGGGGAAGGGGCGTCGGGTAAGACTAACGGACAGCAGCCTCGGGTAAGACTAACGGGGAAGGGGCGTCGGGTAAGACTAACGGACAGCAGCCTCGGGTAAGACTAAAGGGGAAGGGGCGTCGGGTAAGACTAACCGGACAGCAGCCTCGGGTAAGACTAAAGGGGAAGGGGCGTCGGGTAAGACTAACCGGACAGCAGCCTCGGGTAAGACTAAAGGGGAAGGGGCGTCGGGTAAGACTAACCGGACAGCAGCCTCGGGTAAGACTAAAGGGGAAGGGGCGTCGGGTAAGACTAACGGGACAGCAGCCTCGGGTAAGACTAAAGGGGAAGGGGCGTCGGGTAAGACTAAAGGGGAAGGGGCGTCGGGTAAGACTAAAGGGGAAGCAGCCTCGGGTAAGACTAAAGGGGAAGGGGCGTCGGGTAAGACTAAAGGGGAAGGGGCCTCGGGTAAGACTAAAGGGGAAGGGGCGTCGGGTAAGACTAAAGGGGAAGGGGCGTCGGGTAAGACTAAAGGGGAAGGGGCGTCGGGTAAGACTAAAGGGGAAGGGGCGTCGGGTAAGACTAAAGGGGAAGGGGCGTCGGGTAAGACTAAAGGGGAAGGGGCGTCGGGTAAGACTAAAGGGGAAGGGGCGTCGGGTAAGACTAAAGGGGAAGGGGCGTCGGGTAAGACTAACCGGACAGCAGCCTCGGGTAAGACTAAAGGGGAAGGGGCGTCGGGTAAGACTAAAGGGGAAGGGGCGTCGGGTAAGACTAAAGGGGAAGGGGCGTCGGGTAAGACTAAAGGGGAAGGGGCCTCGGGTAAGACTAAAGGGGAAGGGGCGTCGGGTAAGACTAAAGGGGAAGGGGCGTCGGGTAAGACTAAAGGGGAAGGGGCGTCGGGTAAGACTAAAGGGGAAGGGGCGTCGGGTAAGACTAAAGGGGAAGGGGCCTCGGGTAAGACTAAAGGGGAAGGGGCGTCGGGTAAGACTAAAGGGGAAGGGGCGTCGGGTAAGACTAAAGGGGAAGGGGCGTCGGGTAAGACTAAAGGGGAAGGGGCGTCGGGTAAGACTAAAGGGGAAGGGGCGTCGGGTAAGACTAAAGGGGAAGGGGCGTCGGGTAAGACTAAAGGGGAAGGGGCGTCGGGTAAGACTAAAGGGGAAGGGGCGTCGGGTAAGACTAAAGGGGAAGGGGCGTCGGGTAAGACTAACCGGACAGCAGCCTCGGGTAAGACTAAAGGGGAAGGGGCGTCGGGTAAGACTAAAGGGGAAGGGGCGTCGGGTAAGACTAAAGGGGAAGGGGCGTCGGGTAAGACTAAAGGGGAAGGGGCCTCGGGTAAGACTAAAGGGGAAGGGGCGTCGGGTAAGACTAAAGGGGAAGGGGCGTCGGGTAAGACTAACCGGACAGCAGCCTCGGGTAAGACTAAAGGGGAAGGGGCGTCGGGTAAGACTAAAGGGGAAGGGGCGTCGGGTAAGACTAAAGGGGAAGGGGCGTCGGGTAAGACTAAAGGGGAAGGGGCCTCGGGTAAGACTAAAGGGGAAGGGGCCTCGGGTAAGACTAACCGGACAGCAGCCTCGGGTAAGACTAAAGGGGAAGGGGCGTCGGGTAAGACTAAAGGGGAAGGGGCGTCGGGTAAGACTAAAGGGGAAGGGGCGTCGGGTAAGACTAAAGGGGAAGGGGCCTCGGGTAAGACTAAAGGGGAAGGGGCCTCGGGTAAGACTAAAGGGGAAGGGGCCTCGGGTAAGACTAAAGGGGAAGGGGCGTCTCTCTTTGTTAACAACAGCTGGTCTCTAATGTTAAGGAAGTCTCAAGAGTTCGAATAGCTCACGATAAAGCTGCAGACCATACTATTTACCAAGATAGTTTTTTAAATCTATATTTTTTGTAGCTGTCTATTTACCACGACAAACCGATGCTGGCACTAAGACCTCACTCAACGAGCTGTTTAAGGGCCATAAGCAAACAAGAAAATTAACATCCAGAGGCGGCGCTCCTAGTGGCCGGTGATTTGAATGTAGGGAAACTGAAATCTGTTTTTACCTCATTTTTACCAGCATGTCTCCTGTGCAACTAGAGGAGACAAAACTCTAGATCACCTTTACTCCACACACAGAAACACATACAAAGCTCTCCCTCATCCTCCCTTTGGCAAATCAGACCAGAACTCTGTCCTCCTGCTTCCTGCTTTCAAGCAAAACCTCAAACAGGAAGTACCAGTGACGCGCTCAATACGGAAGTGGTCCGATGAAGCGAATGCTAAGCTACAGGACTGTTTCGCTAGCACAGACTGGAATATGTTCCGGGATTCATCCAATGGCATTGAGGAGTTTACCACATTAGTCACCGGCTTCATTAATAAGTGCATCGATGATGTCGTCTCCACAGTGACCGTACGTACATATCCTAACCAGAAGCCATGGACTACAGGAAACATCCCCACTGAGCTAAAGCTGCTGCTTTTAAGGAGCGGGACACTAATCGACACTTATAAGAAAATCCCGCTGCAACCACCGACGAGGTATCAAACAGGCAAAGAGTCAATACAGAACTAAGATCGTCTGATGTGGCAGGGCTTGCAAACTATCATGGATTACAAAGGGAAAACCAGTCGCGAGCTACCCAGTGACACAAGCCTACCAGACGAGCTAAATGCCTTTTATGTTTGCTTCGACATGAGCGCACCATCTGTTCCGGATGACTGTGATGACACTCTGTGAGTAAGACCTTGAAATAGGTTAGCATTCACAAGGCCGCAGGGCCAGATGGATTACCAGGACACATACTGAAAGCATGCGCTAACCAGTTGGCAAGTGTCTTCACTGACATTTTCAACCTGTCCCTGTCTGTAATACCTACATGTTTCAAGCAGACCACCATAGTCCCTGTGCCCAAGAACGCCAAGGTAACCTGTCTAAATGATTATCGCCCCGTAGCACTCACATCTGTAGCCATGAAATGCTTTGAAAAGCTGGTCATGGGCTCACATCAACACCATCATCCCCCCCCCTGGACCCACTCCAATTCGCATACCGCCCCAACAGATCCACAGATGACGCAGTATCTATTGCACTCCACACTGCCCTTTCCCACCTGGACAAGAGGAACATCTATGTAAGAATGCTGTTAATTGACTACAGCTCAGCGTTCAACACCATAGTGCCCTCAAAGCTCATCACTAAGCTAAGGACGCTGGGACTAAACACCTCCCTCTGCAACTGGATCCTGGACTTCCTGACGTGCAGCCCCCCAGGTGGTGAGGGTAGGTAACAACACATCCGCCACGCTGATCCTCAACACGGGGGCCCCTCAGGGGTGCATGCTTAGTCCCCTCCTGTACTCCCTGTTCACCCACGACTGCGTGGCCGCGCATGACTCCAACACCATCATTTGTTTGCTGACGACACGACAGTGGTAGGCCTGATCACCGACGATGATGAGACAGCCTATAGGGAGGAGATCAATGACTTGAATGTGTGGTGCCAGGACAACAACCTCTCCCTGAACGTCAGCAAGGAGCTGATCGTGGACTACAGGAAATTAAGGGCCGAGCACGCCCTCATCCACATAGACGGAGCTGTAGGGGAGAGGGTCGAGAGCTTCAAGTTCCTCGGTGTCCACGTCACTAAGGAATTAACATGGTCCACACACACCAACACAGTTGTGAAGAAGGCGCGACAACGCCTCTTCCTCCTCAGGAGGCTGAAACGATTTCGCATGGGCCCTCAGATCCTCAAAAAGGTCTACAGCTGTACCATTGAGAGCATCGACTGGTTGTGTCACCCCTTTGTATGGCAACTGCTTGGCATTAGACCGCAAGGCGCTACAGAGGGTACATCACCGGGGCCGAGTTCCCTGCCATCCAGGATTTTTATACCAGGCGGTGTCAGAGGAAGGCCCTAAAAATGGTAAAAGACTCCAGACTCAGACTGCTCGCTCTCTGCTACGGTACGGCAAGCGGTACCAATGCACCAAGTCTGGAACCAACAGGACCCTGAACAATTTCTACCCTTAAGCCATAAGACTACTAAATAGTTAATCAAATAGCTACATTGGCATTGACCCTTTTTGCATTAACGCACTGACTATGCACGCACACTGGACTCTAGCCATACACTCTCTCACACACACACACACACACACACACACACACTCACACACACACACACACACACACACTGTCGCCACACAGACACTTCCACACTCACCACATACCCTGCCGCTACTGTTTATTATCTATCCTGTTGTCTAGTCACTTTACCCCTACCTACAGTATACTGCTGCTACTGTCTATTATCTATCCTGTTGCCTAGTCCCTTTACCCCTACCTACAGTATACTGCTGCTACTGTCTATTATCTATCCTGTTGTCTAGTCACTTTACCCCTACCTACAGTATACTGCTGCTACTGTCTATTATCTATCCTGTTGCCTAGTCACTTTACCCCTACCTACAGTATACTGCTGCTACTGTCTATTATCTATCCTGTTGTCTAGTCACTTTACCCCTACCTACAGTATACTGCTGCTACTGTCTATTATCTATCCTGTTGTCTAGTCCCTTTACCCCTACCTACAGTATACTGCTGCTACTGTCTATTATCTATCCTGTTGCCTAGTCACTTTACCCCTACCTACAGTATACTGCTGCTACTGTCTATTATCTATCCTGTTGCCTAGTCACTTTACCCCTACCTACAGTGCATTCGGAAAAGTATTCAGCCCCCTTGACTTTTTCCACATTTTGTTACGTTACAGCCTTATTCTAAAATGTATTTAAAAATAATAATAATGCATCAATCTACACACAATACCCCATAATAACCCCGCCCACCCGACTAGAATCACTACTCTCGACGGGTCTGACCTAGAGTATGTGGACAACTACAAATACCTAGGTGTCTGGTTAGACTGTAAACTCTCCTTCCAGACTCACATTAAGAATATCCAATCCAAAGTTAAATCTAGAATCGGCTTCCTATTTCGCAACAAAGCCTCCTTCACTCATGCTGCTAAACATGCCCTCGTAAAACGGACTATCCTACCGATCCTTGACTTCGGCGATGTCATTTACAAAATAGCCTCCAACACTCTACTCAGCAAATTGGATGTAGTCTATCACAGTGCCATCTGTTTTGTCACCAAAGCCCCATATACTACCCACCATTGTTGGCTGGCCCTCACTACGTATTTGTCGCCAAACCCACTGGCTCCAGGTCATCTATAAATCACTGCTAGGCAAATCCCCGCCTTATCTTAGCTCATTGGTCACCATAGCAGCACCCACCCGTAGTCTGCGCTCCAGCAGGTATATCTCACTGGTCATCCCCAAAGCCAACACCTCCTTTGGCCGCCATTCCTTCCAGTTCTCTGCTGCCAATGACTGGAACGAATTGCAAAAATCTCTGAAGCTGGAGACTCTTATCTCCCTCACTAACTTTAAGCATCAGTTGTCAGAGCACCTTACCGATCACTGCACCTGTACACAGCCCATCTGTAATTAGCCCACCCAACTACCTCATCCCTATATTGTTATTTATTTTGTTATTTTGCACCCCAGTATCTCTATTTGCACATAATCTCTTGCACCTCTAGCATTCCAGTGTTAATACTAATTGTAATTATTTTGCACTATAGCCTATTTATTGCCTTACCTCCATAACTTGCTACATTTGCACACACTGTATATAGATTTTCTGTAGTATTTTTTATTTTTTTTTACCCCATATGTAACTCTGTGTTGTTTTTATCGCACTGCTTTGCTTTATCTTGGCCAGGTCGCAGTTATAAATGAGAACTTGTTCTCAACTGGCTTACCTGGTTAAATAAAAAAATAATTTTTTTTTATGAGAAAGTAAAAATAGGTTTTCAGAAATTTTAGCAAATGTAAAAAATAAAACTGAAATATCACATTTACATAAGTATTCAGACCCTTTACTCAGTACTTTGTTGAAGCACCTTTGGCAGCCATTACAGCCTCGAGTCTTCTTGGGTATGACGCTACAAGCTTGGCACACCTGTATTTGGGGAGTTTCTCCCATTAACATTTAACATTTAAGTCATTTAGCAGACGCTCTTATCCAGAGCGACTTACAAATTGGTGCATTCACCCTATAGCCAGTGGGTTAACCACTTTACTATTTTTATTTTTTTTTTAATTTTTTTTGGGGGGGGGGGGGGGGGTAGAAGGATTACTTCATCCTATCCCAGGTATTCCTTAAAGAGGTGGGGTTTCAAATGTCTCCGGAAGGTGGTGAGTGACTCCGCTGTCCTGGCGTCGTGAGGGAGCTTGTTCCACCATTGGGGTGCCAGAGCAGCGAACAGTTTTGACTGGGCTGAGCGGGAACTATGCTTCCGCAGAGGAAGGGGAGCCAGCAGGCCAGATGTGGATGAACGCAATGCCCTCGTTTGGGTGTAGGGACTGATCAGAGCCTGAAGGTACGGAGGTGCCGTTCCCCTCACTGCTCCATAGGCAAGCACCATGGTCTTGTAACGGATGCGAGCTTCAACTGGAAGCCAGTGGAGTGTGCGGAGGAGGGGGGTGACGTGAGAGAACTTGGGAAGGTTGAACACCAGACGGGCTGCGGCATTCTGGATGAGTTGTAGGGGTTTAATGGCACAGGCAGGGAGCCCAGCCAACAGCGAGTTGCAGTAATCCAGACGGGAGATGACAAGTGCCTGGATTAGGACCTGTGCCGCTTCCTGTGTAAGGCAGGGTCGTACTCTCCGAATGTTGTAGAGCATGAACCTGCAGGATCGGGTCACCGCCTTGATATTAGCGGAGAACGACAGGGTGTTGTCCAGGGTCACGCCAAGGCTCTTCGCACTCTGGGAGGAGGACACAACGGAGTTGTCAACCGTGATGGCGAGATCATGGAACGGGCAGTCCTTCCCAGGGAGGAAGAGCAGCTCCGTCTTGCCAGGGTTCAGCTTGAGGTGGTGATCCGTCATCCATTCTGATATGTCGGCCAGACATGCAGAGATGCGATTCGCCACCTGGTTATCAGAAGGGGGAAAGGAGAAGATTAGTTGTGTATCGTCAGCATAGCAATGATAGGAGAGGCCATGTGAGGATATGACAGAGCCAAGTGACTTGGTGTATAGGGAGAAAAGGAGAGGGCCTAGAACTGAGCCCTGGGGGACACCAGTGGTGAGAGCACGTGGTGCGGAGACAGCTTCTCGCCACACCACTTGGTAGGAGCGACCGGTCAGGTAGGACGCAATCCAGGAGTGAGCCGCGCCGGAGATGCCCAGCTCGGAGAGGGTGGAGAGGAGGATCAGATGGTTCACAGTATCAAAGGCAGCAGACAGGTCTAGAAGGACAAGAGCAGAGGAGAGAGAGTTAGCTTTAGCAGTGCGGAGAGCCTCCGTGACACAGAGAAGAGCAGTCTCAGTTGAATGACCAGTCCTGAAACCTGACTGGTTTGGATCAAGAAGGTCATTCTGAGAGAGATAGCAAGAGAGTTGGCTAAAGACGGCACGCTCAATAGTTTTGGAAAGAAAAGAAAGAAGGGATACTGGTCTGTAGTTGTTGACATCAGTGGGATCGAGTGTTGGTTTTTTGAGAAGGGGTGCAACTCTCGCTCTCTTGAAGACGGAAGGGACATGGCCAGCAGTCAAGGATGAGTTGATCAGCGAGGTGAGGTAGGGGAGAAAGTCACCGGAGATGGTCTGGAGAAGAGAGGAGGGGATGGGGTCAAGCGGGCAGGTTGTTGGGCGGCCTGCAGTCACTAGTCGCAAGATTTTATCTGGAGAGAGAGGGGAGAAAGAAGTCAAAGCATAGGGTAGGGCAGTGTGAGCAGGACCAGCAGTGTCATTAGACTTAACAAACGAGGATCGGATGTCGTCAACCTTCTTTTCAAAGTGGTTCAGCAGTGAGGAGAATGTGGCAAAGAGCTTCCTAGGGTTAGAGGCAGATGCTTGGAATTTAGAGTGGTAGAAAGTGGCCTTAGCAGCAGAAACAGATGAAGAAAATGTAGAGAGGAGGGAGTGAAAAGATGCCAGGTCGGCAGGGAGTTTAGTTTTCTTCCATTTCCGCTCCGCTGCCCGGAGCTCTGTTCTGTGAGCTCGCAATGAGTCATCAAGCCACGGAGCTGGAGGGGAGGACCGAGCCGGCCGGGAGGATAGGGGACACAGGGAGTCAAAGGATGTAGAGAGGGAGGAGAGGAGGGTTGAGGAGGCAGAATCAGGAGATTGGAGGGAGAAGGATTGACCAGAGGGAAGAGATGATAGGATGGAAGAGGAGAGAGTAGTGGGAGAGAGAGAGCGAAGGTTGCGGCGGCGCGTTACCATCTGTGTAGGGGCAGAGTGAGTAGTGTTGGAGGAGAGCGAGAGAGAAAAGGATACAAAGTAGTGGTCGGAGACATGGAGGGGAGTTGCAGTGAGATTAGTAGAAGAGCAACATCTAGTAAAGATTAAGTCAAGCGTATTGCCTGCCTTGTGAGTAGGGGGGGACGGTGAGAGGGTGAGGTCAAAAGAGGAGAGGAGTGGAAAGAAGGAGGCAGAGAGAAATGAGTCAAATGTAGACGTAGGGAGGTTGAAATCCCCCAAAACTGTGAAGGGTGAGCCATCCTCAGGAAAGGAACTTATCAAGGCGTCAAGCTCATTGATGAACTCTCCAAGGGAACCTGGAGGGCGATAGATGACAAGGATATTAAGCTTAAATGGGCTAGTGACTGTGACAGCGTGGAATTCAAATGAGGAGATAGACAGATGGGTTAGGGGAAAAATTGAGAATGACCACTTGGTAGAGATGAGGATTCCTGTGCCACCACCCCTCTGACCAGATGCTCTCGGGGTATGCGAGAACACATGGTCAGACGAGGAGAGAGCAGTAGGAGTAGCAGTGTTTTCAGTGGTAATCCATGTTTCCGTCAGCGCCAGGAAGTCGAGGGACTGGAGGGTAGCATAGGCTGGGATGAAGTCAGCCTTGTTGGCGGCAGAACGGCAGTTCCAGAGGCTGCCTGAGACCTGGAACTCCAGGTGTGTGGTGCGTGCAGGGACCACCAGGTTAGAGAGGCAGCAGCCACGCGGTGTGAGGCGTTTGTGTAGCCTGTGCGGAGAGGAGAGAACAGGGATAGGCAGAGGCATAGTTGACAGGCTGCAGCAGATGGCTACAATAATGCAGAGGAGAAAGGAAAGAAATGAACTAAACATCTGGGAAAGGAGAGAGCAGGCCTCCCTCACCAAAAAAATATAACTCTCCCAACTTCCACCTCAGAAACTATAATTGTTTCACTGAACCACCCGAATAAAACTCTCCCAACTTCCACTTTAGAAATTAGAATTGTTGTAAACTACAGCAGACTGTTATCAGTAGCTGTAATTAAGTACAGCAGCTACCAACCACCTAACGTTAATGCCTTGGATAATGAGGTTAGAAAAACAGCTGAATGGTGGCAGCTAGCTGGCTCAATCACAGGTACTCTTAAGCGTGAAATAACATTGGAAACAACTAACCACAGTTGCTAAAAGTTACCAGTAGCTACCCGCTAGCTAGCTAGCTAGCTTTGTTGGTCCAAGTAGTGGGTAAGCTAGCCTCGTGCTTCGCCGGGGTCCACCGAATACAATACTTACCTACAATAATTACCTACAATAACCTACAATAACTACCTGAGTAAACTACCTATATACCATTCTTCTCTGCAGATCCTCAAGCTCTGTCAGGTTGTAATGGGTAGTAGTAAAATATGTGTGAAGATCTAACTGTAAGTCGCTCTGGATAAGAGCGTCTACTAAATGACTAAAATGTAAAATCAGGTGCCTTCAGTATAATTAAATATGTTTCATTGTGCGAATTGTTTGCCCCCTTGATTGTTTCTTTTTGATCCATTTCCCATTACATCACCAGTAGTAAACCTATGGAATAGATCCACAGACAGAAAGGGAAGCAGACAAGGCTTCAAACAATGAAGTAGGCCTATGTTTTCAAAATGCCTCCAGCTCACAAGTGGTGGTGGTGCTGTTGAACGGTGAATGGGAGGCGCGCTTCAATCAGGGATGAGAAATAAAAATAGTAGTTTTAATCATCAAAACACGCGATTGCATATAGAATTGTTGCGCGATGAATTGGTCTTAGCTAATTTTCCCCAAAACATCGGACACTCTCCAGCGGTTGGAGGACTAAATCACCTCGAGCTCAACATTTAAAATGGACTGGAAAATAACGGTAAGTTTAGCGACTAACGACACCCTTCTAGCTAGCTGACCCCTTGATTTTCAGTGCAATTTATGTAAGTTAAGTTAGGATTTGAGAGTTTTCAAAAAAAAGTTATACATGTACACATTTTGTGGGACACGCTGCATATTGTAAAATTCGACTGCGCGACAGACCACACATCATTTAATATCCAACTTTTTACCCCTGAAATATAGCTAACAGATTTTCTAATGTTGCTAGCTTAGTTGCTAAATGTTGATAGAACTGCTTAGTAACCAAAAAGGGAGAAAAAAATGGTAAGTGTTACATATCACGAAAACAGCTGAATGTTGTCAAGCTTTATCGTATCAACATTGGAGTCCTCTGACGGAGGCGTTTTGCACAATCTGCAAAAATATATTTGGAACTTTGAACCATGAACTTTTTGACACCTATCACTGTTGGCCATGTTTCATCTTACAACAGCTACATAGAGGCAGTATTTAGTCAAATGTTACAATGTATGCATCAATATTAAACTAATTGGGACACTCATTTTCATTACAGATAACATCAAACAAAAAAACTTGGGTACACTTTCAGTTATTGTGAAAACTTTCATCACCTTTCAATGCCTTAGCTTTCAAATGTAAATGTTTATACATATTCAGATGGAGTTATCTTTCTAAAATGTGTATAGTATGCCAAGTTAATTAGCTACATGTATTTCCCACCACAGCATGGAGAAAGTCAAGAGGAAGCAGTGGAGTGAGGAGGACATGTTCCATGCCATGGAGGACTGCGGGGCAGGGATGGCTATCCGCCAGGCTGCCAAGGTTAGGCATCTTTTGTTTTTAGGAGATTACCGTGTGTATGTGAATTTTATCTGCTAGTAACAGTTTTCTTTTCTTATCTACCAAGGTGCATGGTGTACCTCGGCAGACCCTGGCGGACGGGCTGAGCGGCCGGGTGACCCGTGGTTGTCGCAGTGGACCACCCACATTGCTTGCATCAGAGGATGAAAATTCTCTGGTGCAGTACTGTATCTACAGCGCCAGCCATGGGTTCACCTTCACCAGACAGAGGCTGATGAAATACGCCGACAAAATACACAGGTATTTGATGTTCTATGTGTTTATGTATGTAGACTGGTGGACTGACTGTTCTCAATGTGTGTGATGTAAATGTGGATGTGTATGGTGATGCCAAAATAAACATTTTCATCCTGGATGGACAATTATATGTATTCTATTCTATTGTAGGTTTCGGCACCCAGGGGAAACAATCCCGCCACTGGGGAAGCGGTGGTGGGAAATGTTCAGGAGGAGCCACGAGAACCTGCGCGTGAGGAGGCAGGACACCCTGGACAGGGGGAGAGCTGAGTGTGTCCGACGATGGACACCTTCTTCACTTCTTATGAGAAGCACTTGGAGGAGAGTGGGTTGAGGGAGAAACCCAGACAAATCTATAACTGCGATGAGTCTGGGTTTCGTAGCGACCAGAGCAGGCACAAAGTGCTGGCTCCCCGGGGCGCAAAACACGTGTACCAGCAGGCTCTGGGGACCAAGGAGCACATCACAGTGCTGGCCTGCTTCAACGCAACTGGGGAGGACGTCCCCCCGTTTATCATCTACCCCAAGTGTTTCCCCGGTGGACACTACACACTGGGAGGCCCGCCCCCAAGCCTTGTATGGACAGTCAAACAGTGGCTACATTGACGGGGACCTGTTCAGGAAGTGGTTTCAACACTTCATTAAGCATGCAGTGAAAGAGCGCCCTCTCCTTCTCAAGTTCGATGGGCACAAGAGCCACATGGACCCGGAGGTGCTCGCGGCGGCACTAAGGGAAGGGGTTATACTTCTTTGTCTTCCACCACACTGCACCCGTGTCCTGCAGCCGCTGGACGTGGCATACTTTGGCCCTTTAAAGGCTGAGTTCTCCGAGGTAGCTGGAGACCTTAGCCATTTTGACCACTCCTACATGATAAACAAATCAGAATTTGCCAGAGTATTCCGCTACCCGTACCAGCGCTGCAAGGACATGTGCTATGTGGTGGAAGGGTTTAAGAAGTGTGGCCTCTTCCCTTTCGACCCTTCAGCTATTGAAGGGTCCCGTTTAATGCCGTCTCGGACCCTACCGGGTCCCACCACCGCCTCTCCTGGAACCAGAGGCACTGTGCCGTCCATCAGCACCTCCTCCCCAGTGACCACAGGAGGACCCTCAGCCCCTGCTCCAGTCCCAGTCCCTGCTCCAGCCCCAGGCCTAGCTCTAGCTCTAGAAGAGCACCCCCTAATAGAGGGGGGGCTGATAGCGTAGGACCTGGGGCACATCCTTACTGTCCTGAAATATCAGCTAGACCGAAACAGAAGACTCCCTGTGGTCGCCACATGCCTCACCGGGGAGGAATACTCGCGCCAGTGGCAGGAGAGGGGTGAGAAGGAGTGGGCCGAGGCAGAGGAGAAAGAGCATCGGGCAGCCCTCAGAACACAGAAGGCACAGGAGAGGGCTGCCATGGATGAGACCATTGACGCCATCGCCTCTGCTGCACCCCCCCGCTGGAACCACTCCTGACAGCTGCATCACCACTGCCAGTGCCTCCCAGTGTGCAACACCTGTAGGAGCCGCCGGAGTCCCCAGCTGCAGAAGAAGGCCACGTGCCTACTCTCCCGGCCACACCGTCGTCAGCCCCTCAACCCCACCGTTACAAACACCAGCTCCTCCAAGCCATCGTCGGCGGTTTTGTCCACCACCACCACGATGCACACCACCCCCCCCCCCCGTCTGTCACCACCAACACGGCCTCCTCTGGACCAACTGCCTCCTCCGTCTCCCCTGTCTGTCACCACCAACACGGCCTCCTCTGGACCAACTGCCTCCTCCGTCTCCCCAAGTCTGTCACCACCAACACGGCCTCCTCTGGACCAACTGCCTCCTCCGTCTCCCCAAGTCTGTCACCACCAACACGGCCTCCTCTGGACCAACTGCCTCCTCCGTCTCCCCTGGTCACACCATCATAGCAGCCTCGTCTGGTGTCCCTGGCCCCTTGCAATTTGAATACAGCCACCTCCACATGTTAAATTACCTCCACATGTTAAATTACAAAAAATGACTGTTATCTGTTTTATAAAACAGCAATGTAAAAAAAAAAAAAGAATCTCTCTTTCCATATCTACAGTCCATAGCACCAGCCCTCAATCATCACCACCTCCTCCAAAACTTCTGCGGCTTCCTCCAGAGGTATTGATGTAAAAAAGTTGAAAAGGGTTTTCATGAAACATGCTCTGTCTAACAGTACTTTTTCTCAAACTGCAGCACAGAGAAGGAAGAGAAAAGCTCCAGCGGTCACGCCACCCATGGCACCACTCTCAGGTACTTCATAATCTGTTTCTCTCTCTCTCTCTCTCTCTCAGTTGTATCCATTACTATTGTTGTTGAAGAACTTCTACATTTTGCAAAACCATGTTTATCAATTTTATTATTATTATTATTTTTTTATAAAAGAAGACACCACCTGCTGTGCTCGCTGCGGGGAGCGTGATCCGCCTGCAAGCTCCTCTCAGGAGTGTAGATCCGAGGTGCCATGGGTGTGCTGTGACTTCTGCCAGCACTGGTTCCACTGCAGGTGTGAGGTAGCGGTGGAGCTGGATTATTATTGGGATTTTTTGTGACAATATAGGGATGGAGGTCAATATTTAATTGTTTGTTTTGTTTGTGTTCATATGAAATTATTTATTTGTACAAAAAAAATACAATCTATATTTTTATATCTTGTGTATTTCTTCCTTTACTTTCCAAGTGCACCTCTGCAACACAAACTCCAACAGTGTTTTCATTGTTTATGTCACATTAGTGAAATTGAAGTTTTATTTTATGTAAATTATTCATACTCATATTTTAGTATTCAACTGTTATCTACTTTCTCAAAACATAAGATTAATCTGTAAAACAAATGAGACATTATTTGGTTACAAAACTGAATATTGTTGGTGAAGAACCATTTTTTAGGAGTCCACAGGAGGGCGCACCGGGCTACGCAATGAAAAGTTGACAGGCAAGTCATTATTTTTTACCGGAAGGCTAGCCAACTAGTCAACTATCTAGTAAACACTTCGGGTACGAGGTTGGTGTCTCTTTTTTCAACAAAATTAAGCGGATATATCTTGTAATTGAACAAAATAGTAAGGTGGCCAATAACTGGGGGCCGTGTGCCGATAATACGGGACGTATTTTTTTGCTAAACCGCTTATCAAAAAGCTGATAACAGTAGTATTTCCACTGAAATGTCAAACATGCTAATTGCTAAACCGTTAGCTAACATTTTTTACGACACCAATAATCACAAAACATTGATGGCTTGATCACAGGATAACGCTGTTGAAGGTAATATATTTATTAAACGCTGTTGAATATGCTGATAATACGGTATAAAAGCTCATGTTTTCCTCCAGCAGCAACCAGCTGAGGAGCAGCAGGAGAAATACAGCTCTGTAAACTGTGTATGTTGTGTATGCTGTGTATGCTGTGTATGCTGTGTATGTTGTGTATGCTCTGTAAACTGTGTATGCTGTGTATGCTGTGTATGCTGTGTATGCTGTGTATGCTGTGTATGCTGTGTATGCTGTGTATGTTGTGTATGCTGTGTATGCTCTGTAAACTGTGTATGCTGTGTATGCTGTGTATGCTGTGTATGCTGTGTATGCTGTGTATGCTGTGTATGCTGTGTATGCTGTGTAAACTGTGTATGCTGTGTATGCTGTGTATGCTGTGTATGCTGTGTATGCTGTGTATGCTGTGTATGCTGTGTATGCTGTGTATGCCGTGTATGTTGTGTAAACTGTGTATGCTGTGTAAACTGTGTATGCTGTGTATGCTGTGTAAGCTGTGTATGCTGTGTATGTTGTGTAAACTGTGTATGCTGTGCGTGTGATCGTTGTGTTGGATAAATATACTGAACCAAAATACAATGCAACACTGAACAATTTCAACAGTTATGAGTTACAGTTCATATAAGGAAATCAGTTAATTGAAATAAATTCGTTAGGCCCTGTGGCAGGAGAGGGGTGAGAAGGAGAGGGCCGAGGCAGAGGAGAAAGAGCGTCGGGCAGCCCTCAGAACACAGAGGGCACAGGAGAGGGCTGCCATGGATGAGACCATTGACGCCATCGCCTCTGCTGCACCCCCCCCGCTGGAACCACTCCTGACAGCTGCATCACCACTGCCAGTGCCTCCCAGTGTGCAACACCTGTAGGAGCCGCCGGAGTCCCCAGCTGCAGAAGAAGGCCACGTGCCTACTCTCCCGGCCACACCATCGTCGGCCCCTCAACCCCACCGTTACAAACACCAGCTCCTCCAAGCCATCTTCGGCGGTTTTGTCCACCACCACCCCAATGCACACCACCCACCCTGTCTGTCACCACCAACACGGCCTCCTCTGGACCAACTGCCTTCTCCGTCTCCCCTGTCTGTCACCACCAACACGGCCTCCTCTGGACCAACTGCCTTCTCCGTCTCCCCTGGTCACACCATCATAGCAGCCTCGTCTGGTGTCCCTGCCCCTTGCAATTTGAATACAGCCACCTCCACATGTTAAATAACAAAAAATGACTGTTATCTGTTTTACAAAACAGCAATGTAAAAAAAAAAAAAAGAATCTCTCTTTACATATCTACAGTCCATAGCACCAGCCCTCAAGTCATCTCCACCTCCTCCAAAACCTCTGCAGCTTCCTCCAGAGGTATTGATGTAAAAAAGTTGAAAAGGGTTTTCAAGAAACATGCTCTGTCTAACACTACTTTTTCTCAAAACTGCAGCACAGAAAAGGAAGAGAAAAGCTCCAGCGGTCACGCCACCCATGGCACCACTCTCAGGTATTTCATAATCTGATTATCTCTCTCTCTCTCAGTTGTATCCATTACTATTGTTGTTGAAGAACTTCTACATTTTGTAAAACCATATTAATCCATTTGTATTATTTGGTATAAAAGAAGACCACCTGCTGTGCTCGCTGCGGGGAGCGTGATCCGCCTGCAAGCTCCCCTCAGGAGTGTAGATCCGAGGTGCCATGGGTGTGCTGTGACTTCTGCCAGCACTGGTTCCACTGCAGGTGTGTGCAGTGGGATCAAGAGGTAGCGGTGGAGCTGGAATATTATTGGGATTTTTTGTGACAATATAGGGATGAGGTCGAGATTTAATTGTTTGTTTTGTTTGTGTTCATATGAAATTATTTATTAGTACAAAAAAATACAATATATATTTTTATTCAACCCATCTTGTGTATTTCTTCCTTTACTTTCCAAGTGCACCTCTGCAACACAAACTCCAACAGTGTTTTCATTGTTTATGTCACATTAGTGAAATTGAAGTTTTATTTTATGTAAATTATTCATACTCATATTTTAGTATTCAACTGTTATCTACTTTCTCAAAACATAAGATTAATCTGTAAAACAAATGAGACATTATTTGGTTACAACACTGAATATTGTTGGTGAAGAACCATTTTTTAGGAGTCCACAGGAGGGCGCACCGGGCTACGCAATGAAAAGTTGACAGGCAAGTCATTATTTTTTACCTGGAGACTAGCCAACTAGTCAACTATCTAGTAAACACTTCGGGTACGAGGTTGGTGTCTCTTTTTTCAACAAAATTAAGCGGATATATCTTGTAATTGAACAAAATAGTAAGGTGGCCAATAACTGGGGGCCGTATGCCGATAATACGGGACGTATTTTTTTGCTAAACCGCTTATCAAAAAGCTGATAACAGTAGTACTTCCACTGAAATGTCAAACATGCTAATTGCTAAACCGTTAGCTAACATTTTTTACGACATCAATAATCATTAAAACATTGATGGCTTGATCACAGGATAACGCTGTTGAAGGTAATATATTTATTAAACGCTGTTGAATATGCTGATAATACGGTATAAAAGCTCATGTTTTCCTCCAGCAGCAACCAGCTGAGGAGCAGCAGGAGAAATACAGCTCTGTAAACTGTGTATGCTGTGTATGCTGTGTATGCTGTGTATGCTGTGTATGTTGTGTATGCTGTGTAAGCTGTGTAAACTGTGTATGCTGTGTATGCTGTGTAAGCTCTGTAAACTGTGTATGCTGTGTAAGCTGTGTATGCTGTGTATGCTCTGTAAACTGTGTATGCTGTGTATGCTGTGTATGTTGTGTATGCTCTGTAAACTGTGTATGCTGTGTATGTTGTGTAAACTGTGTATGCTGTGCGTGTGATCGTTGTGTTGGATAAATATACTTTACAAAAATACAATGCAACACTGAACAATTTCAACAGTTATGAGTTACAGTTCATATAAGGAAATCAGTTAATTGAAATAAATTCATTAGGCCCTAATCTATGGATTTCACATGACTGGGCAGGGGTGCAGCCATGGGTGGGCCTGGGAGGGCATAGGCCAACCCACTGGGGAGCCAGAACCAGCCAATCAGAATACGTTTTTCCCCACAAAAGGGCTTTATTACATACAGAAATATTCCTCAATTACATCAGCTGTACGTGTGGCTGGTCTGACGATCCCGCAGGTAAAGAAGCCGGATGTGGAGGTCCTGGGCTGGCGTGGTTAGATGTGTTCTGCGGTTGTGAGGCCGGTTGGACGTACTGCCAAATTCTCTAAAACGACGTTGGAAGCGGCTTATGGTAGAGAAATTAACATTCAATTCTCTGGCAACAGCTCTGGTGGACATTCCTGCAGTCAGCATGCCAAATTGCACACTCCCTCAAAAGTTGAGACATATGTGGCATTGTGTTGTGTGACAAAACTGCACATTTTAGAGTGGCCTTTTATTGTCCACAGCACAAGGTGCATCTGTGTAATGATCATGTTGTTTAATCAGCTTCTTGATATGCCACACCTGTCAGGTGGATGGATTGTCTTGGCAAAAGAGAAATGCTCACTAAGAGGGATGTTAACACATTTGTGCACAAAATTGAAATAAGCTTTTTGTGCTTATGGAAACTTTCTGGGATTTTTTATTTCAGCTCATGAAACATGGGACCAACACTTTACATGTTGCGTATATATTTTTTGTTCAGTTTAGAAGATAGGCTACATGATGACTAATGAAAATACATTCACGCCAATTTAATTCCACTATAACCTATAGACAGATAAGCTGTATTTCCATCAATGAATAAAAAATATAATTTTGTTAAGGGATTTTCTTCCTCTCTCCACTCTCGCAACAGTCTTATTTATCGGCTTATCATTTATTTTATCATTTATTTATTTTGCCCAAAAGCCGGCCGGCAACGGAAACCCTGGTATGTGTGTGGAGGAAGAAAAGGTTACAGTGTGATGGAGAGTAGAGGAGAGGAGGAGGAAAGGGATACTATGGGATGGAGGGATGGATGGATGAAACAGAGGAATGTGTGTGTGTGTGTGTGTGTGTGTGTGTAATGAGGACTGCAGTCCAATGATCAATCAGCAGGTTTAGATACAGAAAATAACTGCTATCTATGTCAGAGAGAGAGAGACACAGAGAGAGAAAGAACGAGTGATGTGAGGAGGGAGATAGTGAGCGAGAGTTTAGGAACAGGGTTAAACAGTGACAGAGAACCTGCAGAGACAGAGAGAGAAGGAGCAAGAGAGACAGCACAGAGAGAGAGAGAAACAGAGAGAGAAAACTAGAGAGAGAGAGAGAAACAGAGCGAGAGAGAGAGAGAGAGAAACAGAGCGAGAGAGAGAGAGAGAGAAACAGAGCGAGAGAGAGAGAGAGAAACACAGAGAGAGAGAGAGACAGAGAGAGAGAGAGAGAGAGAGAGAGAGAGAGAAGGAGAGAGACAGAGAGAGAGAAAGAGAGAAAGAGAGAGAGAGAAAGAGAGAGAGAAGGAGCAAGAGAGAGAGAGAAACAGAGAGAGAGCACAGAGAGAGAGAGAGAGAGAGAGAGAGAGAGAGAGCACAGAGAGAGAGAGAGAGAGAGAGAGAGAGAGAGAGAGAGAGAGAAAGAGAGAGAGAGAGAAAGAGAGAGAGAAGGAGCAAGAGAGAGAGAGAAACAGAGAGAGAGAGAGAAGGAGCAAGAGAGAGAAACAGAGAGAGAGAGAGAGAAGGAGCAAGAGAGAGAAACAGAGAGAGAAACAGACAGAGAGAGAAGGAGCAAGAGAGAGAAAGAAACAGAGAGAGAAACAGAGAGACAGAGAGAGAAGGAGCAAGAGAGAGAGCACAGAGAGAGCGAGAAACAGAGAGAGAAACAGAGCGAGAAACAGAGCGAGAGAGAAACAGAGCGAGAGAGAGAGAGAAACAGAGCGAGAGAGAGAAACAGAGTGAGAGAGAGAGCGAGAGAAACAGAGCGAGAGAGAGAAACAGAGCGGGAGAGAGAAAGAGAGAGAGTAACAGAGAGAGAGAGAGAGTAACAGAGAGAGAGAGAGAGAGAGAGAGAGAGAGACTAAAACAATACAGAAATACACTACGGAAAAAGAAGGAACAGCATGTCAGAAATCAGCTCAATGTAACTGAAGAATCCATAGAATCTAACCACTTCTGGGAAAATTGGAAAACACTAAACAAACAACAACACAAAGAGCTATCTATCCAAAACAAAGATGTATGGGTAAACCACTTCTCCAATCTTTTTGTCCCTATAACCGAGAACAAACAGCAAAAAAATATACATGATCAAAAGCAAATCTTAGAATCAACTATTAAAGACTACCAGAACCCACTGGATTCTCCAATTACATTGAATGAACTACAGGACAAAATACAAACCCTCCAACCCAAAAAGGCCTGTGGTGTTGATGGTATCTTCAATGAAATGATAAAATATACAGACCACAAATTCCAATTAGCTATACTTAAACTCTTTAACATCATCCTTAGCTCTGGCATCTTCCACAATATTTGGAACCAAGGACTGATCACCCCAATCCACAAAAGTGGAGACAAATTTGACCCCAAGAACTACCGTGGGATATGCATCAACAGCAACCTTGGGAAAATCCTCTGCATTATCATTAACAGCAGACTAGTTAATTTCCTCAGTGAAAACAATGTACTGAGCAAATGTCAAATTGGCTTTTTACCAAATTACCGTACGACGGACCACGTATTCACCCTGCACACCCTAATTGACAAACAAACAAACCAAAACAAAGGCAAAGTCTTCTCATGCTTTGTTGATTTCAAAAAAGCTTTTGACTCAATTTGGCATGAGGGTCTGCTATACAAATTGATGGAAAGTGGGGTTGGGGGAAAAACATACAACATTATAAAATCCATGTACACAAACAAGTGTGCGGTTAAAATTGGCAAAAAACACACTTCTTTCCACAGGGCCGTGGGGTGAGACAGGGATGCAGTTTAAGCCCCACCCTCTTCAACATATATATCAACGAATTGGCGAGGGCACTAGAACAGTCTGCAGCACCCGGCCTCACCCTACTAGAATCTGAAGTCAAATGTCTACTGTTTGCTGATGATCTGGTGCTTCTGTCACCAACCAATGAGGGCCTACAGCAGCACCTAGATCTTCTGCACAGATTCTGTCAGACCTGGGCCCTGACAGTAAATCTCAATAAGACAAAAATAATGGTGTTCCAAAAAAGGTCCAGTTGCCAGGACCACAAATACAAATTCCATCTAGACACTGTTGCCCTAGAGCACACAAAAAACTATACATACCTCGGCCTAAACATTAGCGCCACAGGTAACTTCCACAAAGCTGTGAACGATCTGAGAGACAAGGCAAGAAGGGCCTTCTATGCCAACAAAAGGAACATAAAATTTGACATCCCAATTAGGATCTGGTTAAAAATACTTGAATCAGTTATAGAACCCATTGTCCTTTATGGTTGTGAGGTCTGGGGTCTGCTCACCAACCAAGAATTCACAAAATGGGACAAACACCAAATTGAGACCCTGCATGCAGAATTCTGCAAAAAATATCCTCTGTGTACAACGTAAAACACCAAATAATGCATGCAGAGCAGAATTAGGCCGATACCCTTAGACCGAGTGGCGCAGTGGTCTAAGGCACTGCATCGCAGTGCTAGCTGTGCCACTAGAGATCCTGGTTCGAATCCAGGCTCTGTCGTAGCCGGCCGCGACCGGGAGACCCATGGGGCGGCGCACAATTGGCTCAGCGTCGTCCAGGGTAGGGGAGGGAATGACCGGCAGGGATGTAGCTCAATTGGTAGAGCATGGCGTTTGCAATGCCAGGGTTCGATTCCCATGGGGGGCCAGTATAAAAAAAATGATGTATGTACTCACTAACTGTAAGTCGCTCTGGATAAGAGCGTCTGCTAAATGACTAAAATGTAAATGTAAATGTAAATGTAATTATCAAAATCCAGAAAAGAGCCGTTAAATTATATAACCATTATATTCTCTGGTCCTCTGTAGCTCAATTGATAGAGCATGGCGCTTGTAACACCAGGGTAGTGGGTTCGATCCCTGGGACCACCCATACGTGAAAATGTATGCACACATGACTGTAAATCGCTTTGGATTATTATTATTACTTAAAAGGAAGAGATTCCCAAACCTTCCATAACAAAGCCATCACCTACAGAGAGATGGACTTGGAGAAGAGTCCCCTAAGTAAGCTGGTCCTGGGGCTCTGTTCACAAACACAAACAAACCCCACAGAGCCCCAGGACAACAACACAATTAGACCCAACCAAATCATGAGAAAACAAAAAAAGAATTACTTGACACATTGGAAAGAACAATAAAAAAAAACAGAGCAAACTAGAATGCTTTCTGGCCCTAAACAGAGAGTACACAGTGGCAGAATACCTGACCACTGTGACTGACCCAAACTTAAGGAAAGCTTTGACTATGTACAGACTCAGTGAGCATAGCCTTGCTATTGAGAAAGGACGCCAAAGGCAGACCTGGCTCTCAAGAGAAGACAGGCTATGTGCACACTGCCCACAAAATGGGTTGGAAACTGAGCTGCACTTCCTAACCTCCTGCCAAATGTATGACCATTTTAGAGACACATATTTCCCTCAGATTACAGCGATCCACAAAGAATTCGAAAACAAACCCAATTTTGATAAACTCCCTTATCTACTGGGTGAAAAACCACAGTGTGCCATCACAGCTGCAATATTTGTGACCTGTTGCCACAAGAAAAGGGCAACCAGTGAAGAACAAACACCATTGTAAATACAACCCATATTTATGTTGATTAATTTTCCTTTTTGTACTTTAACTATTTGCACATTGTTCCAACACTGTATATAGACATAATATGACATTTGAAATGTCTTTATTCTTTTGGAACTTCTGAGTGTAATGTTTACTGTTAATATTTATTTCACTTTTGTTTACTATCTACTTCACTTGCTTTGGCAATGTTAACATACGTTTCCCATGCCAATAAAGCCCTTAAATTGAAATTGAATTGACACAGAGAGATTAATTTCCACTACTACTATTATTATTGCTGTTGGTCCCACCATTTTTGTTATATTTATACTTTGACAATGTAAGTAATTTAACTTGCCATGTCAATAAAGTCTATTGAATTGAATTGAGAGGGAGACAGAGCGAGAGCGAGAGCGAGAGAGAGAGAGACAGACACAGAGAGAGAGAGAGAGAGAGAGAGAGAGAGAGACAGACAGACACACAGAGAGAGAGAGAGAGAGAGAGAGAGAGAGAGAGAGACAGACAGACAGACAGACAGAGAGAGAGAGAGAGAGACAGAGAGACACAGAGAGAGAGAGAGAGAGAGAGAGAGAGAGAGAGACACAGAGAGCGAGAGAGAGAGAGAGAGAGAGAGACAGACACAGAGAGCGAGAATGACAGTAATTGGGAGCAGAAACTGCATATTCTGTGTGAGAGAAGAATGACACTACCTTTATCTTATAAGATGGTGTGTCTGTATGTGTGTGTGTGTGTGTATGTCTGTGTGTGTGTATGTCTGTGTGTGTCTGTGTATTTCACAACCTGCCAACAACTTAGGTAAAAAGCTACCGCACATTTCCAAAACTGGATGAAGAGGATCCTACTTGGACCCTACACAGTGGTACAGTAGCCTACCTTCATAGAGTGTGGCTGCCATTGGTCGTTGACACCTTTAAACGGTTCCTGTTCGGTGAAGAACTCTGTGTCTGTGTCCAGCCGGCCATGTCCCCCATACTGCTCAGCATCACTGTCCAGCTTGATACGATATCTGAGGTGGGGGTTAAGGAAGGAAGGAGGTACGGATAGAGGGTGGGAGGGATAGATGGTTGGTGGGAGGGAGAGGTGGATTGTGGGAGGGACAGGTAGGGATGGATGCAGGGGTTAAGGTAAAATAAAATAAAAAATCCCATGACTTAAACTTAACTCGACCTCAGCTCGAGGGCCATCTTGGGATTTCGAAATTCAACAGATCTTTTTATGATCGATTTGTTTGTCAAAAGTCAATTTGCAGGCCAGAAAAATGGCATTGATTTGAAAACATATAGCTCCATTAACATTTCTACAGGGACTAATGGGGATCCATAATAAATACTAATACATACTTTATATCCAATTTTAGTCATTCACCACCCAGACAGACCGTGAAACGTAAACACAACTACAGGAGTTACCTGCTGCTGAGAGAAATATTATTACATTATAGAAATATAATAGATACATAGCTAGGCAGACAGACAGACAGACAGACAGACAGACAGACAGACAGTCTACCTACCACAGAGAAGACAGAGAGACAGAGAAAGAGACCGGGAGACAAATATATTCCCGTTGCAAATGTTTTAATACCGTGTGCTAATGAGGGGTCCTCAGCTTCTACAGAGATCAGAGAGGGAGTCTGGCTTCAATAACATAACATTTATTTTTATTTTATTTTACCTTTATTTAACTAGGCAAGTCAGTTAAGAACAAATTCT
This sequence comes from Coregonus lavaretus, assembly GCF_964263955.1. Classification (NCBI taxonomy): domain Eukaryota; kingdom Metazoa; phylum Chordata; class Actinopteri; order Salmoniformes; family Salmonidae; genus Coregonus; species Coregonus lavaretus. Next base: position 44,337,209 of record NC_140011.1, on the reverse strand, counting down.
TATTTACAATGACGGCCTACACCGGCCAATGCTGGGCCAATTGTGCGCCGCCCTACTGAACCCTGCTCTTCCTATTGGATTGGTGTCGGCATGGGCTGGTGGGACCACCATATTTCCTTTCAAATCAGTGAGGGGAAGTGAACAAGTGGGCACTTTGGGAGAAAGGAGAGATTATTGGGACCTCTGCCTCTCTAGATGTCAGTGACCAGTCATCACAGGGGTCCTCAGTGATTTAGCTACAAACAACAGATCAGGGAGGGACTGGCTTTAATAACATTTCATGCTGAACGTTGACACTGTAAATGACACAGACAAAACATGCTAAAGTGTGCTGGCACGCACGCACGTGGACACACCACACACACGGAGGCAATTATGCTTCCCTCACCCCTGTTCTAAACCTGGCTCGTGATTTAGAACAAAGATTATACCTGCACACCTCTGTCCTCCCTCTATCACCTGGCTAGGAGGGAGAGAAGGATCACGGAGAGAGAGAGAGAGAGAGAAAGGGATCAGAGAGAGAGAAAGAGATCAGAGAGAGAGAGAGAGAGAGAGAGAGAAAGGGATCAGAGAGAGAGAAAGAGATGAGAGAGAGAGAGAGAGATCAGAA
>NC_140011.1:44334579-44336399 GCF_964263955.1 Coregonus lavaretus | reverse complement strand
CCAGAGTCTTCTCGGTGTAGAGTGAAGTTCTCATTGGTGTAGAGTGAAGTTCTCATTGGTGTAGAGTGAAGTTCTCATTGGTGTAGAGTGAAGTTCTCATTGGTGTAGAGTGAAGTTCTCATTGGTGTAGAGTGAAGTTCTCATTGGTGTAGAGTGAAGTTCTCATTGGTGTAGAGTGAAGTTCTCATTGGTGTAGAGTGAAGTTGCCTCTGGATGCTGATCTTGGTTTCAGTTTTGTATTTCACCCACTAATGTTTGGGGAGGGAAAGCTGATCCTAGGGGAAACTTCCATGTTGTTCTCACTCAGCAGCATCCTACTTAGAGACATTCAGGTTATCTTCTTAATGACTTTGGTTAATCTTCTAATTAGCAATAAACAGCTCTAATTAGGATTATTCTAATTGACATGCTAACGATATCCTAATTAGCCACGTAGTTACAACAGAAACCATAGAGACCTGTGTTGGTATCTACAGTGCCTTACAAAAGTATTCATCCCCCTTGGCGTTTTTCCTATTTTGTTGCATTACAACCTGTAATTTACATTATTATTTTTTTGGATTTCATGTAATGGACATACACAAAATAGTCCAAATTGGGGAAGTGAAATGAAAAAGAAAACTTGTTTCAAAAAATTCTAAAAAAGAAATAATGGAAAAGTGGTGCGTGCTTATGTATTCACCCCCTTTGCTATGAAGTCCCTAAATAAGATCTGGTGCAACCAATTACCTTCACAAGTAACATAATTAGTTAAATAAAGTCCACCTGTGTGCAATCTAAGTGTCACATGATCTGTCACATGCTCTCAGTATATATACACCTGTTCTGAATGGCCCCAGAGTCTGCAACACCACTAAGCAAGGGGCACCACCAAGCAAGCAGCACCATGAAGACCAAGGAGCTCTCCAAACAGGTCAGGGACAAAGTTGTGGAGAAGTACAGATCAGGGTTGGGTTATAACAAAATATCCGAAACTTTGAACATCCCACGGAGCACAATTAAATCCATTATTAAAAAATGGAAAGAATATGGCACCACAACAAATCTGCCAAGAGAGGGCCGCCCACCAAAACTCACAGATCAGGCAAGGAGGGCATTAATCAGAGAGGCAACAAAGAGACCAAAGATAACCCTGAAGGAGCTGCAAAGCTCCACAGCGGAGATTGGAGTATCTGTCCATAGGACCACTTTAAGCCGTACACTCCACAGAGCTGGACTTTACGGAAGAGTGGCCAGAAAAAAACCATTGCTTAAAGAAAAAAATAAGCAAAAACGTTTGGTGCTCGCCAAAAGGCATGTGGGAGACTCCCCAAACATATGGAAGAAGGTACTTTGGTCAGATGAGACTAAAATTAAGCTTTTTGGCCATCAAGGAGAACGCTATGTCTGGCGCAAACCCAACACCTCTCATCACCCCTGAACACCATCCCCACAGTGAGGGCAGCATCATGCTGTGGGGATGTTTTTCATCGGCAGGGACTGGGAAACTGGTCCGAATTGAAGGAATGATGGATAGCGCTAAATACAGGGAAATTCTTGAGGGAAACCTGTTTCAGTCTTCCAGAGATTTGAGACTGGGATGGAAGATCACCTTCCAGCAGGACAATGACCCAAGCATACTGCTAAAGCAACACTCGAGTGGTTTAAGGGGAAACATTTAAACGTCTTGGAATGGCCTAGCGGAACCCATCCAACTTGAAGGAGCTGGAGCAGTTTTGCCTTGAAGAATGGGCAAAAATCCCAGTGGCTAGATGTGTCAAGCTTATAGAGACATATCCAAGAGACTTGCAGCTGTAATTGCTGCAAAAGTTGGCTCTACA
>NC_140011.1:44327079-44329579 GCF_964263955.1 Coregonus lavaretus | reverse complement strand
TATCTATCTATCTATCTATCTATATATCTACTGTATCTATCTATCTATCTATCTATCTATCTATCTATCTATCTATCTATCTATCTATCTATTGTATCTATCTACTGTATCTATCTATCTATCTATCTATCTATCTATCTATCTATCTATCTATTGTATCTATCTATCTATTGTATCTATCTACAGTATATATCTATCTATATCTATCTATCTATTGTATCTATCTATATATCTATAGTATCTATCTACTGTATGTATCTATCTATTGTATCTATCTATCTATTGCATCTATCTACTGTATCTATCTATCTATCTATCTATCTACTGTATCTATCTATTTATCTATCTATCTATTGTATCTATCTTTCTAACTATTGTATCTATCTATCTATCTATCTATCTATCTATCTATCTATCTATCTATCTATCTATCTATATATCTAGCTATCTACTGTATCTATCTATATATATACCTACCTATTGTATCCACTCTATCTATCTATCTATCTATCTATCTATCTATCTATCTATCTATCTATCTATCTATCTATCTATCTATCTATCTATCTATCTATTGTATCTATCTATCTATCTATCTATATATCTATCTATCTATCTATCTATCTATCTATTGTATCTATCTATTGTATCTATCTACAGTATGTATCTATCTATCTATCTATCTATCTATCTATCTATCTATCTATCTATCTATCTATCTATTTTTTTCTATCTATCTATCTATCTATCTATCTATTGTATCTATCTATCTATTGTATCTATCTATCTATCTATAGTATCTATCTACTGTATCTATCTATCTATCTATCTATATATCTACTGTATCTATCTATCTATCTATTGTATCTATCTACTGTATCTATCTATCTATTTATCTACTGTATCTATCTATCTATCTATCTATCTATTGTATCTATCTATCTACTGTATCTATCTATCTATCTCTCTATCTATCTATCTATTTGATCTATCTATCTATAGTATATATCTACTGTATGTATCTATCTATTGTATCTATCTACTGTATCTATCTATCTATATATCTATCTATCTATATATCTACTGTATCTATCTATCTATCTATCTATCTATCTATCTATCTATATATCTATCTATCTATATATCTACTGTATCTATCTATCTATCTATCTATATATCTACTGTATCTATCTATCTATCTATCTATCTATCTATCTATCTATCTATCTATCTATCTATCTATTGTATCTATCTACTGTATCTATCTATCTATCTATCTATCAATGTATCTATTGTATCTATCTATCTATCTATCTATCTATCTATCTATCTATCTATCTATCTATCTATCTCTCTATCTATCTATCTATTGTATCTATCTATCTATCTATCTATTGTATCTATCTATCTATCTATTGTATCTATCTATCTATAGTATCTATCTACTGTATGTATCTATCTATTGTATATATCTACTGTATCTATCTATCTATCTATCTAGCTATCTATCTATATATCTACTGTATCTATCTATCTATCTATCTATCTATCTATCTATCTATCTATCTATCTATCTATCTATCTATCTATCTATATATCTACTGTATCTATCTATCTATCTATCTATCTATCTATCTATCTATCTATCTATCTATCTATCTATCTATCTATCTATTGTATCTATCTACTGTATCTATCTATCTATCTATCTATCAATATATCTATTGTATCTATCTATCTATCTATCTATCTATCTATCTATCTCTCTATCAATATATCTATTGTATCTATCTATCTATCTATCTATTGTATCTATCTATCTATTGTATCTATCTATCTATTGTATCTATCTACAGTATGTATCTATCTATCTATCTATCTATCTATCTATCTATCTATCTATCTATCTATTGTATCTATCTAATGTATCTATTTATCTATCTATTGTATCCATCGATCTACTCTATGTATCTATCTATCTATCTATCTATTGTATCTATCTATCTATCTATCTATCTATCTATCTATCTATCTATCTATCTATCTATCTACTGTATCTATCTATCTATCTATTGTATCTATCTACTGTATCTATCTATCTATCTATCTATATATATATTGTATCTATCTACTCTATCTATCTATCTATCTATCTATCTATCTATCTATCTATCTATTGTATCTATCTATCTATTGTATCTATCTACAGTATATATCTATCTATATCTATCTATCTATTGTATCTATCTATCTATCTATAGTATCTATCAACTGTATGTATCTATCTATTGTATCTATCTATCTATCTATCTATCTATCTATCTATCTATCTATCTATCTATCTATCTATCTATCTACTATATCTATCTATGTATCTATCTATCTATATATCTATATATCTATCTATCTACTGTATCTATCTATATATATACCTACCTATTGTATCCACTGTATCTATCTATCTATCTATCTATCTATCTATCTATCTATCTATCTATCT
>NC_140011.1:44222079-44294579 GCF_964263955.1 Coregonus lavaretus | reverse complement strand
GGTAACGAGTGGAGGACAGAGGAGCCTCTTAAAGAAGAAGTTACAGGTCTCTGAGAGCCAGAAATCTTGCTTGTTTGTAGGTGACCAAATACTTATTTTCCACCATCATTTGCAAATAAATTCATTAAAAATCCTACAATGTGATTTTCTGGAGAAAAAAATTCTCAATTTGTCTGTCATAGTTGACGTGTACCTATGATGACAATTACAGGCCTCTCTCATCTTTTTAAGTGGGAGAACTTGCACAATTGGTGGCTGACTAAATACTTTTTTCCCCCACTGTATCTATCAATCTATCAATCTACTGTATCTATCTATCAATCTATCAATCTATCTATCTATCTATCTATTGTTTCTATCTATCTACTGTATCTATCTACTGTATATATCTATCAATCTATCAATCTACTGTATCTATCTATCTATCTATCTATCTATCTATCTATCGTATCTACTGTATCTATCTATCTATCTATCTATCTATCTATCTATCTATCTACTGTATCTATATATCTATCTACTGTATCTATCTATCTATCTATCAATTGTATCTATCTATCTAACTATTGTATATATCTATCTATTATCTATTGTATCTATCTACTGTATCTATCTATCTATCTACTGTATCTATCTATCTATCTATCTATCTATCTATCTATCTATCTATCTATCTATCTATCTATCTATCTATCTATCTACTGTATCTATCTATCTATCTACTGTATCTATCTACTGTATCTATCTACTGTATCTATCTATCTATCTATCTATCTATCTACTGTATCTATCTACTGTATCTATCTACTGTATCTATCTATCTATCTATCTATCTATCTACTGTATCTATCTATCTATCTATCTACTGTATCTATCTACTGTATCTATCTATCTATCTACTGTATCTATCTATCTATCTACTGTATCTATCTACTGTATCTATCTACTCTATCAATCTATCTATCTATCTACTGTATCTATCTACTGTATCTATCTATCTATCTATCTATCTATCTATCTATCTATCTACTGTATCTATCTATCTATCTATCTACTGTATCTATCTATCTATCTATCTACTGTATCTATCTATCTATCTATCTATCTATCTATCTATCTATCTATCTATCTATCTATCTATCTATCTATCTATCTATCTATCTATCTATCTATATATTGTATCCATCTATCTATCTATCTATCTATCTATCTATCTATCTATCTATCTATCTATCTATCTATCTATCTACTGTATCTAGCTACACTACTGTTCAAAAGTTTGGGGTCACTTAGAAATGTTCTTGTTTTCAAAAGAAAAGCAATTTTTTAGTCCATTAAATTAACATCAAATTGATCAGAAATACAGTGTAGACATTGTTAATGTTGTAAATGGCTATTGTAGCTGGAAATGGCAGATTTTTAATGCAATATCTACATAGGCGTACAGAGGCCCATTATCAGCAACCATCAGTCCTGTGTTCCAATGGCAAGTTTATCATTTTAAAAGGCTAATTGATCATTAGAAAACCCTCTTGCAATTATGTTAGCACAGCTGAAAACTGTTGTGCTGATTAAAGAAGCAATACAACTGGCCTTCTTGAGACTAGTTGAGTATATGGTGCATCAGCAATTGTGGGTTCGATTACAAGATCAAAATGGCCAGAAACAAATAACTTTCTTCTGAAACTCATCAGTCTATTCTTGTTCTGAGAAATGAAGGCTATTCCATGCGAGAAATTGCCAAGAGACTGAAGATCTCATACAACACTGTGTACTACTCCCTTCACAGAACAGCGCAAACTGGCTCTAACCAGAATATAAAGAGTAGTGGGAGGCCCCGGTACACAACTGAGCAAGAGGACAAATACATTAGAGTGTCTAGTTTGAGAAACAGACGCCTCACAGGTCCTCAACTGGCAGCTTCATTAAATAGTACCCGCAAAACACCAGTCTCAACGTCAACAGTGAAGTGGAGACTCTGGGATTCTGACCTTCTAGGCAGAGTTGCAAAGAAAAAAACCTATCTCAGACTGGCCAATAAAAAGAAAAGATTAAGATGGGCAGTCTGAGACATGGCTTTTTCTTTGCAACTCTGCCTAGAAGGTCAGCATCCAGGAGTCGAGAGAGGAGAGGAGGAGAGGGAGAGAGAGAGGACATAGGAGAGAGGACATAGGAGAGAGGACAGAGGAGGGACGGTGGAGGAGAGAGGACATAGGAGAGAGGACAGAGGAGAGAGGAGAGAGGACATAGGAGAGAGGGTGGAGGAGAGAGGACAGAGGAGAGAGGACATAGGAGGGAGGACTGAGGAGAGAGTGTGGAGGACAGAGGGTGGAGGAGAGAGGACAGAGGAGAGAGGGTGGAGGAGAGAGGACAGAGAAGAGAGGGTGGAGGAGAGAGGAGGGAGGGTGGAGAGGGAGGAGAGGGAGGAGAGGGAGGAGAGAGAGGAGAGGGTGAGGAGGGAGGAGAGGTAGAGGAGAGAGGAGATGGAGGAGGGAGGAGAGGGAGAGGAGCGAGGAGAGGAGAGAGGAGAGGAGGAGAGGAGAGGGAGGAGAGGAGGGAGGAGAGAGGAGAGGAGGAGAGGAGAGGGAGGAGAGGAGGGAGAGTAGGAACTAGAGGTAGAGAGGAGAAGGAAGGGGAGGGGTAGGAGGAGAGGGGGAGGGGGTAGGAGGAGAGGGGGAAGTGTGTGTGTGTATCCGTGTGTGTGTGTGTCTATGTGCCCGTGTGTGTGTGTGTGTGTGTGTGTGTGTGTGTGTGTGTTTCCTGGTCTTCAATCATAATCTCAAATGAGTGTCGTGGACTTGGATTTTAACATATCATTCTATATATAGACTTTTGCCTCTGTGTCTCTTTTTCAGCCCAGTTACCATGTTCTTGAGTTGAATGTCTGGGAAACCAGAGGAACATCAAAGAAATCCCAGAACTATTCAGCAAGGTTCTGTTACTATGGATACGGCTATTGTCTTACTGTTCGAATGTCCTTTTACCATAGCTGGAACACTGGCTAGGACAGGAGGATAATACAGAGACATTCTTATCTGTCAGCTCAGAAGATGTTCTAGTTTCATCAATATCTTTTATTTTTTTATATTCCATGTTCCATTGGAGAAGCAACCCAGCAAACATGATCGCATTTACATTTTAGTCATTTAGCAGACGCTCTTATCCAGAGCGACTTACAGTTAGTGAGTGCATAATTTTTTTTTTGCATTGGCCCAATGTGGGTATTCGGTGGGCAAGGTGGGCACGGTCTAGCCCACACCAACCCAACACGGGCTAGCCCACACCAAGTCCACAGGCTAGCCCACACCAAGTCCACAGGCTAGCCCACACCAAGTCCACAGGCTAGCCCACACCAGCCCATCACGGGCTAGCCCACACCAAGTCCACAGGCTAGCCCACACCAGCCCATCACGGGCTAGCCCACACCAAGTCCACAGGCTAGCCCACACCAAGTCCACACCAGCCCAACACGGGCTAGCCCACACCAAGTCCACACCAGCCCAACACGGGCTAGCCCACACCAAGTCCACAGGCTAGCCCACACCAGCCCATCACGGGCTAGCCCACACCAAGTCCACAGGCTAGCCCACACCAAGTCCACACCAGCCCAACACGGGCTAGCCCACACCAAGTCCACAGGCTAGCCCACACCAGCCCATCACGGGCTAGCCCACACCAAGTCCACAGGCTAGCCCACACCAAGTCCACACCAGCCCAACACGGGCTAGCCCACACCAAGTCCACAGGCTAGCCAACACGAAGTCCACACCAGCCCAACACAGGCTAGCCCACACCAAGAATTTCAAAGATTTTACTGAGTTAAATAAATTAGGCCTTAATCTATGGATTTCACATGACTGGGCAGGGGTGCAGCAATGGGTGGGCCTGGGAGGGCATAGGCCCACCCACTTGGGAGCCAGGCCCACCCACTGGGGAGCCAGGCCCAGCCAATCAGAATGAGTTTTCCCCACAAAAGGGCTTTATTACAGACAGAAATATATATATATATATATGATACATATATGTCACGGAGTCTGCCGAGGCTGCTCCTCCTCCTTGTTCGGGCAGGCTTCGGCGTTTGTCGTCCCCGGAGTACTAGCTGCCACCGTTGAATGTTTCTATGTTTGATTGCTTTTGTCTGTCTATTACACCTGTGTCCGTTTGTGTCTGATTACGTGTTCTATAAGTTGCCTGTTTAGTATTGGTTAGGTTGTGTGTTGTTTTTGCCTGTCCGTAGTGCTGCGTGGTTACTCTGTTTATTGTGTTAGTGTTTACGCAAAGTTCACGTATTTGCTCGCCTCTGTTTTTGTTTGAGGCCGTTCATTGTATCTTTTCCTTGTGTTCTCACAAGTAAACTTTGTTGGACTAAGCTTCGGTGTCCTGCGCCTGACTCTCACACCACATTCACCTCAGCTAGTGACAGAACAACACACCAGTATGGAGTCAGCAGGAGCAACGGCGGCACCCAAGTCGCTGGAGGATCGGATCAGCGACCAAGACACCATGATCCGGCAACTTGGGGCCGCCATGAAAGAGGTGTCCAACACTCTGCGCCGGTTGGTTACGGGAGAGGTGCCCACGCCTTCTCACACCTTACCATCACCAACGGCCAGTCCTCCTCTCCCAGCACCGGAACCCAGTGGCATTCGGCTCTCGCTCCCGAGGGCATATGATGGTTCTGCAGCCGGGTGTCAGGGGTTCCTCCTGCAGGTGGAACTCTACCTGGCCACCATACACCCGGCGCCCTCGGGATACGAGAGCGTCTCCGCCCTCATCTCCTGTTTCAATCCAGCAAGGCGTTGGAGTGGGCCAACGCCGAATGGAGGGGAATAGACGCCGCTACCATCACCTACGCGGAGTTCTCCCGCCGCTTCAGGGCTGTGTTCGATCATCCACCTGAGGGGAAGGCGGCGGAGGAGCGTCTGTTCCACCTCCGACAGGGGAAGAGGAGCGCACAGGAGTTCGCCCTGGAGTTCCGGACTCTAGCGGCGGATGCGGGGTGGAATGAGAGGGCCCTCATCGACCATTACCGGTGTAGCCTACGAGAGGACGTTCGTCGAGAGCTGGCCTGCAGGGACACCAACCTCTCCTTCGACCAGTTGGTGGACATCTCCATCCGTCTCGACACCCTGCTGGCTACCCGCGGACGTCCCGAGTGGGGGTCGTCCATTCCACCCTCCAGCACCTCCGAGCCGATTCCCATGGAGCTCGGAGGTGCTGGCGCTAGAGAGAGGAGGAGAGAGAACCCGAGGGGGGCCATCCCCTGCACCAACTGTGGCCGTGGAGGACACACTGTGGCCAGGTGCTGGGGAGGGTCTCCTGGGAGAGGGGACAACAGGTCACGCACTGGGGAGTCATTTCAGGTGAGTAGGCGCCCCACTTACCCAGAGCTCTCTGTTGGTCACCTGTGTATACCTGTGAGATTTCCACAGGTGGCACCTCATTCCCAGCATAAGGCGCTAGTAGATTCAGGCGCAGCTGGGAATTTTGTTGATCGTGAATTTTGTTATAGGTTAGGAATTCCCCTTCGGCCGGTAGAAGCCCCCTTTCCTGTTCATGCCCTAGACAGCCGGCCGTTGGGGTCGGGGTTGATCAGAGAAGTCACAGCACCACTTAAGATGACGACGCAGGGGGGTCATGAGGAGATCATTCAGTTTTATCTGATCGACTCTCCTGCGTATCCCGTGGTGCTGGGGCTTCCCTGGTTAAGCGCCCATGATCCTACCATTGCGTGGCAACAGAGGGCTCTTATGGAGTGGTCTGCCCAGTGTGTAGGGAGATGTCTAGGTGTTTCCTTAGGGGCGACCTCGGTAGAGAGTCCGAACCAAGTGCCCGCAATGCGCATTCCCCCTGAATATGAGGATTTAGCACTTGTGTTCAGCAAAACGAGGGCAACACGGCTGCCACCTCATAGACAGGGGGATTGTGCGATAGATCTCCAAACAGGAGCGGCACTTCCGCGGAGCCGTGTGTATCCCCTGTCTCAAGAGGAGACAGCGGCTATGGAGACTTACATAGCCGAGTCCTTGGCACAGGGATACATACGGTCCTCCACTTCCCCGGTTTCCTCGAGTTTCTTCTTTGTGAAGAAGAAGGACGGGGGTTTGCGCCCGTGTATTGATTACCGTAGTCTCAATCAGATCACGGTTAAGTACAGTTACCCTCTTCCACTGATTGCGACTATGACAGAGTCATTACGCGGAGCGCGGTTCTTCACAAAGTTGGATCTCAGGAGCGCGTACAATCTGGTGCGCATTAGGGAGGGGGATGAATGGCAAACAGCATTTAGCACCACCACGGGTCATTACGAGTATCTCGTCATGCCATACGGGTTAATGAATGCTCCTTCAGTCTTCCAATCCTTTGTTGACGAGATTTTCCGGGACATGCATGGGCAGGGTGTGGTAGTATACATCGACGACATCCTAGTGTACTCTTCTACATGAGCCGAGCATGTAGCCCTGGTGCGCCGAGTGTTGAGGAGACTGTTGGAGCATGACTTGTATGTCAAGGCAGAGAAATGCTTGTTCTTCCAGGAGTCCGTCTCCTTTTTGGGTTATCGGTTGTCCGCGTCTGGTGTGAAGATAGAGGTTGACCGTGTGTCGGCCATGCGTAATTGGCAAACTCCAACCACTGTAAAAGAGGTGCAGCAGTTTTTGGGTTTTGCTAATTACTACCGGAGGTTTATCCGGGGCTTTGGACAGGTTGCAGCTCCCATTACGTCCCTGCTAAAGGGGGGTCCGGTTCGTTTGCAGTGGTCAGCTGAGGCGGACAGGGCATTTGTCAAACTGAAGAACCTGTTTACCTCGGCTCCGGTGCTGGCGCATCCGGATCCCTCTTTACCATTCCAAGTAGAGGTAGACGCGTCCGAGGCCGGTATTGGGGCAGTCCTGTCGCAACGGTCCGGCACGCCACCTAAACTCCGCCCCTGTGCGTTCTATTCTAAGAAGCTCAGCCCGGCGGAGCGTAATTATGACGTAGGGGACAGGGAGCTGTTAGCTGTAGTCCAGGCCCTAAAGGTGTGGAGGCATTGGCTTGAGGGGGCTCAACACCCTTTCCTCATTCTGACTGACCACCGTAACCTGGAGTACATCCGGGCAGCTAGGAGATTAAACCCTCGTCAGGCTAGGTGGAACATGTTCCTGACCCGGTTTGTTTTTAAGATCACATACATCCCAGGGTCCCAGAACGGTAAGGCAGACGCCCTGTCCCGGCAGTATGACACAGAGGAGAGGTCCATTGAGCCCACTCCCATACTGCCGGAGTCTTGTCTGGTGGCTCCGGTGGTGTGGGAGGTCGATGCGGAGATCGAGCGGGCACTGCGTACCGACCCTACTCCCCCAGAGTGTCCGGTAGGGCGGACGTACGTTCCGCTCGAGGTTCGTGACCGACTTATTTATTGGGCTCATACATCACCCTCCTCTGGACATCCAGGTATTGGCCGGACAGTGCACTGCCTTAGCGCGAAATACTGGTGGCCAACGTTAGCTAAGGATGTGAGGGTTTATGTCTCCTCCTGCTCGGTGTGCGCCCAGTGTAAGGCGCCTAGACATTTGCCCAGGGGAAAGTTACATCCCCTGCCCGTTCCACAACGACCATGGTCCCACCTCTCGGTGGATTTTGTGACCGACCTTCCCCCCCCCCCCAGGGGAATACCACCATTTTGGTCGTTGTGGATCGGTTTTCCAAGGCCTGTCGTCTCCTCCCAATGCCGGGTCTCCCTACTGCCCTACAGACCGCTGAGGCCCTATTTACCCACGTGTTCCGGCACTATGGGGTCCCCGAGGATATTGTGTCTGACTGAGGTCCCCAGTTCACCTCCAGAGTCTGGGGGGCGTTCATGGAACGCTTGGGGGTCTCGGTGAGCCTTACCTCGGGGTACCACCCAGAGAGCAATGGGCAGGTTGAACGAGTCAACCAGGATGTGGGTAGGTTTCTGAGGTCCTATTGCCAGGGTCGGCCGGAGGAGTGGTCTAGGTATATCCCCTGGGCAGAGATGGCCCAGAACTCTCTCCGCCACTCCTCCACCAATTTAACACCTTTCCAGTGTGTTTTAGGGTATCAGCCGGTCCTGGCACCATGGCACGAGAGCCAGATCGAGGCCCCTGCGGTGGATGAGTGGATTCGGCGCTCTGAGGAGACGTGGGACGCTGCCCTTGTCCATCTGCAGCGGGCCATCAGTCGACAAAAGGCGAGCGCCGATCACCACCGCAGTGAGGGACCGGTATACGCACCGGGAGATCGAGTCTAACTCTCGACTCGAAACCTACCCCTCCGCCTGCCCTGCCGGAAGCTGGGTCGGCGGTTTGTGGGGCCCTTTAAAGTCCTGAGAAGATTGAACGAGGTGTGTTACAGGTTACAATTGCCTATTGATTACAAGAATATTAACCCCTCGTTCCATGTGTCTCTTCTCAGGCCGGTGGTAGCTGACCCACTCCAAGAGGATGAGATAGGAGAGACCCCTCCGCCCCCTTTGGACATCGAGGGGGCCCCGGCGTACAGGGTCCGGACCATCTTGGACTCGAGTGGGAGGGGTACTGGGTGCCTAGGAGGGACATCCTAGATCCATCCCTCCTGACTGAGTTCCACCGTGGGCATCCCACGCGCCCGGGTCCGCGTCCTCCTGGCCGTCCCCGAGGCCGGGGTCGGCGCACGGCTGGAGCCGCGCGTCAAGGGGGGGGGTACTGTCACGGTTTCTGCCGAGGCTGCTCCTCCTCCTTGTTCGGGCAGGCTTCGGCGTTCGTCGTCCCCGGAGTACTAGCTGCCACCGTTGAATGTTTCTATGTTTGATTGCTTTTGTCTGTCTATTACACCTGTGTCCGTTTGTGTCTGATTACGTGTTCTATAAGTTGCCTGTTTAGTATTGGTTAGGTTGTGTGTTGTTTTTGCCTGTCCGTAGTGCTGCGTGGTTACTCTGTTTGTTGTTTTAGTGTTTACGCAAAGTTTGCGTAATTGCTCGCCTCTGTTTTTGTTTGAGGCCGTTCATTGTATCTTTTCCTTGTGTTCTCACAAGTAAACTTTGTTGGACTAAGCTTCGGTGTCCTGCGCCTGACTCTCACACCACATTCACCTCAGCTAGTGACAATATATTATACATATATATATATATATATATATATATATATATATATACAGTACCAGTCAAAAGTTTGGATACATCTACTCATTCAAGGGATTTTCTTTATTTTTAAACTATTTTCTACATTGTAGAATAATAGTGAAGACATCAAAACTATGAAACAACACATATGGAATCATGTAGTAACCAAAAAAAGTGTTAAACAAATCTAAATATGTTTTATATTTGAGATTCTTCAAAAAGCCGCCCTTTGGCTTGATGACAGCTTTGCAAACTCTTGGCCTCCTCCATCTCTCCCTTCCCCCCTATTACATATCGAATCGCCAGGATAGGCCATTAATCAAACCATATCAATGAAAATGTCGTAAAGGTTTGCTGAAACTAAATGTGTCCCATCCATCTTGGCCGCTGAGAGGTTTCATGTGAGAGAGATCCCCCACATCCCTCTTCTGTTCGATCTGTCTGACAGACACAGGATACCATCTAAAGACGCTACGCAGACACTCCTTTAATTGATTAACCCGCTGGGATAGCAGAGAGAAAGAGAGGGGGTAGAGAAAGAGAGAGGGATGAGAGAGAGAGAGAGAGAGAGAGAAAGTGTTGTCTGCGTACTGATATGATCTGTGTGATGAATGCGTAGGGGTTCCTAAATTAGACTCGTGGGCTGAGACAGACTTGAACAGAAAAGAAAAGGCCGTCTCATTTGTTTCTGTAGATTGGATCAATGGATAACACTGGGATAGATCTAATCAATAACTCCTGAGATATCACCTCTCACCCGGGTGTGTTTGTTTATGTGTGTGTGTGTGTGTGTGTGTGTGTGTGTGTGTGTGTGTGTGTGTGTGTGTGTGTTCGTGCTTGCGTGTCTTTTTTGGGCCAGGTCCCATTGCCTCAGTCTCAGCTGACGAGCGCAATTCAGGAACTGTACGCATCTATCATACAGATACCAACTAGCTCTCACGGTCTCACGTCAGAAATACCTACTTGAAGGTAACAGCGCTCACTGTTGCCCCTAGTGGCCGGTTTCCACATAATCTCCCGACGTCCTCAGACATGGATGGATGTCGAATACTGACTTGTATAACGGGTGACCTGGCTGACAGATACACCATCAAAAATAGGGTTACGCTCCCTGCCTTGATCTCTCTCTCCCTGTCCCCCTCTCTCTCTCCCTATCCCTCTCTCTCTCCCTGTCCCTCACTCTCTCCCTCTCCCTCACTCTCTCCCTGTTCCTCACTCTCTCTCCCTGTCCCTCACTCTCTCCCTCTCCCTCACTCTCTCCCTGTTCCTCACTCTCTCTCCCTGTCCCTCTCTCTCTCCCTGTCCCTCACTCTCTCCCTGTCCCTCACTCTCTCCCTGTCCCTCACTCTCTCCATATCACCCTCTCTCTCCCTGTCCCTCTCTCTCTCCCTCTCCCTCACTCTCTCCCTCTCTCTCTCCCTGTCCCTCACTCTCTCCCTGTCCCTCACTCTCTCACTGTCCCTCACTCTCTCCCTGTCCCTCACTCTCTCCCTCTCTCTCTCCCTGTCCCTCACTCTCTCCCTGTCCCTCACTCTCTCACTGTCCCTCACTCTCTCCCTGTCCCTCACTCTCGCCCTGTCCCTCTCCCTGTCCCTCACTCTCTCCCTCTCCCTCACTCTCTCCCTGTCCCTCACTCTCTCCCTGTCCCTCACTCTCTCCCTGTCCCTCACTCCCTCCCTGTCCCTCTCCCTGTCCCTGTCCCTCACTCTCTCCCTCTCCCTCACTCTCTCCCTGTCCCTCACTCTCTCCCTGTCCCTCACTCTCTCCCTGTCCCTCACTCTCTCCATATCACCCTCTCGCTCCCTGTCCCTCTCTCTCTCTCCCTCACTCTCTCCCTCTCCCTCACTCTCTCCCTCTCTCTCACTCTCTTCCTGTCCCTCACTCTCTCCCTGTCCCTCACTCTCTCCCTGTCCCTCACTCTCTCCCTGTCCCTCACTCTCTCCATATCACCCTCTCTCTCCCTGTCCCTCTCTCTCTCCCTGTCCCTCACTCTCTCCCTCTCCCTCACTCTCACTCTCTCCCTGTCCCTCACTCTCTCCATGTCCCTCTCCCTCACTCTCTCCCTGTCCCTCACTCTCTCCCTGTCCCTCACTCTCTCCCTTTCCCTCACTCTCTCCCTGTCCCTCACTCTCTCCATATCACCCTCCCTCTCTCTCTGTCTCACCCTCTCTCTCTCTCTCTCTCCCTGTCCCTCACTCTCTCCATGTCCCTCTCCCTCACTCTCTCCCTGTCCCTCACTCTCTCCCTGTCCCTCACTCTCTCCCTTTCCCTCACTCTCTCCCTGTCCCTCACTCTCTCCATATCACCCTCCCTCTCTCTCTGTCTCACCCTCTCTCTCTCTCTCTCTCCCTGTCCCTCTCTCTCTCCCTGTCCCTCTCTCTCTCCCTGTCCCTCACTCTCTCCCTGTCCCTCACTCTCTCCCTCTCCCTCACTCTCTCCATATCACCCTCTCTCTCCCTCTCTCCCTGTCCCTCTCTCTCTCCCTGTCCCTCACTCTCTCCCTGTCCCTCACTCTCTCCCTGTCCCTCACTCTCTCCCTGTCCCTCACTCTCTCCCTGTCCCTCACACTCTCTCTCTCTCTCTCTACACCATAAAACAACCTTTAGCAGTTCCAGGTGCAAATAAAAGATAGGACTCATCCGGAGATAACACAGTGTGTTCTCTCTGCTCAGCCTCAGAAGAACAGAAGAAGAAGAAGAAGAAGAACAGAAGTGGTCTGAGCTGAAGGTCCCGTGTTGCTCAGGGGCGTCAGTTGGGTATGGCAGTCTCTCCATATCACCCTCTCTCTCTCTCTCTCCCTGTCCCTCACTCTCTCCCTGTCCCTCTCTCTCTCCCGCGTCAGTTGGGTATGGGTAAAAACAGAAGTGGTCTGAGCTGAAGGTCCAGTGTTGGGTATGGCAGTCGCCATTCCTTAGCTCAAGACCAAAAAATTTAAAAGTAGGCTACATAAAAAGTAGACTAAAATCATTCCAATCCCCATTAAAATGCAACGGCTGTTTAGCGCATTGATAAGGTGGCTTTAGGTCCTCTCTCTTCGCTTTGCTGGTTGGCCGTTTAGGCAGTGCGCCGATTTGCTTTGAATTTGATGTTGGCATTTGAACTTGGCCTTGTAAGCCTTGCGGACAGCTGTTTTATGCACCAGTTACTTTCACATTGATGTGGGCAAAGTCCAATAGGTTAGGGGGCGATAAGCTTGCCCTGAAGTAAATTGAATTTGCTATATAATTAGCTACAGTGGGGAAAAAAAGTATTTAGTCAGCCACCAATTGTGCAAGTTCTCCCACTTAAAAAGATGAGAGAGGCCTGTAATTTTCATCATAGGTATACGTCAACTATGACAGACAAAATGAGAATATTTTTTCCAGAAAATCACATTGTAGGATTTTTAATGAATTTATTTGCAAATTATGGTGGAAAATAAGTATTTGGTCAATAACAAAAGTTTCTCAATACTTTGTTATATACCCTTTGTTGGCAATGACACAGGTCAAACGTTTTCTGTAAGTCTTCACAAGGTTTTCACACACTGTTGCTGGTATTTTGGCCCATTCCTCCATGCAGATCTCCTCTAGAGCAGTGATGTTTTGGGGCTGTCGCTGGGCAACACAGACTTTCAACTCCCTCCAAAGATTTTCTATGGGGTTGAGATCTGGAGACTGGCTAGGCCACTCCTAGACCTTGAAATGCTTCTTACGAAGCCACTCCTTCGTTGCCCGGGCGGTGTGTTTGGGATCATTGTCATGCTGAAAGACCCAGCCACGTTTCATCTTCAATGCCCTTGCTGATGGAAGGAGGTTTTCACTCAAAATCTCACGATACATGGCCCCATTCATTCTTTCCTTTACACGGATCAGTCGTCCTGGTCCCTTTGCAGAAAAACAGCCCCAAAGCATGATGTTTCCACCCCCATGCTTCACAGTAGGTATGGTGTTCTTTGGATGCAACTCAGCATTCTTTGTCCTCCAAACACGACGAGTTGAGTTTTTACCCAAAAGTTATATTTTGGTTTCATCTGACCATATGACATTCTCCCAATCCTCTTCTGGATCATCCAAATGCACTCTAGCAAACTTCAGACGGGCCTGGACATGTACTGGCTTAAGCAGGGGGACACGTCTTGCACTGCAGGATTTGAGTCCCTGGCGGCGTAGTGTGTTACTGATGGTAGGCTTTGTTACTTTGGTCCCAGCTCTCTGCAGGTCATTCACTAGGTCCCCCCGTGTGGTTCTGGGATTTTTGCTCACCGTTCTTGTGATCATTTTGACCCCACAGGGTGAGATCTTGCGTGGATCCCCAGATCGAGGGAGATTATCAGTGGTCTTGTATGTCTTCCATTTCCTAATAATTGTTCCCACAGTTGATTTCTTCAAACCAAGCTGCTTACCTATTGCAGATTCAGTCTTCCCAGCCTGGTGCAGGTCTACAATTTTTTTTTCTGGTGTCCTTTGACAGCTCTTTGGTCTTGGCCATAGTGGAGTTTGGAGTGTGACTGTTTGAGGTTGTGGACAGGTGTCTTTTATACTGATAACAAGTTCAAACAGGTGCCATTAATACAGGTAACGAGTGGAGGACAGAGGAGCCTCTTAAAGAAGAAGTTACAGGTCTGTGAGAGCCAGAAATCTTGCTTGTTTGTAGGTGACCAAATACTTATTTTCCACCATAATTTGCAAATAAATTCATTACAAATCCTACAATGTGATTTTCTGGAGAAAAAAAATCTCTATTTATCTGTCATAGTTGACGTGTACCTATGATGAAAATTACAGGCCTCTCTCATCTTTTGAAGTGGGAGAACTTGCACAATTGGTGGCTGACTAAATACTTTTTTTCCCCCACTGTATATAATTACCTACACAGAACTAAATAAAATAATTCTAAATACTGTGTTGACTATTGGCATGCAAATGAGCTAACTGTCTCTATTTGTGAATATTGTCGATATTGACGCTATTTCTCTATCTTCTCTCTCAGTCCTTTTGAGGCCTTTCCATTACTGACAAGATACGTCTATGTTACTTTTACTGATTGTATTGTTGAGAAATTAACTGTATCGCTTGTTGTACACTTTATGTGACACCTAGCGTCATAGCACGTTATGACACGGTCATAGCCATGCTGACATAACCTGTCGTAAACAATATTTAGACGTGTTTTGACACATGTTGCAATATTCTATGGCTGGTTATGACACCTACATAAGAGCCTATTTATGGCCTTACCGCCATAACTTGCTACATTTGCACACACTGTATATATATTTTCTGTTGTATTTTTTTACTTTGTTTTTTTTTACCCCATATGTAACTCTGTGTTGTTGTTTTTTATCACACTGCTTTGCTTTATCTTGGCCAGGTCGCAGTTGTAAATGAGAACTTGTTCTCAACTGGCTTCTTACCTGGTTAAATAAAGGTGAAATAAATAAATATAAATAAAAGCCCACAAATCACACAAGGAAACCCATTCCATTCTACTTGTAAAATATGTATATTATACAACATGTCCTGAAATCTGCAATTTTATTACCGTTGTATGAAAAACAAAATCGGCCTCTTTGGGACTCATGACAGCATAGTCATTTACATTTATATTTACATTTACGTCATTTAGCAGACGCTCTTATCCAGAGCGACTTACAAATTGGTGCATTCACCCTATAGCCAGTGGGACAACCACTTTACAATGTTTTTATTTTATTTTTATTGTATGTAAAAAAAAAAGTGTTTTTTATTTATTTAATTTTTTATATATTTTTTTTTATGGGGGGGGGGGGGGGGGGGGGGGTGGTAGAAGGATTACTTTATCCTATCCCAGGTATTCCTTAAAGAGGTGGGGTTTCAAATGTCTCTGGAAGGTGGTGAGTGACTCCGCTGTCCTGGGGTCGTGAGGGAGCTTGTTCCACCATTGGGGTGCCAGAGCAGCGAACAGTTTTGACTGGGCTGAGCGGGAACTATGCTTCCGCAGAGGAAGGGGAGCCAGCAGGCCAGAGGTGGATGAACGCAATGCCCTCGTTTGGGTGTAGGGACTGATCAGAGCCTGAAGGGGGGGTAGAAGGATTACTTTATCCTATCCCAGGTATTCCTTAAAGAGGTGGGGTTTCAAATGTCTCCGGAAGGTGGTGAGTGACTCCGCTGTCCTGGGGTCGTGAGGGAGCTTGTTCCACCATTGGGGTGCCAGAGCAGCGAACAGTTTTGACTGGGCTGAGCGGGAACTATGCTTCCGCAGAGGAAGGGGAGCCAGCAGGCCAGAGGTGGATGAACGCAATGCCCTCGTTTGGGTGTAGGGACTGATCAGAGCCTGAAGGTACGGAGGTGCCGTATGCGGAGGAGCGGGGTGACGTGAGAGAACTTGGGAAGGTTGAACACCAGACGGGCTGCGGCATTCTGGATGAGTTGTAGGGGTTTAATGGCACAGGCAGGGAGCCCAGCCAACAGCGAGTTGCAGTAATCCAGACGGGAGATGACAAGTGCCTGGATTAGGACCTGTGCCGCTTCCTGTGTAAGGCAGGGTCGTACTCTCCGAATGTTGTAGAGCATGAACCTGCAGGATCGGGTCACCGCCTTGATGTTAGCGGAGAACGACAGGGTGTTGTCCAGGGTCACGCCAAGGCTCTTCGCACTCTGGGAGGAGGACACAACGGAGTTGTCAACCGTGATGGCGAGATCATGGAACGGGCAGTCCTTCCCCGGGAGGAAGAGCAGCTCCGTCTTGCCAAGGTTCAGCTTGAGGTGGTGATCCGTCATCCATACTGATATGTCTGCCAGACATGCAGAGATGCGATTCGCCACCTGGTTATCAGAAGGGGGAAAGGAGAAGATTAGTTGTGTATCGTCAGCGTAGCAATGATAGGAGAGGCCATGTGAGGATATGACAGAGCCAAGTGACTTGGTGTATAGCGAGAATAGGAGAGGGCAAAGAACTGAGCCCTGGGGGACACCAGTGGTGAGAGCACGTGGTGCGGAGACAGCTTCTCGCCACGCCACTTGGTAGGAGCGACCGGTCAGGTAGGACGCAATCCAAGAGTGAGCCGCGCCGGAGATGCCCAGCTCGGAGAGGGTTGAGAGGAGGATCTGATGGTTCACAGTATCAAAGGCAGCAGACAGGTCTAGAAGGACAAGAGCAGAGGAGAGAGAGTTAGCTTTAGCAGTGCGGAGAGCCTCCGTGACACAGAGAAGAGCAGTCTCAGTTGAATGACCAGTCCTGAAACCTGATTGGTTTGGATCAAGAAGGTCATTCTGAGAGAGATAGCAAGAGAGTTGGCTAAAGACGGCACGCTCAATGGTTTTGGAAAGAAAAGAAAGAAGGGATACTGGTCTGTAGTTGTTGACATCAGAGGGATCGAGTGTTGGTTTTTTGAGAAGGGGTGCAACTCTCGCTCTCTTGAAGACGGAAGGGACATAGCCAGCGGTCAAGGATGTGATCAGCGAGGTGAGGTAGGGGAGAAGGTCACCGGAGATGGTCTGGAGAAGAGAGGAGGGGATGGGGTCAAGCGGGCAGGTTGTTGGGCGGCCTGCAGTCACAAGTCGCGAGATTTTATCTGGAGAGAGAGGGGAGAAAGAAGTCAAAGCATAGGGTAGGGCAGTGTGAGCAGGACCAGCAGTGTCATTAGACTTAACAAACGAGGATCGGATGTCGTCAACCTTCTTTTCAAAGTGGTTGACGAAGTCATCCACAGAGAGGGAGGAGGGGGGGGGGGGGGGGGGGGGGGGATTCAGCAGGGAGGAGAATGTGGCAAAGAGCTTCCTAGGGTTAGAGGCAGATGCTTGGAATTTAGAGTGGTAGAAAGTGGCCTTAGCAGCAAAAACAGATGAAGAAAATGTAGAGAGGAGGGAGTGAAAAGATGCCAGGTCCGCAGGGAGTCTAGTTTTCTTCCATTTCCGCTCAGCTGCCCGGAGCTCTGTTCTGTGAGCTCGCAATGAGTCATCAAGCCACAGAGCTGGAGGGGAGGACCGAGCCGGCCGGGAGGATAGGGGACACAGAGAGTCAAAGGATGCAGAAAGGGAGGAGAGGAGGGTTGAGGAGGCAGAATCAGGAGATTGGAGGGAGAAGGATTGAGCAGAGGGAAGAGATGATAGGATGGAAGAGGAGAGAGTAGTGGGAGAGAGAGAGCGAAGATTGCGGCGGCGCATTACCATCTGTGTAGGGGCAGAGTGAGTAGTGTTGGAGGAGAGCGAGAGAGAAAAGGATACAAAGTAGTGGTCGGAGACATGGAGGGGAGTTGCAGTGAGATTAGTAGAAGAGCAGCATCTAGTAAAGATGAGGTCAAGCGTATTGCCTGCCTTGTGAGTAGGGGGGGACGGTGAGAGGGTGAGGTCAAAAGAGGAGAGGAGTGGAAAGAAGGAGGCAGAGAGAAATGAGTCAAATGTAGACGTAGGGAGGTTGAAATCCCCCAAAACTGTGAGGGGTGAGCCATCCTCAGGAAAGGAACTTATCAAGGCGTCAAGCTCATTGATGAACTCTCCAAGGGAACCTGGAGGGCGATAGATGACAAGGATATTAAGCTTAAATGGGCTAGTGACTGTGACAGCATGGAATTCAAATGAGGAGATAGACAGATGGGTCAGGGGAAAAATTGAGAATGTCCACTTGGGAGAGATGAGGATTCCTGTGCCACCACCCCTCTGACCAGATGCTCTCGGGGTATGCGAGAACACATGGTCAGACGAGGAGAGAGCAGTAGGAGTAGCAGTGTTTTCAGTGGTAATCCATGTTTCCGTCAGCGCCAGGAAGTCGAGGGACTGGAGGGTAGCATAGGCTGGGATGAAGTCAGCCTTGTTGGCAGCAGAACGGCAGTTCCAGAGGCTGCCTGAGACCTGGAACTCCAGGTGTGTGGTGCGTGCAGGGACAACCAGGTTAGAGAGGCAGCAGCCACGCGGTGTGAGGCGTTTGTGTAGCCTGTGCGGAGAGGAGAGAACAGGGATAGGCAGAGGCATAGTTGACAGGCTGTAGCAAATGGCTACAATAATGCAGAGGAGATCGGAATGAAATGAACTAAACATCTGGGAAAGGAGAGAGCGGGGCCTCCCTCACCACAACTCCCAAATATAACTCTCCCAACTTCCACCTCAGAAACTATAATTGTTTCACTGAAACACCCGAATAAAACTCTCCCAACTTCCACTTTAGAAATTAGAATTGTTGTAAACTACAGCGGTTCAATGTTTCAAGGAATAGACTCAACTTACTTTATTCAGCTAGCTAACTATGACGCCATAGCTAACTAGCATGCTAGCATCCAATAACACACGGTTTAGCACCAATACTTGGTTACAACAAACTACCAATAGTGTGTTAACACACTAAACAGATAATTCGTGTCCGTGTCTAGTTCCTTTCATAACGCAGCAATAATTAAACGTTGGCTAGCTAGCACAAATATATTGTATTTAGCTGCTACAGTCGTGCTAGCTGGTAGTGTTGGCTAGCTAGCAATGGCTGCTGTGTTGACTTTGTTTGAAAAAAAACGGCGTCGCTGCGAACGAATGTAGCTGGCTAAAATTATATTGTATTTAGTTGCTATAGTACTGCTGGCTGGTAGCGTTGGCTAGCTAGCAATGGCTGCGGTGATGACTTTGTTTGAAAAACGGCGTCGCTGCGAACGAATGTAGCTGGCTAAAAGGATATTGTATTTAGTTGCTACAGTACTGCTAGCTGGTAGCTGGTAGTGTTGGCTAGCTAGCAATGGCTGCGGTGTTGACTTTGTTTGAAAAACGGCGTCGCTGCGAACGAATGTAGCTGGCTAGCTAACCTCGATAGTTACTCTATACTACTCTATACTACACCTTTATCTTTGATACAAATACAACTATGTAGCTAGCCAACATTACACTAATCAAATCGTTCTATTGTAATGTAATGTGTCATATTACCTGCGGAGCGAAGTATAGCATGACTACTCACCTCGCCTGCCGGAACCTGTATGTGATAGACCTATCCGGCTTATATTATTACAGTGGGGAAAAAAAGTATTTAGTCAGCCACCAAGTTTGCAAGTTCTCCCACTGTCACGGTTTCGGCCGAGGCTGCTCCTTCTCCTTGTTCGGGCAGGCTTCGGCGGTCGTCGTCTCCGGAGTACTAGCTGCCACCGTTCTATGTTTCGATGTTTGATTGGTTTTGTCTGTTTTGTTACACCTGTTCCTTGTTAGTGTTCATTAGGCGTCCTATATAGTTTCTTGAGTTTTGTCATGTGTTGTGTGTAATTGTTCGTTGTCACGTTGTGTGCTAGTTCGTTTGATGTTCTCTCTGTATTCTGTTTAGAGAGAGTTCCGCACTTTGTGCGCATTTGTTTTGCAGTTTACCGTGTTGCGTAAAGTTCGCTTGCCTGCCTGGTTGCCTGTTGCCGTGTTTGGCTTACTCTTTTGTCTTCACTAAAGACGTCTGTACGAAGCCTCTGTGTGTCCTGCGCATGATTCCACACCACATCTACACTCAACCCTGACAGAATTACACACCATCCACCATGGAATCAGCAGGAGCAACCGCACCTACCGAGATTATCAAGGAGCGCCTTTGGGGACAGGAGGACAGGATTAACCAAATCGGGCACGCTCTGGATAGAGTCATGAACACCCTCCATCAATGGGAGACCAGCGGGGTACCCACGCCCCCACCTACCACACCATCACCAGTCCACCTGTCCAACTTCCGGAACCCAGTGGGATTCGGCTCTCGCTCAATGGGATTCGGCTCTCGACAGATGCAGGGTGGAATGAGCGGCCTCTCATAGATCACTTCCGCTGCAGCCTCCGGGAGGACGTCCGTAGAGAGTTGGCGTGCAGGGATACCACGCTTTCGTTTGACCAATTGGTTGACATGGCCATTCGGCTGGACACCTTGCTCGCCACCCGCGGGCGTCCCGGGTGGGGGTTGCCCATTCCACCCTCCAGCACCTCCGAGCCGAGTCCTATGGAGCTCGGAGGTGCTGGCGCTAGAGAACGGAGGAGAAGGAGCCCGAGGGGGGCCGTCCCCTGCACCAACTGTGGCCATGGAGGGCACACCGCGGCTAGGTGCTGGGGAGGGTCTCCTGGAGGAAGAGAAGGCAGGCCACACATTGGGGAGTCCTCCCAGGTGAGTTGGCGCCCCACTTACCTAGAGCTTTCTGTCATGCACATAACCATACCTGTTTGTTTTCCACAGGTTGCACCTCGTTCCCAGCATAAGGCGCTAGTAGATTCAGGCGCAGCTGGGAATTTTGTAGATCGTAAATTCTGTGTAGAGTTAGGGATCCCTCTCCTTCCGGTTAATAATCCTTTCCCTGTACATGCCCTAGATAGCCGTCCGTTAGGATCCGGGTTGATTAGGGAGGTCACAGTGCCACTTAGGATGGAGACGCAGGGGGGTCATGAGGAGACGATTCAGCTCTATCTGATCGACTCTCCTGCGTATCCGGTGGTGCTGGGGCTTCCCTGGTTGATTACTCATGATCCTACTATTTCGTGGCGAGAGAAGGCTCTTAAGGGGTGGTCTGCCCAGTGTGAGGGGCTATGTCTGGGTGTTTCCGTAGGGGCGACCTCGGTGGAGAGTCCAAACCAAATGCCCGCAATGCACGTTCCCCCCGAGTATGAGGATTTGGCACTCGTGTTTAGCAAGGCGAGAGCGGCGCGATTGCCGCCTCATAGACAGGGGGATTGTGCGATAGACCTCCAGGCAGGAGCTGCACTCCCGCGGAGCCATGTGTATCCCTTGTCACAAGAGGAGAAGAGGGCGATGGAGACATACATTGCCGAGTCTCTGAGACAGGGAAACATACGGCCCTCCACTTCCCCCGCGTCCTCAAGCTACTTTTTTGTGAAGAAAAAGGATGGAGGTTTGCGCCCGTGTATTGATTACCGCGGTCTCAATCAGATTACTGTGAAATATAGTTATCCCCTCCCTCTGATTGCGACTATGACGGAGTCATTACATGGGGCACGGTTCTTCACAAAATTGGACCTCAGGAGCGCCTATAACTTGGTGCGCATTAGAGAGGGCGATGAATGGAAGACAGCATTTAGTACTACCTCGGGTCATTACGAGTATCTCGTCATGCCATACGGGTTAATGAATGCTCCATCAGTCTTTCAATCCTTTGTAGATGAGATTTTCCGGGACATGCAGGGGCAGGGAGTAGTCGCGTACATAGACGATATTCTGGTGTACAGTACTACCTGAGCCGAGCATGTAGCCCTGGTGCGCCGAGTGTTGAGGAGGCTGTTGGAGCATGACCTGTATGTCAAGGCAGAGAAATGTCTGTTCTTCCAGGAGTCGGTCTCCTTTTTGGGGTATCAGTTGTCTGCGTCAGGGGTGAAGATGGAGGTTGACCGAGTGTCAGCCGTGCGTAATTGGCAAACCCCAACCACGGTTAAAGAGGTGCAGCAGTTCTTGGGTTTTGCGAATTACTACCGGAGGTTTATCCGGGGTTTTGGACAGGTGGCAGCTCCCATAACGTCCCTTCTGAAGGGGGGTCCGGTGCGCTTTCGGTGGTCAGCTGAGGCGGACAGGGCTTTTGGGAGACTGAAGGACCTGTTTACTTCAGCTCCGGTGCTGGCGCACCCGGATCCCGCTTTACCATTCCAAGTGGAGGTGGACGCGTCAGAAGCCGGTATCGGGGCCGTTCTCTCGCAACGGTCCGGCACACCACCTAAACTCCGCCCCTGTGCCTTTTATTCGAAAAAGCTCAGTCCGGCGGAGCGTAATTATGACGTAGGGGACAGGGAGCTGTTAGCCGTGGTACAAGCCCTAAAGGTGTGGAGGCATTGGCTTGAGGGGGCTCAACACCCTTTTCTCATTTTGACTGACCATCGTAACCTGGAGTATATTCGGGCAGCTAGGAGACTAAATCCTCGCCAGGCTCGGTGGACTATGTTTCTAGCCCGGTTCGTGTTTAAGATCACTTACATCCCTGGGTCCCAGAACGGGAAGGCAGACGCCCTGTCTCGGCGGTATGACACGGAGGAGAGGTCCGTTGAGCCCACTCCCATACTACCTAAGTCTTGTCTGGTGGCACCGGTGGTGTGGGAGGTCGATACGGAGATTGAGCGGGCGTTACGCACCGACCCTAGCCCTCCACAGTGTCCGGTGGGTCGCACGTACATCCCGCTCGAGGTCCGGGATTGACTCATTTATTGGGCTCACACGTCACCCTCCTCTGGGCATCCAGGTATTGGCCGGACAGTGCACTGCCTTAGCACAAAGTACTGGTGGCCAACGTTAGCCAGGGATGTGAGGATTTATGTCTCCTCTTGCTCGGTGTGTGCCCAGTGTAAGGCGCCCAGACACTTGCCCAGGGGTAAGTTACAACCCCTGCCCGTTCCACAACGACCCTGGTCTCACCTCTCGGTGGATTTTGTTACAGACCTTCCCCCCTCACAGGGGAATACCACCATCCTGGTCGTTGTGGATCGGTTCTCGAAGGCCTGTCGTCTCCTTCCCATGCCGGGTCTTCCTACTGCCCTACAGACCGCTGAGGCTCTATTTACCCACGTCTTCCGGCATTACGGGGTACCCGAGGATATAGTGTCTGATCGAGGCCCCCAGTTTACCTCCAGAGTCTGGAGAGCGTTTATGGAGCGTTTGGGGGTTTCGGTGAGCCTTACCTCGGGTTACCACCCGGAGAGCAATGGGCAGGTCGAACGTGTCAACCAGGATGTGGGTAGGTTTCTGAGGTCGTATTGCCAGGGCCGGCCGGAGGAGTGGGCGAGATATGTTCCCTGGGCCGAGATGGCACAGAACTCTCTCCGCCACTCCTCCACTAAACTAACCCCTTTCCAGTGTGTGTTAGGGTACCAGCCGGCTCTGGCACCTTGGCATCAGAGCCAGATCGAGGCCCCTGCGGTGGATGAGTGGGTGCGGCGCTCGGAGGAGACGTGGAACGCTGCACACATCCATCTGCAGCGAGCCATCCATCGACATAAGACGTGTCACGGTTTCGGCCGAGGCTGCTCCTTCTCCTTGTTCGGGCAGGCTTCGGCGGTCGTGGTCTCCGGAGTACTAGCTGCCACCGTTCTATGTTTCGATGTTTGATTGGTTTTGTCTGTTTTGTTACACCTGTTCCTTGTTAGTGTTCATTAGGCGTCCTATATAGTTTATTGAGTTTTGTCATGTGTTGTGTGTAATTGTTCGTTGTCACGTTTTGTGCTAGTTCGTTTGATGTTCTCTCTGTATTCTGTTTAGAGAGAGTTCCGCACTTTGTGCGCATTTGTTTTGCACTTTACCGTGTTGCGTAAAGTTCGCTTGCCTGCCTGGTTGCCTGTTGCCGTGTTTGGCTTACTCTTTTGTCTTCACTAAAGACGTCTGTACGAAGCCTCTGTGTGTCCTGCGCATGATTCCACACCACATCTACACTCAACCCTGACACCCATTTAAAAAGATGAGAGAGGCCTGTAATTTTCATCACAGGTATACTTCTTTTCCACCATAATTTGCAAATAAATTCATAAAAAAATCCTACAATGTGATTTTCTGGATTTTTTTTCCTCAATTTGTCTGTCATTGGTGACGTGTACCTATGATGAAAATTACAGGCCTCTCTCATCTTTTTAAGTGGGAGAACTTGCACACTTGGTGGCTGACTAAATACTTTTTTTCCCCAATGTACCCTTACAACAAGAAAAAAGATTACCTGAGATTGATTCCAAAATACGGAATATTATAGAATCTAAGTTTGTTTGTTCACAATATTATTATTGTAGTCCTCTAAGGTTTTGCTTTCATGTACATATATACTTAGTGCTAGCACTGGGGGGGGGGGGACATTCAAACTGTTAGCTGCAGGCACGCGCCTCATATACGTTGGAAGAAGATGAAGCAGGAAGAGAAGCCCAGAGGGAAAGATGTCAATTGTCCGTACCTCCTTATTCATCCTGTTTTCAGGTTTGTAACATTTATGATCATGGTATTTTTTTTTTTTTAATCTAGAGATAACATGTTTATCTAAACTGTGATGATCATTTTTATCACGGCTCAGACTAAGACCCAGGTGCAGACACAGGAAGCAGATAGTACGAGTCTCAGTGTTTATTACAGTACAAGGGGCAGGCAAAAAGTTAAGTCAAGGCAGGCAATCAGTCGTAATCCAAAACAGAGTCATGCAGGAAAAGGACGGCAGGCAGGATCAGGGTCAGGACAGGCAGAAAGGTCAGAACTGGGAAGACTAGGAAAAACAAAACTAGAGCACAGGAAACACTGGAACACGCTGGTAGGACTTGACGGGATAAGACGAACTGGCAACAGACAAACAGAAAACACTGGTATAAATACACAGGAGATAATGGGGACAAATGGGAGACACCTGGAGGGGGGTGGAGACAAGCACAAAGACAGGTGAAACGGATCAGGGTGTGACAAATGTAACTGTTTTGTCAGAGTGAAAAACTAGTGAGGTTTTCCACTTCATATTAATGTAGCCAAACTAAGTTAGCTAATGTAGCTAGTATGTAGCTAGCTAAGTTAATGAGACAAGATGGCATCTCGGATAAAAATCTATTTTCATTATAAACCCTTTGGCTCTTAAAATGGTTTAAAAAAAACACAAACAATTATTCGTACTAAGTGTATTTACATGAGTACATGTGAACCACACTAATGAGAAGTATTTTAGAAAAGTACATTTTTATGAAGTGTGTATCAAACGGTCGCATGCTAACCGCTAATTTTAACTAACTCAGCGTTAGGCACTAGCTAGCCTACCATAGCTAGCTAGTTGTTGTTATGGGTTTTTGTTACATTTAATCCATATACATTTACTACATCATTTGTTTGTGCAATTAGCACTATAGAGTGAATCAGATGTACAGTTGTTGCCTCAACAAGGCATGGGTGTATTTAGTTGTTTTGCACAACACCTTCTTTAGTGATAGGATAGCTAACGTTAGCTAAACCAACACTAACTAGCTGGTAGCTAACTGTTAGCTAGCTAGCTAGCTAGCTACATGGATAGTTGAGCGCTTGCTTTAGCAATGTTATGAAAACATTGAGTTAACGGAATTGTATTTGAGAATGTGTGAAAGTGTTTGCTATTGCCATAATATATTTTGGTATGAAGTTTAGTTTTCAGCTTTCTTTAGCGGTGTCACTGTATTGTAGCGTACTCTATTCTGATTTCTGTTCTTACCTTATATTTTTCAGAGAAAGCAATGCATCTGCTGCATCCAGGGGTGGAGGTGAAGACCTTGAGGGAGGCTGCAGAAACAAACTTTCAAACAAAATGAAACTTCTTGGCAGGAAAAAGCATATTTGAATAAATGATACGATTTAGAGTTAAATCCTTTGTTGTTCTTGTAGTAATTAATTATTTACAGTCATGCTTTTTTAAATTGTACGTTCAATAACTTGTAGAAAATACACTTTATTACACTGTCATGAAGCATTATGAAGCATTATGAAGCATTATGAAGCATTATGAAGCATTATGACCATCCTGTGTCATTTTACTTGGACTAAGAAAATACACTTTATGACACTATCAAGAAGCATCATGACCATCATAATCATATAACATATAAGTCAGATAGGCCTATCAGGTACATGCCCTTATGTCGGTAGTCTATTGGTCGACAAATATTTTTTTTGTCAAGCAGTAAAAATAAATTAAATTAAATTAAAATTAAAATATATATACACACACACACCACCAGTCAAAAAGTTTGGACACACATACTCATTCAAGGGCTTTTCTTTATTTTTACTATTTTTTACATTGTAGAATAACAGTGAAGACATCAAAACAATGAAATAACACATATGGAATCATGTAGTAACCAAAAAAGTGTTAACCAAATCAAAATATATTTTTTCTTGACATTCTCTCAAGCAGCTTCATTTTTATTTATTTTTTTAGCAGACGCTCTTATCCAGAGCGACTTACAGTTAGTGAGTGCATACATTTTTCATACTGGCCCCCCGTGGGAAACGAACCCACAACCCTGGCGTTGCAAACACCAAGCTCTACCAACTGAGCTACATCCCTGCCGGCCATTCCCTCCCTACCCTGGACGACGCTGGGCCAATTGTGCACCGCCCCATGAGTCTCCCGGTCGCGGCCGGCTACGACAGAGCCTGGATTTGAACCAGGATCTCTAGTTGCACAGCTAGACAGCGTCATGAGGTAGTCACCTGGAATGCATTTCAATCTTCTGTATACCACCCCTACCTTGTCACAACACAACTGATTGGCTCAAACGCATTAAGAAGGAAAGAAATTCCACAAATTAACTTTTAACAAGGCACACCTGCCTTGTTAAAAGTTAATTTGTGGAATTTCTTTCCTTCTTAATGCGTTTGAGCCAATCAGTTGTGTTGTGACAAGGTAGGGGTGGTATACAGAAGATATCCCTATTTGGTAAAATACCAAGTCCATATTATGGCAAGAACAGGTCAAATAAGCAAAGAGAAACGACAGTCCATCATTACTTTAAGACATGAAGGTCAGTCAATACGGAAAATGTCAAGAACTTTGAAAGTTTCTTCAAGTGCAGTCGCAAAAACCATCAAGCGCTATGATGAAACTGGCTCTCATGAGGACCGCCACAGGAAAGGAAGACCCAGAGTTACCTATGCTGCAGAGGATAAGTTCATTAGAGTTACCAGCCTCAGAAATTGCAGCCCAAATAAATGCTTCACAGAGCTCAAGTAACAGACACATCTCAACATCAACTGTTCAGAGGGGACTGCGTGAATCAGGCCTTCATGGTCGAATTGCTGCAAAGAAACCACTACTAAAGGACACCAATAAGAAGAAGAGACTTGCTTGGGCCAAGAAAAACAAGCAATGGACATTAGAGCGGTGGAAATCTGTCCTTTGGTCTGATGAGTCCAAATTTGAGATTTTTGGTTCCAACCGCCGTGTCTTTGTGAGACGCAGTGTAGGTGAACGGATGATCTCTGCATGTGTGGTTCCCACCATAAAGCATGGAGGAGGAGGTGTGATGGTGTGGGGGTGCTTTGCTGGTGACACTGTCAGTGATTTATTTAGAATTAAAAGGCACACTTAACCAGCATGTCTACCACAGCATTCTGCAGTAATACGCCATCCCATCTGGTTTGCGCTTAGTGGGACTATAATTTGTTTTCAGCAGGACAATGACCCAACACACTTCCAGGCTGTGTAAGGGCTATTTTACCAAGAAGGAGAGTGATGGAGTGCTGCATCAGATGACTTGGCCTCCACAATCACCTGACCTCAACCCAATTGAGATGGTTTGGGATGAGTCGGACCACAGATTGAAGGAAAAGCAGCCAACAAGTACTCAGCATATGTGGGAACTCCTTCAAGACTGCTGGAAAAGCATTCCAGGTGAAGCTGGTTGAGAGAATGCCAAGTGTACAAAGCTGTCATCAAGGAAAAAGGTGGCTACTTTGAAGAATCTAAAATCTAAAATATATTTTGATTTGTTTAACACTTTTTTGGTTACTACATGATTCCATATGTGTTATTTCATAGTTTTGATGTCTTCACCATTATTCTACAATGTAGAAAATAGTAAAAAATAAAGAAAAACCCTTGAATGAGTAGGTGTGTCCAAACCTTTGACTGGTACTGTAGTTAAGAAGCAGTTTGGATAAACTACGTTGGCACAATGCAGACTGACATCATCTCCCACAATGGAGAACAGAGGGACACACACCTGGAGAGACACAATATGTCTCTTAGAAAATGTATCTTTTGGGCATATTTGGTCAAACAGTTACAGTGAGGGAAAAAAGTATTTGATCCCCTGCTGATTTTGTACGTTTGCCCACTGACAAAGAAATGATCAGTCTATAATTTTAATGGTAGGTTTATTTGAACAGTGAGAGACAGAATAACAACAACAAAAATCCAGAAAAACGCATGTCAAAAATGTTATACATTGATTTGCATTTTAATGAGGGAAATAAGTATTTGACCCCCTCTCAATCAGAAAGATTTCTGGCTCCCAGGTGTCTTTTATACAGGTAACGAGCTGAGATTAGGAGCACACTCTTAAAGGGAGTGCTCCTAATCTCAGTTTGTTACCTGTATAAAAGACACCTGTCCACAGAAGCAATCAATCAATCAGATTCCAAACTCTCCACCATGGCCAAGACCAAAGAGCTCTCCAAGGATGTCAGGGACAAGATTGTAGACCTACACAAGGCTGGGATGGGCTACAAGACCATCGCCAAGCAGCTTGGTGAGAAGGTGACAACAGTTGGTGCGATTATTCGCAAATGGAAGAAACACAAAATAACTGTCAATCTCCCTCGGCCTGGGGCTCCATGCAAGATCTCACCTTGTGGAGTTGCAATGATCATGAGAACGGTGAGGAATCAGCCCAGAACTACACGGGAGGATCTTGTCAATGATCTCAAGGCAGCTGGGACCATAGTCACCAAGAAAACAATTGGTAACACACTACGCCGTGAAGGACTGAAATCCTGCAGCGCCCGCAAGGTCCCCCTGCTCAAGAAAGCACATATACAGGCCCATCTGAAGTTTGCCAATGAACATCTGAATGATTCAGAGGAGAACTGGGTGAAAGTGTTGTGGTCAGATGAGACCAAAATCGTGCTCTTTGGCATCAACTCAACTCGCTGTGTTTGGAGGAGGAGGAATGCTGCCTATGACCCCAAGAACACCATCCCCACTGTCAAACATGGAGGTGGAAACATTATGCTTTGGGGGTGTTTTTCTGTTAAGGGGACAGGACAACTTCACTGCATCAAAGGGACGATGGACGGGGCCATGTACTGTCAAATCTTGGGTGAGAACCTCCTTCCCTCAGCCAGGGCATTGAAAATGAGTTGTGGATGGTTATTCCAGCATGACAATGACCCAAAACACACGGCCAAGGCAACAAAGGAGTGGCTCAAGAAGAGGCACATTCAGGTCCTGGAGTGGCCTAGCCAGTCTCCAGACCTTAATCCCATAGAAAATCTGTGAAGGGAGCTGATGGTTCGAGTTGCCAAACGTCAGCCTCGAAACCTTAATGACTTGGAGAAGATCTGCAAAGAGGAGTGGGACAAAATCCCTCCTGAAATGTGTGCAAACCTGGTGGCCAACTACAAGAAACGTCTGACCTCTGTGATTGCCAACAAGGGTTTTGCCACCAAGTACTAAGTCATGTTTTGCAGAGGGGTCAAATACTTATTTCCCTCATTAAAATGCAAATCAAATTATAACATTTTTTACATGCGTTTTTCTGGATTTTTTTGTTGTTATTCTGTCTCTCACTGTTCAAATATAAAATTATAGACTGATCATGTCTTTTGTCCGTGGGCAAACGTACAAAATCAGCAGGGGATCAAATACTTTTCCCCCCCTCACTGTACATGGTGAAATTAAAATACTGTAACAAATAAATACATAAAATGAACTCAAAGCAACCAGGTTATAGTGAACAATAAAACTCACTCTCTTTCAGGGTCGAACGTACGACAAGTGTTTGAGACGTTATTGAAATGATGATTCAAGCCCCCCTTTCCCCATAACGTTCGGTAAATGACCAGCCAATAGAAGAGCAGAGGTGATCATCAGCTACATCAGAAGATCTTTGTCCCCATGATATCTCTTCCTCCCAACCAGAAGATATCTAGGAAACCCAAAGGGTTATAACATAACAGTTGTGATGTCTGGGTGATGCCTGGAGGATTACGATGACTGTCTGTCTGTCTGTCTGATGCCTGGAGGATTACGATGACTGTCTGTGTGTCTGTCTGATGTCACGATTATTACTATGATTCCTGTCTGTCTGATGCCTGGAGGATTATGCTGATTTCTGTCTGATGCCTGGAGGATTATGCTGATTTCTGTCTGATGCCTGGAGGATTATGCTGATTTCTGTCTGATGCCTGGAGGATTATGCTGATTTCTGTCTGATGCCTGGAGGATTATGCTGATTTCTGTCTGATGCCTGGAGGATTATGCTGATTTCTGTCTGATGCCTGGAGGATTATGCTGATTTCTGTCTGATGCCTGGAGGATTATGCTGATTTATCTGCTGCCTGCATCCAAATGAGAAGGACTTTACTTTTTATTCCGCCAGAGGGGAAATATTTTTCTAGAATGTACTACTTTTTAACTTCACAGCTGGTTCATAGACCGAACACAGTCTTGTGATATCGGTATCATGTGTTTGTCGCACCATTCCCAGGTCAGCATAGTAATTTATCCACCTTACAGGGACCCATCTAACAGAAGGTATCGTTTAAATCCTAAGCTATTTAACACACCTGCATTCACTGTCTACTTAAATAATCAATGGAATCTCTATATGGAGAATAATGACTCCCCAACGTGTCTCCTTCAATCATTTGGGAAGCAGACAACGCAGTTATGAGAGGGAATATTATTTTTCGCAGCTAAAAGAAATACAACATTTCCTACAGTTGGATTTAGAGTTAAAAAGTAAGGCAACTTGAATTTTGAATTTAAAAAGACTTATTCCAAAGAACTCTACAAAGAGTTACAAGCTGCAAGATCAGCATTAGATCAACTGCTTACAGATAAAGCAGAAGCATCTATTTTCCAGGCTAGACACAGATTATACGAACACGGAAATAAGACAAGTCGCCACTCCTCTCAAGACCAGGCAAAGAATAGAAGTGTACCAGACACTGTACCTTCATTAAAGGATCCAATCTGGGGAAACGAATAACATTATGAGAGACTACTACCCTTTGCTCTACAGTTCACACTCCAGCAATACTCCGGCTGACATGCAATCCTATCTGGATAAACTCTCCCCCCCAACAATACCTGTGGGAGACCGAGAATTGCTATGCAAGGAGATATCCGAAGAAGAAATAGAAGAGGCAATTAAAACCTTTAAAAATGGGAAATCCCCAGGTCCTGATGGGTTTGGACCAGAGTTTTATAAGAATTGTCAAGATTATTTTTTTTTTTTTACGGAACCCCTACTCAGAATATATACAGACTCCTTTGCCGGAGGCGAACCCCCTTCCCACTTTTAACCATGCTGATATTTCTCTCATTCTTAAGAAAATTAAACCCAGCAGAAGACTGCTCTAGCTATAGGCCATTGTCTCTTATTCACGTGGACAGATCTTATCTAAGATCCTAGCTAGGAGACTAGAAAGATTTCTACCAACTTGAATAAAGCCGGACCAAACTGGTTTTATAACGCAAGGGCATTTCATTCACTAGTGTCAGACGTCTCCTCGGCATAATACAACACTGTGAGCAATCACAACATAGAGCAGTGTCATTGGGCGCTGTGGGAAGGCAATTTGACCGAGTAGAATGGCCTTACCTATTTAAAGTACTTAAACCGCTTTGAAGTGGGAGAGAATTTCATTAACTAGATAAAGTTAATGTACCATGCCCCTCAGGCTGCTGTGATAACAAATACATTTTATGTTTATCTTGGTTTAATCATCTGGAATAAACTTAAAAACCTGTCCAACAGCAACTTTGCACCTGCACCGAGGGCAGTTAAAGAAGAACTAGACAGGTGGATGGACCTGCCATTATCACGGTTGGGTAGAATGAATCTGATGAAAATGAATGTTTTCCCTTTTGTATCTTTTCCCATTACATGTTATAATAAATATCTCTCAGACTTTATACGGCACAGAAAAAGACCAATGTTGAAAGTTAGTAAACTGAAGCTACCATATCATTTAGGAGGCCTGGCGCTAACTAATGTACTGTTTAATAACTGGGCATGTCATGTTCACATAATTACAGAATGGCTCAGAGATTAACCTTGCTCTAATTGGCTCAGAGATTAACATTGCTCAGAATGGCTCAGAGATTAACCTTGCTCAGAATGGCTCAGAGATTAACCTTGCTCAGAATGGCTCAGAGATTAACATTGCTCAGAATGGCTCAGAGATTAACCTTGCTCAGAATGGCTCAGAGATTAACTTTGCTCAGAATGGCTCAGAGATTAACATTGCTCAGAATGGCTCAGAGATTAACCTTGCTCAGAATGGCTCAGAGATTAATCTTGCTCTAATTGGGTCAGAGATGAACCTTGCTCTAATTGGCTCAGAGATTAACCTTGTTCAGAATGGCTCAGAGATGAATCTTGCTCAGAATGGCTCAGAGATTAACATTGCTCTAATTGGGTCAGAGATTAACATTGCTATAATTGGCTCAGATATGAGCATTGCTCTAATTGGGTCAGAGATTAACCTTGCTCCAATTGGCTCAGAGATGAGCTTTGCTCTAATTGGGACAGAAATGAACCTTGCTCTAATTGGGTCAGTAATGACTCCTGTTTCACATCTCCATACTCATTAATCAGTGTTATGACTGGTGACAGAAACTCAGTCAGCACAGAAGTAAAACATAACCTTTATTCTTAACAGTTCCCTTAAAAGCTCTTGAGCTGACAAGAAGTTGAATTACCTGAAAAAAATCTTAAATATGTTTACATTACTTATTTTATTCATTTCCCACTGTTCTGTCAGAAGACAAAAATCCCAGTGATTTCACTAGCTTTGGTTGCTGATGTGTATAATGTGGAATCATCAGCATGCATAGGACACACAGGCTTTGTTCAATGCTAGTGGCAGGTCTTCAGTAAAAAAAAAACAGAAAAGAGAGCTGCCCTGCAGGACACCAATCTTTACATGTTTAACAGAGAAGCTTCCATTAAAGAAAACCCTCTGAGTTCTATTAGATAGATAGCTCTGAATCCACAATATGGCAGAGGTTGAAAAGCCATAACACATGACACTACCGGTCAAAAGTTTTAGGAACACCCACTCATTCAAGGGTTTTTCTTTATTTTTTAAAACTATGTTCTACATTGTAGAATAATAGTGAAGACATCAAAACTATGAACTGACAGTACAGCTCCCACAATCTTCTTATCGTCAAATTATTTCAACAAATCAGTCATTTGTGTCAGTGCAGTACATGTCGAGTGCCTTTCTCTATAAGCATGCTGAAGGTGTTTTGTTATTTATTTTTTTTACAGAGAATAAGCATTGTATCTGGTCAAACACAATTTTCTCCAAAGGTTTGCAAAGAGTCAGCAGGAAGCTGATTGGTCGGCTGTTAGAACCAGTACATGGTGCTTTTCCATTCTTGGGTAGAATGACTTTGGCTTCCCTCCAGGTCTGAGGGCAAATCCTTTTCTCCAGGCTCAGATTAAAGATATGATAAACAGAACAGTCAATATAGTTCACTGCCATCCTCTGTAGCTTTCCATCTATGTCGTCAACACCAGGTGGTTTCTCATTATTGATGGACAACAATAATTCTTCCACTTCATCCAAATGTACTTTACAAAATCCTAAATTACAATGCTTTCCCTTCATTATCAGGTATTTTATGCATGAAAATGATGGCTCGCAGTTTGTTGTTGGCATGCCTATGTTTTTAATTATTATTTATTTATATTTTATTTCACCTTTATTTCACCAGGTAAGAAGCCAGTTGAGAACAAGTTCTCATTTAAAACTGCGACCTGGCCAAGATAAAGCAAAGCAGTGCAATAAAAACAACAACACAGTTTGCCTACTTTGCCAATGATAAAAGTCATTAAAGTAATTAGCTAAATCAAAAGGTTTTGTGATTAATGAGCCATCTGATTCAATGAAAGACGGAGTTGAATTAGTCTTTCTGCCCATCGTTTCATTTAAAGTACTCCAAAAGCTTTTTTTCAGTCATAAATTATCAAAAGTATCTTGGTTTCACAATACAATTTCTTCATGTTTAGGATAAAGTAATCCTTCTACCCCCCTCTTAAAAAAAATTAATAATAATTGTAAAGTGGTTATCCCACTGGTTATAGGGTGAATGCACCAATTTGTAAGTCTGCTAAATGACGTAAATGTAAATGTAAATGTAATGTTTTTGTTCAGTTTGGTCACATGATTTCTCAATTTACAGTAGGTTTGCCGATCAGATGTGCAGACAGACTTACTCACCTCCTCTCCTCTTGCCTCGTCTCGCTCAACCATACAGCTGTTCAATTCCTCATCAATCCATGGAGCCTTAACAGCTCCAGCAGTCCGTTTCTTAATAGCTGCATGTTTACCAATAACTGGAAGAAACAACTTCGTAAATGCATCGAGTGCAGCGTCTGGATGCTCATCGTTACACACATCAGACCAACAAATATTTTCTGTATCTTCAACATTCCAATTCTCATAGTGTGGAAACATTTATAAAAACACAGGAAAATCATGTTTATGACTGCACTGGGCCTTTAAAAGGTTATACTTTTACCTTTAAAACCAAGTGTAAGATTTCCAGTCATTCCAATGAATAAGGTGCCTTTTGATCCCCTGAAGAATATGAATGGTAAATATACCTTGAGATTAGTCCATTTGTTTTGCCTACTTATCATTCTTTTCTTTATGTTTTAGTTGTCATCAAGGACGAAGAGGATTCAATTCAGTTGTTGTCTCTGACATCATCATGGATACAAAACAGATGCTGCTTTCATAGAATGTCTTACTTCAGCACCATCAAAATTAGCTGCTATACAATCTTGCCAATTGCAGCTGTTGAAGTCTATCAAAAGTGTGCAAGTTTGAAGTGTGTGCGTTACAATTGTGTAAAGTACATACTAGTGACCATGGTTCTCTGTAGCTCAATTGGTAGAGCACAGTGCTCGTAACGCCAAGGTAGTGGGTTCGATCGTCGCGACCACCCATACACAAAAATGTATGCACGCATGATTGTAAGTCGCTTTGAATAAAAGCGTCTGTTAAATATTATATCATTATTTTACTTTCCTATTTATATTTTTGACAACTTTTACATTGCTACATTTTCCCTGAGGCCCAAAAGTACTCGTTACATTTTGAATGCTTAGCAGGACAGGAAAATAGTCCATTCACGCACTTATCAAAAGAACATCCCTGGTCATCCCAACTGCCTCTGATCTGGCGGACTCACTAAATACACATGCTTCGTTTGTAAATGATGTCTGAGTGTTGGAGTGTGCCCCTTGCTACCCCTGAATTACAAAAACAACAAAATGGTGCTGTCTAGTTTGTTTAATATAAGACATCTGAAACGATTTATACTTTTACTATATTTTTGTAATTACATTTACTTTTGATAGTTAAGTATATTTAAAACCTAATACTTTTAGACTTTTACTCAAGTTGTATTTTACTGGGTTACTTTCACTTGAGTCATTTTCTATTAAGGTATCTTTACTTTTACTCAAGTATGACAATTGGGTACTTTTTTTTTCCACCACTGGTGCAATATGAAAATAATATTCAATCAGTACGAAATAGATGGCGCAAATAAAAAGATCATGGTCTTATTCAATTAGCTGTGTTGATAGTGTCTGTAAAACACAATACCAAAGACAATACCAACACCACAGAGTTCATACAAGTGCAGCTAATTGCATTCAATATGTAGCCTATTAAAAATATGGATTGTCCAAGCATCACTTTGAAGACATTTTCTATTCGAATCGATCACATATTTTACAATGAACAACAAAGAGCCAGCAAGATCGAGTTGTGGAGATGTGCTGTACGAAGATAGCGTCCTCAAAACACGGCTTCCTCCTGGCCTGTCTTTTCTCTACTCGACGGGCAGCTAATAGCATCCGGACACGTATTTAAAAAACTCTGTGCCGTCCGCCTAGCTGGTTGAGCGGAGTTGCTCTTCCTGACCGAGACGTCCTCGCTCCGCCGTACGTCGCACTTCCGCAATCCCGCTCAAACATCCGGTCGAGGGCTCCATCTAGCGGGGACATCCAGGTCAGTTACATGCAGCTTCCAGGTCTCTCCACAGTCCGCCTCCCTCAACTGCCTCTCCGGAGCTGGAGGCTTTATCCCTAAGTTGAACTCTCTCCCTCTTCGTCCCTTTCGTCATCTTTCCTTCTCTTTTGGATCTACTCCCTCTATTCTACTCTCTGACATCATAATATACACACACACGCTACCTTAACCGTAATGGCTGGCGTGGTCTGTCCCAGGACCAGCGAGTACCTCAGACCGACCTGCCTGTCTGCTACAACAGAGCAGCAGCCTAAAGCACAGAGAGCAGGAGCGTGACTGGGACAAGTCCTGCCTCCTGCAAATGGGTCTGAATGCTAACTAGGCTAGATCAGGCTAACCTCCTAAATTGGGTCAGAAAGGTCTGAACGTTAACTAAGCTAGTTCAGGGGACTAGCCTCATTCTAAACTGGGTCAGTAAGGTCTGAATGCTAACTAGGCTAGCTCTGAAGTAGCCACCTTCAT
The DNA here is from genome assembly GCF_964263955.1 of Coregonus lavaretus. Lineage (NCBI taxonomy): Eukaryota > Metazoa > Chordata > Actinopteri > Salmoniformes > Salmonidae > Coregonus > Coregonus lavaretus. The sequence goes on along the minus strand of NC_140011.1, from coordinate 44,258,356 downwards.
AGGGTCAGTATGGACTGAATGCTAACTAGTCTAGCTCTGAAGTAGCCTCCTTCATAGGGTCAGTATGGACTGAATGCTAACTAAGCTAGCTCAGGTTAGCCTTCAAATGGGTCAGACCACATTACTTTGGATTTTTTTCCCCTACAGATCTACACAACCTTCTCCACATTTTCAAAGTGAAAGAAAGTTATGGAACATTTTCCAAAGTAATAATTTTTAAAAAGATGTCTTGATTGCCTGTCTTCACACCCCAGTTAATACTTGGTGGAAGCACCTTTGGCAGCTGTGAAAGCCATTACAGCTGTGAATCATTTTGAATAATATTCTACCAACTTTGCTCAACTCTTAGAGCAACATATGGCCACTGTTTTTGTCAAAATGGTTCAAGCCCAGTAAATGTGTTTGGGAATCATTGATGGGCAGCAATTTTCAAACCTTGTCTATGATTTTGAAGCAAATTTAAGTCAGGAGTGAGACTAGACCACTCAGGAACACTCAACACCTCTTGGAGAGCCATTATTATAATAATAATTGTATATTTAACCTTTATTTAACTAGGCAAGTCAGTTGAGAACAAATTCTTATTTACCCCGGCCAAACCCACCCCTAACCCGGACGACGCTGGGCCAATTGTGCACCGCCCTATGGGACTCCCGATCACGGCCAGGTTGTGATACAGACCGGGATTGAACCCGGGTCTGTAGTGACGCCTCTAGCACTGCGACGCACTGCCTTAGACCGCTGCGCCACTCAGTCCCCTACGGTGTGTCTATGGCATAAACGTTTATGTTATTGTCTCGCTGAGAAATACAACTCTATCCCAGGGTTAGGTTCTCAGAAGACTCAGGCGGGTTTTCCATAACTTATTACCTTTCATATTTCTTTTGATCCTGACAAACTCTAAAAAGAAAGTCACACTGATTATGCTCCCAAACCATCTAAATGGGTCTAGCCCACCAACGTTTCGGCACACAGTGCCCTTTTTCAGGTTATGTAGATAAACAGTGGAATTAGTGCAGCCATTGAACACAGTGAGAGAGGTGTGTAATAGTAACTAAGGCAATGAGGGATGAACATAGAGGAACTGTTAAAAAAAAACTGATTTTACTGCATGTTAAGATGTTGAATACATGGGGCAATTAATTACATTGTCTTATGTCAACATGATTAGATATAATAGAATACATAATGTTAATATAAAATAAATATGAAAGGAGCAAAGCCCAGGTAAAACATTAAAGGAAAACCTAACCCTGGGATAGAGTTGTATTTTTCAGCGAGACAATAACCAGAGCGACTTACAGGAGCAATTAGGGTTAGGTGCCTTGCTCAAGGGCACATCGACAGATTTTTCACCTAGTCAGCTCGGGGATTAGAACCAGTGACCTTTCAGTTACTGGCACAACGCTCTTAACCACTAAGCTACCTGGTCGACTCTATGCCATAGACACACCATAATGGCTCTCCAAAAGTTGTTGAGTGCTCAAGGATTGTGGTGGCAGCATCATGTTATGGGTATGCTTGTCACTGATAAGGACCGGGGAGTTTGTTAGGATCAAAGCCCAGGTAAAAAGTTACAGGAAATACACGCTTCAGTCTTCTGAAAACCTAACCCTGGGATAGTTTGGTGCAAGGTTGGTAGAATCTTTTTCAAAATGATTCACAGCTGTAATGGCTGCCAAAGGTGCTCCTACCAAGTATTAACTCTGGGGTGTGAAGACATACGCAATCAATACATTCACATTTTTGTATTTCTTAGTAATTAGGAACATTTTCTATAATTTTGCTTTCACTTTGAAAATGTAGGTTGTGTAGATCGATAGGAAAAACATTAATGCAATCCCTTTAGATGTAATGTTAAGGCAGAAAAATGTGAAGACTGTGCCAGGGGTGTGAAGACTTTCACTAGCTTGTTTCTCACCCAGGACCTCATAATATGCAGACATGGCATGACTTTGTGACCATGCTGCCATCTAGGGTCTATAGCCTGGTACCTCACCCATCTAGGTTTCATAGCCTGGTAACTCACCCATCTAGGTTTCATAGCCTGGTAACTCACCCATCTAGGTTTCATAGCCTGGTAACTCACCCATCTAGGGTCTATAGCCTGGTACCTCACCCATCTAGGTTTCATAGCCTGGTACCTCACCCATCTAGGTTTCATAGCCTGGTACCTCACCCATCTAGGGTTCATAGCCTGGTACCTCACCCATCTAGGTTTCATAGCCTGGTACCTCACCCATCTAGGGTTCATAGCCTGGTACCTCACCCATCTAGGTTTCATAGCCTGGTACCTCACCGTAGACAGAAATACATCTACTTCTTAATTGACTGTAGAAGATCACAGTCAGTAATTCAGCCTGTCTACGTCGTTGTGTAATCGAGCACATAACAAGCATTAGCCTCTGATGTACTGAGCTGTGAAATGCGCTGTAAATAAAATGTGACTTGACACTGTGTGTGTGTGTGTGTTGAAGGGTCTCAGTATAAATATGTATGCATAGATCAAGCGGCATTAAAAAGGTCAATGCCAGGCGACGAGGGATCGCTCAGTAAACTCTATCCTCCTGATTCCTGCTTATAAGCAAACACTAAAGCAGGGAGCACCAGTGACTCGGTTAATAAAAAAGTGGTCAGATGACGCAGATGTTAAGCTACAGGACTGTTTTGCTAGCACAGACTGGAACATGTTCCGGGATTCTTCAGATAGCATTGAGGAGTACACCACATCAGTCACTGGCTTCATTAATAAGTGCATCGATGATGTCGTCCCCACAGTGACCGTATGTACATACCCCAACCAGAAGCCATGGATTACAGGAAACATCCGCACTGAGCTAAAGGGTAGAGCTGCCGCTTTCAAGGAGCGGGACTCTAACCCGGACGCTTATAAGAAATCCCGCTATTCCCTCCAACGAACCATCAAACAGGCAAAGAGTCAATACAGGACTAAGATTGAACCGTACTACACCGACTCTGACGCTCGTCGGATGTGGCAGGGCTTGAAAACGATTACAGACTACAAAGGGAAGCACAGCCGCGAGCTGCCCAGTGACACAAGCCTACCAGACGAGCTAAACCACTTCTATGCTCACTTCGAGGCAAGCAACACTGAAGCATGCATGAGAGCACCAGCTGTTCCGGATGACTATGTGATCACGCTCTCCGTAGCCGATGTGAGTAAGACTTTTAAGCAGGTCAACATTCACAAGGCCGCAGGGCCAGACGGATTACCAGTACTCCGAGCATGTGCTGACCAACTGGCAAGTGTCTTCACTGACATTTTCAACATGTCCCTGACTGAGTCTGTAATACCAACATGTTTCAAGCAGACCACCATAGTCCCCGTGCCCAAGGACACTAAGATAACCTGCCTAAATGACTACTGACCCGTAGCACTGACGTCTGTAGCCATGAAGTGCTTTGAAAGGCTGGTCATGGCTCACATCAACACCATTATCCCAGAAACCCTAGACACACTCCAATTTGCATACCGCCCTAACAGATCCACAGATGATGCAATCTCTATTGCACTCCACACTGCCCTTTCCCACCTGGACAAGAGGAACACCTACGTGAGAATGCTATTCATTGACTACAGCTCAGCATTCAACACCATAGTGCCCTCTAAGCTCATCACTAAGCTAAGGACCCTGGGACTAAACACCTCCCTCTGCAACTGGATCCTGGACTTCCTGACGGGCCGCCCCCAGGTGGTAAGGGTAGGTAACAACACATCTGCCACACTGATCCTCAACACGGGGGCCCCTCAGGGGTGCGTGCTCAGTCCCCTCCTGTACTCCCTGTTCACCCATGACTGCATGGCCAGGCACGACTCCAACACCATCATTAAGTTTGCCGACGACACAACAGTGGTAGGCCTGATCACCGACAACGATGAGACAGCCTATAGGGAGGAGGTCAGAGACCTGGCCGTGTGGTGCCAGGATAACAACCTCTCCCTCAACGTGATCAAGTCAAAGGAGATGATTGTGGACTACAGGAAAAAAAAAAAGAGGACTGGGGGCACACACACACACGCAGGCAAGGACTGAGTCACTCGTCTCCCGAGTGGCGCAGTGGTCTAAGGCACTGCATCGCAGTGCTAACTGTGCCACTAGAGATCCTGGTTCGAATCCAGGCTCTGTCGCAGCCGGCCGCGACCGGGAGACTCATGGGCGGTGCACAATTGGCCCAGCGTCGTCCAGGGTAGGGGAGGGAATGGCCGGCAGGGATGTAGCTCAGTTGATAGAGCATGGCGTTTGCAACGCCAGGGTTGTGGGTTCGATTCCCACGGGGGGCCAGTATAAAAAAAATATATATATAGATATATGTATTCACTAACTGTAAGTCGCTCTGGATAAGAGCGTCTGCTAAATGACGTAAATGTAATGTAAATGTAAATGACTGGGGGCACACACACACAGGCAAGGACTGGGGGCACACACACACACACACAGGCAAGGACTGGGGGCACACACACACACACACACACACACACACACAGGCAAGGACTGGGGGCACACACACACACACACACGTTATAGTCTTCTGTCCTCGTGGGGACGTACAATTTATTTCCATTCAAAATCCTATTCTCCCTAACCCCTAAACCAAACACTAACACCTTCATCTAAACCCTAAGCTTAAAATAGACTTTGTCCTCACGGGGACGTGGGAAATGTCCCCACAAGGGAGAATTTTCTTTGTTTTACTATATCCTTTTGTGGACTTTTGGGAATTTTAGGGCCCCACAAGGATATAATAACCAACCCTCACACACCCACAGGTCATCTTTATGATGTCATAACGACACACTCATGATCTCAGGAGCGACTGTGACAACAGAACATCTCCATCATACAGACTAATACCACAGAGGGCAGGGAAGCTCCAAGATGGCTGCCTATGAGCCAGCCACTGGTGCCAGCAGTCACACAATAATTAGTCTCTTCCTGGAAACTGGTAACCAGGGTTGGTTTCCTGTAAGAGACATATCCATACAACAGCACTTAGGCCTACAGGAGGAGTTTGATTCTTAAAAAAAAAAAAAAAAAAAAAGTATCTTGAGAGAAAAGTTTAGCAAAATTTTAGCAACTGCAGCACTTTTTTTTTGGAAGTGCTGACAAAATAGGTCATATGATACGCCATGTATATGAATCCATAATGCACCATGTAGTCAAAGCTCTCACTTTAAACTGTCACAAGGGTACGGTCGTTTGTCCCTATATTCAATAGCTGAATGGGGCTCTCGCCCTTCGGAAGTCTTGTCACTACCAGCAGTAATGATATGCATTTTCTTTTCAGTCTTGCAGAGTAGACATTCTAACATTCTAACATTCCACAGGTTGTGACAGGCAGTTCTAGCCCTCCAAAAAGGTAAAGTGGTGTCAAAGTTTTCCCCTAAAGAACAGTCTGAGTAAGGCTAGCTGTCAGCCGGCTCACACACAGCTGAACGGAACGGAAAGAAACATCCATTTTATTTTATAGCAGACGGACTCATCTGACACATCATTAACCATAAAGGACATCCGTATGTGTGTCTTAAGAGAGAGAGAGGGTGTGTGTGTGTGTCTGTGTGAAATAAAGTGTGTGTGCGTGAGAGAGAGCCAGTAGAAGTGAATACATTTTCTCATTGTGATTATTCCTCAACATGCATCTTCTACTACTGATTGGATCATAGATAAGAGTATGGAGACTAACTAGAAAACTAACTAGACTAACTAGAAAACGAACTAGAAAACTAACTAGACTAACTAGAAAAACAATGATTCTTCACTCTAGTTTTTGTCTAAGTTCTCGGGAAAGTGGTTCAAATTTCAGTTGTTTCTAAAAGTTGAGAGAAACTAGTTGACAGGGTTACTAAAACAGCTGTATGTGGTTGACAGGGTTACTAAAACAGCTGTATCTGGTTGACAGGGTTACTAAAACAGCTGTATGTGGTTGACAGGGTTACTAAAACAGCTGCATCTGGTTGACAGGGTTACTAAAACAGCTGTATCTGGTTGACAGGGTTACTAAAACAGCTGCATCTGGTTGACAGGGTTACTAAAACAGCTGTATGTGGTTGACAGGGTTACTAAAACAGCTGTATGTGGTTGACAGGGTTACTAAAACAGCTGTGTCTAGTTGACAGGGTGACTAAAACAGCTGTATCTAGTTGACAGGGTTACTAAAACAGCTGTATCTTGTTGACAGGGTTACTAAAACAGCTGCGTCTAATTGACAGGGTGACTAAAACAGCTGTATCTGGTTGACAGGGTGACTAAAACAGCTGTATCTGGTTGACAGGGTGACTAAAACAGCTGTGTCTAGTTGACAGGGTGACTAAAACAGCTGTATCTAGTTGACAGGGTTACTAAAACAGCTGCGTCTAGTTGACAGGGTTACTAAAACAGCTGTATCTTGTTGACAGGGTTACTAAAACAGCTGCGTCTAATTGACAGGGTTACTAAAACAGCTGTATCTGGTTGACAGGGTTACTAAAACAGCTGTATCTGGTTGACAGGGTTACTAAAACAGCTGTATCTGGTTGACAGGGTGACTAAAACAGCTGTATCTGGTTGACAGGGTGACTAAAACAGCTGTATCTGGTTGACAGGGTTACTAAAACAGCTGTATCTGGTTGACAGGGTTACTAAAACAGCTGCGTCTAGTTGACAGGGTTACTAAAACAGCTGCGTCTAGTTGACAGGGTTACTAAAACAGCTGCGTCTAGTTGACAGGGTTACTAAAACAGCGTATGTGGTTGACAGGGTTACTAAAACAGCTGCGTCTAGTTGACAGGGTTACTAAAACAGCTGTGTCTAGTTGACAGGGTTACTAAAACAGCTGTATCTGGTTGACAGGGTTACTAAAACAGCTGCGTCTAGTTGACAGGGTTACTAAAACAGCTGTATCTGGTTGACAGGGTTACTAAAACAGCTGCGTCTAGTTGACAGGGTTACTAAAACAGCTGTGTCTAGTTGACAGGGTTACTAAAACAGCTGTATCTGGTTGACAGGGTTACTAAAACAGCTGCGTCTAGTTGACAGGGTTACTAAAACAGCTGTGTCTAGTTGACAGGGTTACTAAAACAGCTGTATCTGGTTGACAGGGTTACTAAAACAGCTGCGTCTAGTTGACAGGGTTACTAAAACAGCTGTATCTGGTTGACAGGGTTACTAAAACAGCTGTGTCTAGTTGACAGGGTTACTAAAACAGCTGCGTCTAGTTGACAGGGTTACTAAAACAGCTGCGTCTAGTTGACAGGGTTACTAAAACAGCTGCGTCTAGTTGACAGGGTTACTAAAACAGCTGCGTCTAGTTGACAGGGTTACTAAAACAGCTGCGTCTAGTTGACAGGGTTACTAAAACAGCTGCGTCTAGTTGACAGGGTTACTAAAACAGCTGTATCTCTGGACTATATCTGTTCTAATAGCAGATACATACACTAAGTTTGTGTCTGACTTGTTGGGAAAGTAGTCAAAATAGGTGATTTGTGTCGGGGGGGGGAACAGCTGGAGACAGATGGAAAAAGACACAGAGAGCCAGAGTTGTCTGTCCTTAGTGGATTTATGATTCATCATTTCAACACCATAAGAACGGTCTGATTACACCAGACAGACAGAGGGATGGGAGACATTCACTCTGAACCACATCAACAGGCTAGAATAAAGACCAGATCCACTATCCCGAGTGCCAGTCTGTGCTGTCATGCCAACTCCTTGTCACTCTGTCATGTTTGGCTTGACAATGGGCAATGGAGTTGGCAAGAGCACAAACAGGATCTGGGATCAGGCTACAGTTCTCCCTCTTGTGTTATACTGTGTGTTAAAATACAAATCAAGTAATACTGTCTTGGTCATCATTAGTAGAGAGATTGAAGTACTTGATTTATAAAATTATTTTTCTAAAATAATCAACTTTGTGTTAATCAGTCTGTATATTAAGTCACTGCTCTCTGTCAATCACACCAAATTAAGAAGTGAGTTGATTGCATCCTTCAGTTCTGCTCGGGTTCCCCGCCCGACTAGAAGCGCAGGCGTTGCATTTGCATCAACCAATGGTTGCGCGCCACATCAAATCGACTGTGCAGTCCCCCATTTCAGATTGCTATAACATATGATGTGGTCAGCTGATATGTTAAACGCATATCCTGCCGACGTGAGATCTGGCACGCGTCAGCAATCTAGGTCGGGCAGGAACTCAACCCATCTGTGCAAGTGTCCTCCGGCTCTGATGTCACCACCAGCGCTGACCAATCCTGGCTCTTTGGAACTCATTAAAGCTACTGGACGTGAACATTATGGACATCTAAAAGATATCTCTACTAGTCAACTCTTATCCCGAGTTACAACCGGTGTGAAAAGAGCATCTAAAGCAGTGGTTCTCAACTGGTGGGTCGCTACCCAAAAGGTTTTGAGTGGGTCGCAACCCAAAAGGGTTTGAGTGGGTCGCAACCCAAAAGGTTTTGAGTGGGTCGCAGGTGTCAGTGAAAAGAAAAGTAAATAATTATTGGGACTAATACCAGGTAGAACGTGTGGAAAATATTATCATTAACCAACATTTAAATCCCTTATTCCCGAAAATGACTTTTCTTTCAATCACAGTATTTTCAATATAGAGCGATTAGCAGCGCTAATTAGCAGATTGTGTGGTCTCAAACAAGTGAGCTTGCCAACATTCTTCATCAAGATTATGAGCAATATGGAATTAATGACAAATGAAAAAGGTGGGAATGTTGTTCCCTTGTCTAATATAATTGCTACATTTACTGTCAAAATAGTATTAAAAAGAGTTTTCCAAATTGCATTTTGGCAACAACAAAAAAGAAAAATCACAATGTGAATATTGGATCGCGACAGAGAAACTGCTTCAATTTGGGTCCCGAGGGAAAAAAAACAGTTGAGAAGCACTGATCTAAAAGGTTGTGGTGAGAGATGCGTACAAATATACAACCAAACTGTCTCCCTGCATCCATAGCAACGTAGTTTCGGTTAGGGTCTCTCTACACAGGGGGCAGGTGGACTTGTTGCTAGAAGGTGGTCTTCTCTACACAGGGGGCAGGTGGACTTGTTGCTAGAAGAAGGTCTCTCTACACAGGGGGCAGGTGGACTTGTTGCTAGAAGAAGGTCTCTCTACACAGGGGGCAGGTGGACTTGTTGCTAGAAGAAGGTCTCTACACAGGGGGCAGGTGGACTTGTTGCTAGAAGAAGGTCTCTCTACACAGGGGGCAGGTGGACTTGTTGCTAGAAGGTGGTCTTCTCTACACAGGGGGCAGGTGGACTTGTTGCTAGAAGAAGGTCTCTACACAGGGGGCAGGTGGACTTGTTGCTAGAAGAAGGTCTCTCTACACAGGGGGCAGGTGGACTTGTTGCTAGAAGGTGGTCTTCTCTACACAGGGGGCAGGTGGACTTGTTGCTAGAAGAAGGTCTCTCTACACAGGGGGCAGGTGGACTTGTTGCTAGAAGTAAACCACTTGTACTGGAGAGGAGGGGAGAGATAAGAGACAGCGTGAGTAACATGACAATGAGTGTGAGTTTGTGTGTGATAACCTACAGTCGTGGTCAAAAGTTTTGAGAATGACACAAGTATTGGTCTTCACAAAGTTTGCTGCTTCAGTGTTTTTAGATATTTTTGTCAGATGTTACTATGGTATACTGAAGTATAATTACAAGCATTCCATAAGTGTCAAAGGCTTTTATTGACAATTACATTAAGTTTATGCAAAGAGTCAATATTTGCAGTGTTGACCCTTCTTTTTCAAGACCTCTGCAATCCGCCCTGGCATGCTGTCAATTAACTTCTGGGCCACATCCTGACTGATGGCAGCCCATTCTTGCATAATCAATGCTTGGAGTTTGTCAGAATTTGTGGGTTTTTGTTTGTCCAGCCGCCTCTTGAGGATTGACCACAAGTTCTCAATGGGATTAAGGTCTGGGGAGTTTCCTGGCCATGGACCCAAAATGTCGATGTTTTGTTCCCCGAGCCACTTAGTTATCACTTTTGCCTTATGGCAAGGTGCTCCATCATGCTGGAAAAGGCATTGTTCGTCACCAAACTGTTCCTGGATGGTTGGGAGAAGTTGCTCTCGGAGGATGTGTTGGTCCCATTCTTTATTCATGGCTGTGTTCTTAGGCAAAATTGTGAGTGAGCCCACTCCCTTGGCTGAGAAGCAACCCCACACATGAATGGTCTCAGGATGCTTTACTGTTGGCATGACACATGACTGATGGTAGCGTTCACCTTGTCTTCTCCAGACAAGTTTTTTTCCGGATGGCCCAAACAATCAGAAAGGGGATTCATCAGAGAAAATGACTTTACCCCAGTCCTCAGCAGTCCAATCCCTGTACCTTTTGCAGAATATCAGTCTGTCCCTGATGTTTTTCCTGGAGAGAAGTGGCTTCCTCGCTGCCCTTCTTGACACCAGGCCATCCTCCAAATGTCTTTGCCTCACTGTGCGTGCAGATGCACTCACACCTGCCTGCTGCCATTCCTGAGCAAGCTCTGCACTGGTGGTGCCCCGATCTCACAGCTGAATCAACTTTAGGAGACGGTCCTGGCGCTTGCTGGACTTTCTTGGGCGCCCTGAAGCCTTCTTCACAACAATTGAACCTCTCTCCTTGAAGTTCTTGATGATCCGATAAATGGTTGATTTCGGTGCAATCTTACTAGCAGCAATATTCTTGCCTGTGAAGCCCTTTTTGTGCAAAGCAATGATGACGGCACGTGTTTCCTTGCAGGTAACCATGGTTAACAGAGGAAGAACAATGATTTCAAGCACCACCCTCCTTTTAAAGCTTCCAGTCTGTTATTCTAACTCAATCAGCATGACAGAGTGATCTCCAGCCTTGTCCTCGTCAACACTCTCACCTGTGTTAACGAGAGAATCACTGACATGATGTCAGCTGGTCCTTTTGTGGCAGGGCTGAAATGCAGTGGACATGTTTTTTGGGGGGGGATTAAGTTCATTGTCATGATAAAGAGGGACTTTGCAATTAATTGCAATTCATCTGATCACTCTTCATAACAATCTGGAGAATATGCAAATTGCCATCATAAAAACTGAGGCAGCAGACTTTGTAAAAAAATAATATTTGTGTCATTCTCAAAACTTTTGACCACGAGCGTATATGCCTCTGAGTGTGTTCTCTTGTATTGCAGTTTGTGCACATGAGTGCTTGTGTGTTGTGTTGTGGTGTGGTGTGGTGTGGCGTGGCGTGCGTTTGCATGCGTGCGTGCGCTGTCCTGTGTAAATATCCGCCACTCACCAGACAGGCAGAGTGGAACTTCTTCTTGCAGGTGCGGCAGGCCTTCTTGGGCAGAGAGTAGTTGGATCCGTGGATAACAGAGAAACAGATCATACAGTCCTCTACTCCTTCAAACCGCTTATCCACGTTGGTCTTCCACAGCGTCAGGCCCTCCATTATACTGCCGTTCTATTATTATTATTACAGAGAGAGAGAGAGAGAGTGAGAACATGATAGTTAGCGCAACACTTAAAGCACAAGTGTGAGGTATGTATCAGGCACCGCTCTAACAGGTCAGGTGAGGTATGTATCAGGCACCGCTCTAACAGGCCAGGTGATAGGTGAGGTATGTATCAGGCACCGCTCTAACAGGCCAGGTGATAGGTGAGGTATGTATCAAGCACCACTCTAACAGGCCAGGTGATAGGTGAGGTATGTATCAGGCACCACTCTAACAGGCCAGGTGATAGGTGAGGTATGTATCAGGCACCGCTCTAACAGGCCAGGTGATAGGTGAGGTATGTATCAGGCACCGCTCTAACAGGCCAGGTGATAGGTGAGGTATGTATCAAGCACCACTCTAACAGGCCAGGTGATAGGTGAGGTATGTATCAGGCACCACTAACAGGCCAGGTGATAGGTGAGGTATGTATCAGGCACCACTCTAACAGGCCAGGTGATAGGTGAGGTATGTATCAGGCACCACTCTAACAGGCCAGGTGATAGGTGAGGTATGTATCAGGCACCACTCTAACAGGCCAGGTGATAGGTGAGGTATGTATCAGGCACCACTCTAACAGGCCAGGTGATAGGTGAGGTATGTATCAGGCACCACTAACAGGCCAGGTGATAGGTGAGGTATATATCAGGCACCACTCTAACAGGCCAGGTGATAGGTGAGGTATGTATCAGGCACCACTCTAACAGGCCAGGTTATAGGTGAGGTATGTATCAGGCACCACTCTAACAGGCCAGGTGATAGGTGAGGTATGTATCAGGCACCACTAACAGGCCAGGTGATAGGTGAGGTATGTATCAGGCACCACTCTAACAGGCCAGGTGATAGGTGAGGTATATATCAGGCACCACTCTAACAGGCCAGGTGATAGGTGAGGTATGTATCAGGCACCACTCTAACAGGCCAGGTTATAGGTGAGGTATGTATCAGGCACCACTCTAACAGGCCAGGTGATAGGTGAGGTATGTATCAGGCACCACTAACAGGCCAGGTGATAGGTGAGGTATGTATCAGGCACCACTCTAACAGGCCAGGTGATAGGTGAGGTATGCATCAAACATATGTATATATTACATTTACATAAGTATTCAGACCCTTTGCTATGAGACTCGACATTGAGCTCAGGTGCATCCTGTTTCCATTGATCATCCTTGAGATGTTTCTACAACTTTGATTGGAGTCCACCTGTGGTAAATTACATTGATTGGACATGATTTGGAAAGGCACACACCTGTCTATATAAGGTCCCACAGTTGACAGTGCATGTCAGAGCAAAAAACAAGCCATGAGGTCGAAGGACTTGTCCGTCGAGCTCTGAGACTGGACTGTGTCGAGGCACAGATCTGGGGAAGGGTACCAAAAAATGTCTGCAACATTGAAGGACACAGTGGCCTCCATCATTCTTAAATGGAAGAAGTTTGGAAGCACCAAGACTCTTCCTAGAGCTGGCCGCATGGCCAAACTGAGCAATTGGGGGAGAAGGGCCTTGGTCAGGGAGGTGACCTGATGGTCACTCTGACAGAGCTCTAGAGTTCCTCTGTGGAGATGGGAGAACCTTCCAGAAGGACAACCATCTCTGCAGCACTCCATCAATCAGGCCTTTATGGTAGAGTGGCCAGAGGGAAGCCACTCCTCAGTAAAAGGCACATGACAGCCCGCTTGGAGTTTGCCAAAAGGCAAACTCTTGTTTCTCAGACTATGAGAAACAAGAGTCTGTGGTCTGATGAAATCCAAGATTGAACTCTTTGGCCTGAATGCCAATTGTCACGTCTGGAAGAAACCTGGCACCATCCCTACGGCAAAGCATGGTGGTGGTAGCATCATTGCTGTGGGGAAGTTTTTCAGCGGCAGGGACTGGGAGAAGAGTCAGGATCGAGGGAAAGATGAACGGAGCAAAGTACAGAGAGATCCTTGATGAAAACCTGCTCCAGAGCGCTTAGGACCTCAGACTGGGGTGAAGGTTCACCTTTCAACAGGACAACAACCCTAAGCACACAGCCAAGACAACACAGGAGTGGCTTCGGAACAAGTCTCTGAATGTCCTTGAGTGGCCCAGCCAGAGCTCGGACTTGAACCCGATCGAACATCTCTGGAGAGACATGAAAATAGCTGTGCAGGGACGCTCTCCATCCAACCTGACAGAGCTTGAGAGGATCTGCAGAGAAGAATGGGAGAAACTCCCCAAATACAGGTGTGCCAAGCTTGTAGCATCATACCCAAGATGACTCGAGGCTGTAATCGCTACCAAAGGTGCTTCAACAAAGTACAGAGTAAAAGGTCTGAATACTTCTGTAAATGTGATATCCGTTTTTAGTTTTTTATAATTTTGCAAAATCATATTGTTACCTGGTGAGTGTGTGTGTGTGTGTTACCTGGTGAGTGTGTGTTACCTGGTGAGTGTGTGTTACCTGGTGTGTGTTACCTGGTGTGTGTGTGTGTGTGTGTGTGTGTGTGTGTGTGTGTGTTACCTGGTGAGTGTGTGTTACCTGGTGAGTGTGTGTGTGTTACCTGGTGTGTGTGTTACCTGGTGAGTGTGTGTTACCTGGTGAGTGTGTGTGTGTGTTACCTGGTGAGTGTGTGTTACCTGGTGAGTGTGTGTGTGTGTTACCTGGTGAGTGAGTGTTACCTGGTGTGTGTGTGTGTTACCTGGTGAGTGTGTGTTACCTGGTGAGTGTGTGTTACCTGGTGAGTGTGTGTTACCTGGTGAGTGTGTGTTACCTGGTGAGTGTGTGTGTGTGTTACCTGGTGAGTGTGTGTTACCTGGTGAGTGTGTGTTACCTGGTGAGTGTGTGTTACCTGGTGAGTGAGTGTTACCTGGTGTGTGTGTGTGTTACCTGGTGAGTGTGTGTTACCTGGTGAGTGTGTGTTACCTGGTGAGTGTGTGTTACCTGGTGAGTGTGTGTGTGTGTTACCTGGTGAGTGTGTGTTACCTGGTGAGTGTGTTACCTGGTGAGTGTGTGTTACCTGGTGAGTGTGTGTGTGTGTTACCTGGTGAGTGTGTGTTACCTGGTGAGTGTGTGTTACCTGGTGAGTGTGTGTGTGTGTTACCTGGTGAGTGTGTGTTACCTGGTGAGTGTGTGTGTGTGTTACCTGGTGAGTGTGTGTTACCTGGTGAGTGTTACCTGGTGAGTGTGTGTGTGTGTTACCTGGTGAGTGTGTGTGTGTGTGTGTTACCTGGTGAGTGTGTGTGTGTGTGTGTTACCTGGTGAGTGTGTGTGTGTGTTACCTGGTGAGTGTGTGTTACCTGGTGAGTGTGTGTTACCTGGTGAGTGTGTGTTACCTGGTGAGTGTGTGTTACCTGGTGAGTGTTACCTGGTGTGAGTGTTACCTGGTGTGTGTTACCTGGTGTGAGTGTTACCTGGTGTGTGTTACCTGGTGAGTGTTACCTGGTGTGTGTTACCTGGTGAGTGTGTGTTACCTGGTGAGTGTGTGTTACCTGGTGAGTGTGTGTTACCTGGTGAGTGTGTGTTACCTGGTGAGTGTGTGTTACCTGGTGAGTGTGTGTTACCTGGTGAGTGTTACCTGGTGAGTGTTACCTGGTGAGTGTGTGTTACCTGGTGAGTGTGTGTTACCTGGTGAGTGTGTGTTACCTGGTGAGTGTGTGTTACCTGGTGAGTGTGTGTTACCTGGTGAGTGTGTGTTACCTGGTGAGTGTTACCTGGTGAGTGTGTGTTACCTGGTGAGTGTTACCTGGTGAGTGTGTGTTACCTGGTGAGTGTGTGTTACCTGGTGAGTGTGTGTTACCTGGTGAGTGTGTGTTACCTGGTGAGTGTGTGTTACCTGGTGAGTGTTACCTGGTGTGTGTTACCTGGTGAGTGTTACCTGGTGTGTGTTACCTGGTGAGTGTGTGTTACCTGGTGAGTGTGTGTTACCTGGTGAGTGTGTGTTACCTGGTGAGTGAGGTATGTACTGAGCTGTAACATCCAGTTCCTCCATTGTTGTACAGCCACCCCCACCCTCCTTCCACTCTCTACTGTGATAGAGCCTAGAGGATAGTTCTGAGGCAGCTGGATCACCAGCTCTATGAAGATATCATCCACAGAGTAGGTAGCTATCACCTCCCGCGCTGCCGAACGGGCTTTCACCTAGGAGACAGAGAGAGACGGAGAAAGAGAGAGGTTAACTCCACTATGATGATATCATCCACAGAGTAGGTAGCTATCACCTCCCGTGCTGCCGAACGGGCTTTCACCTAGGAGACAGAGAGAGACAGAGAAAGAGAGAGAAAGAGAGAGAGAGAGAGAGAGAGAGAGAGGTTAACTCCACTATGATGATATCATCCACAGAGTAGGTAGCTATCACCTCCCGTGCTGCCGAACGGGCTTTCACCTAGGAGACAGAGAGAGACGGAGAGAGAGAGAGAGAGAGAGAGGTTAACTCCACTATGATGATATCATCCACAGAGTAGGTAGCTATCACCTCCCGTGCTGCCGAACGGGCTTTCACCTAGGAGACAGAGAGAGACGGAGAGAGAGAGAGAGAGAGAGAGGTTAACTCCACTTTGATGATATCATCCACAGAGTAGGTAGCTATCACCTCCCATGCTGACGAACGGGCTTTCACCTAGGAGACAGAGAGAGACGGAGAGAGAGAGAGAGAGGTTAACTCCACTTTGATGATATCATCCACAGAGTAGGTAGCTATCACCTCCCATGCTGACGAACGGGCTTTCACCTAGGAGACAGAGAGAGACGGAGAGAGAGAGAGAGAGAGAGAGAGAGAGGGGTTAACTCCACTATGATGATATCATCCACAGAGTAGGTAGCTATCACCTCCCGCGCTGCCTAACGGCCTTTCACCTGGAGAGAGACACAAGGGACTGTGAGTCAGACCAACAGGACCCTGAACAGCTTCGACCCCTAGCCATAAGACTGCTAAATAGTTAGTTTGTATCTATTTGGTGAACTATTTAACTATCTGCATTGACCCTTTTTGCATTTATTTCTACTCGTCATATACGCTGCTGCTACTGTTTATTATCTATCCTGTTGCCTAGTCACTCTGTGGCATTGTGTTGTGTGACAAAACTGCACATTTTAGAGTGGCCTTTTATTGTCCCCAGCACAAGGTGCACCTGCGTAATGATCATGCCGTTTAATCAGCTTCTTGATATGACACACCTGTCAGGTGAATGGATTATCTTGGAAAAGGAGAAATGCTCACTAAGAGGGATGTTAACACATTTGTGCAAAAAAAATTCAGCTCATGAAACTTTGGGACCAACACTTTGCATGTTGCGTGTATATTTTTGTTCAGTATAAAAAAGCTGTATCTGGTTGACAGGGTTACTAAAACAGCTGTATGTGGTTGACAGGGTTACTAAAACAGCTGTATGTGGTTGACAGGGTTACTAAAACAGCTGTGTGTGTTTGACAGGGTTACTAAAACAGCTGTATCTGGTTGACAGGGTTACTGAAACAGCTGTATGTGTTTGACAGGGTTACTAAAACAGCTGTATGTGTTTGACAGGGTTACTAAAACAGCTGTATGTGTTTGACAGGGTTACTAAAACAGCTGTATCTGGTTGACAGGGTTACTAAAACAGCTGTATCTGGTTGACTGGGTTACTAAAACAGCTGTATGTGGTTGACAGGGTTACTAAAACAGCTGTATCTGGTTGACAGGGTTACTGAAACAGCTGTATGTGTTTGACAGGGTTACTAAAACAGCTGTATGTGTTTGACAGGGTTACTAAAACAGCTGTATGTGTTTGACAGGGTTACTAAAACAGCTGTATCTGGTTGACAGGGTTACTAAAACAGCTGTATCTGGTTGACTGGGTTACTAAAACAGCTGTATGTGTTTGACAGGGTTACTAAAACAGCTGTATCTGGTTGACAGGGTTACTAAAACAGCTGTATCTGGTTGAGGGTTACTGAAACAGCTGTATGTGGTTGACAGGGTTACTAAAACAGCTGTATGTGTTTGACAGGGTTACTGAAACAGCTGTATGTGGTTGACAGCGTTACTAAAACAGCTGTATCTGGTTGACAGGGTTACTAAAACAGCTGTATCTGGTTGACAGGGTTACTAAAACAGCTGTATCTGGTTGACAGGGTTACTAAAAACAGCTGTATCTGGAACTTGGATAAAATACCTCCGTGTGGTTCCTCCTTCTGAAAAGACCCAATCTGTGGCACAACCTCTTCCAGGTCCTAATACTTACAATAATAATGTATTTGTATGTGCTAAAAGAGCAAGGATTTCCTTGTCACTAAAGCCAAATTCTAAAATATAGTTTGACCAGGCCATCTACCTCAGGCATTTCAACGGTGGTGGACACAGCAACAGGGAGACATGCAATTAATGACCAAATCCCCTACTTTAATCTTGAACTATAACTGCGAATTTATTATCCAAATGTAGACGTTATTCTTGAAATATTGGCACTTCATTCACACCTGTTTTATGTTTATTTTTTTTCCAGATATTGGCACATTTTTAGTACCATTTATTTATCTTCCATTGGCCCTTATACTCTTCTGTACTTATCACATGTAAAATATATAAAATAATCAAATAAGATGATTTTAAACTAAAAATAGAATAATTCCATCAATTTAGTGAATGCCGTTGGTGTTTAACGAGGGTATCAGCATATTTTGTTACACACATATATATTTTACAATGTCAATATGTCTTTGTTGTAAATGTTCTGTGGCCAAACTGGTGTCAGTTGTGAAGGCAAGAGTTAGAAGAGTTTCAGAGATACTTGAAATTAATGCCATTGTGGATAAGATGCTTTTTTCATTCATTTATATTTTCTCCTAAACCATATGGTCTATCCCCAGGGTTCTTCAATTCCGGTCCTGGAGGGCCGAAACATCTCTGTTTTTCATCCTCTCCTTCTAATCAGGGGCTAATTCAGAACCTGGGACACCAGGTTAGTGCAATTAACTACCAGGTAGAAATAAAAAACAGAAGTGTTTCGACCCTCCAGGACCGGAATTGAAGAACCCTGGTCTATCCACTAGCTCGATCTCCAATGCATTTGTAGTCGATCACCAAACATTCCTGTAAAAAAACAGCAACGATAAAAGCATTGTGTTCCTATATCTTTCTTTCGTTTAGCGCTGTTGGCGGTAGGTGCACTTGATTCAGCAGCCCTGGCGCCGGGAAGGAAAAGTGTTCCCATTTTGAACCATTTCATGTGTCTGAAGGTAGAACTCAGCATACCCCGGCAGGCCCAGAGAGCAAATCAAGTGCACCTATAGTCCTACCGCTGGCTGCTCAGACCACCGTGACTGCACAGTTTCCTCGGACCATAGGTAGGGCCTGGGCGATATGGCCAAAATATCATATCACAGTATTTTTCAAATTGACTGTATTTGATGTTTTTGAATAATACAAGTTCTACATTTGCTTTATGAGCAGTGTGTGACCCTATAGTGGCAACATACATTCTAAGTGATTGAATTTAATGTGTCTTTCTCCATTCTGATTTGTTTTATACTGTTCAACTAAACTTCAACCAAAAATACATTTATGTATTTCCTGCACTAATTTGAGAATTTCCACACTGCCACGTAGGGCTGTACGATATGGGCAAAAAAAATCGAGGCCTTATTTTTAACCAAACGTTGCAATTACGATTTGACTTGCGATTTAGATCAAAACACTTGGGTGAACTGTTGGAATCATGGAAATAGAATGATTATGATAAGTCTGTAGTTAGAATATAATAGTGGGCACTTTGAATACAGTGTTGTTTGACATGACAACGAATGAAAATGCCAGGGAGCAGTTATTGTGACAGGGTAGGAACCAAAGTGTTGGTCAGTGTTTCCTAGGGGACCCTATAATCTTTGGCTACGTTAAAATGTTCTCTCTTATCTACTTCATGTAGCTAACATATTCATTCACCTAATCCTCTTTGGTTTAGAAGATACTGTTGCACGAACATGCCGATTTAGGCCTACAAAATCACTGGTATCAGACTGTATAGCTAGCTACGACTCAGTACATTTATTAGATAGCTAGCGATTAGCATTAGCGGCTAACACGATTTAGCCACAACTTGCTAAGAAAAGAGAAAACTAGCTATTTGCAGATGTAAGAAACACAAACGAATAGTGTAATTGTAGAACGCTAGTGGATTTATATTAAGAAGCAAAGTGAAAACAGCATTGTTGTCGTCAACATTGTCACATGTGCTGCATTGACCACGCAGACTGATCGCAAGAGTCTCGTGGTCGAGCAACAGCAAAGTCGATACTGTGTAGTGATGGGCATTCTTTTCGGTGAGCCGGCTACTTTAGCTCTGTTCACGTAAAAGAGACGTCTCATTTGGATCCCAAACGGCTCTTTGTAAAAACATGATTTTTTTAACGACCTAGAACCATGAAAAAATTGCTAAAAACTCCAATGTAAAGCCCAAAAAGGTAGGCTACCTTTATGTCAGATCATGAAATGCATGTTCAAATACATTTTTACCTCGCCAAATTATTAGATGGCCTGCTCTCCCCACTATTTACTGTTTCTGCAGTGAGGATTCACCCTCTTTAGAGAATTATTTTGTAACTTATCTGCAGAAAAACGTTGTTTTTGAGCTCAAATAGCAGTAGTAGCAGTATGCAAATCAGCGAGCCAAATGAACGGCTCATTCACCGATGCGATCAGGTTCCCGACGTTCACAAAAAGATCCGTTCCAAAAGAGCCGTTCGTTCGCGAACGACCCATCACTAATACTGTGAGAGTTCAAAACTTTTAAAACCATGACTAGAGAGAGTCAATGAATACAGCAAAAAAACATTGTTATTCAGCACTGTCAACACTTGTTCAACAAGGAATATTTCACTTTCTCTGGTCATAGGAGTACCAACATGAATTAGTGCATGAGGCAGAAGTAATGCTGTGCGACTTGAGTTTTGCAATCAGCTGGAAGACTGTGTCCCCTTTTCTCAGCAGAGGGAGGGAGATTGGAGGGACGGTGAGCCGGGTGAGATGCAGCCTCACCGCTGTTCTATCCCCCCCCCCCCCTCACTTACAATCAGATGCAGACCATCAGTCCAGTAAAATAAAAAAATATAAATTATTACACTCACTCAGCTGTGCCTCACAAGTAATACAACAAATGATCTATTACCAGTGTGATCATATACCTACAATTCTGAAATATAATTTCAAAATGCTCTGAGAAGAACAACATTGGCAGGACAATTCAAGCGTAGCCAATATGTAGTGATAATGTATTGGCCCTATAGCTTACTGCACAAACCTCATGGCTACAGAACTGTTTTGTCTAGGTTAATGGCTTTTTAAAGTCATGTAAAAAAAGATATCTCTGAACGGTAGATCTCGGCTTGCTTTTGGACTCAGAAAGGGATCTTGACTCAGAAAAGGACTAAACTGTCCCTTAGTGGAAGAGCGTGCTCATCCCCTGGACTAAACTGTCCCTTAGTGGAATCAATTTAATCCATTTTGAATTCAGGCTGTAAAAGCAAAATGTGGAATAAATCAAGGGGTATGAAGCCCCCCCCCACCCCCTACCCCCTACCCCCTACCCCACCCACACACATCCATCCTCCCTGCTCTACTCACGGTCATGCTGTCGAAGGTCTGTGTGCTGGCGTGTACAGAGGAGATCTCCTGAGCAGAGAGGACAGGCGAGACGTATCGTCCTGTGAACTTATCCACCGTGTGGCTAACTCTCTTCTCCTGACTGGTCCACCACAACCTAACCATGGCAGGCAGGTCCTGTACTGCACTGTAGTACACACAACACGCCAGATGGGGGAGCTCATACTGGATACCAGAAGACTCTGCAGAGAGAGGGAGAGCGACAGAGAAAAGACAGCCGCATTAGAGACAGACGTGTGTGTGTTCGTGAGTGTGTGTGCATGCTATGTGTGTCCGTGTATGCTACCCACTGTTGACGTCCAGAGAGAGGCTCTCTGTGAAGAATGTCTTGGTCTCCTTGGTGACAGGCTCCGCCCCCTGGCCGGTGAAGGTGGGGTTTTCAGGCATCAGTCTGAACAGGTGGAGGAGGAGCTTGTGGAGGGACTTCTTTAGGTAGAGAGAGTACTGGACACGCAGCTGGAGAGAGAACACACAGGTCAGCATAGAACCCTTCTTTAGGAAGAGAGAGAACTGGACACGCAGCTGGAGAGAGAACTGGACACGCAGCTGGAGAGAGAACTGGACACGCAGCTGGAGAGAGAACTGGACACGCAGCTGGAGAGAGAACTGGACACGCAGCTGGAGAGAGAACTGGACACGCAGCTGGAGAGAGAACTGGACACGCAGCTGGAGAGAGAACACACAGGTCAGCATAGAACCCTTCTTTAGGTAGAGAGAGAACTGGACACGCAGCTGGAGAGAGAACTGGACACGCAGCTGGAAAGAGAACTGGACACGCAGCTGGAAAGAAAACACACAGGTCAGCATAGAACCCTTCTTTAGGAAGAGAGAGAACTGGACACGCAGCTGGAAAGAAAACACACAGGTCAGCATAGAACCCTTCTTTAGGAAGAGAGAGAACTGGACACGCAGCTGGAGAGAGAACTGGACACGCAGCAGGAGAGAGAACTGGACACGCAGCTGGAAAGAAAACACACAGGTCAGCAAAGAACTCTTCTTTAGGCAGAGAGAGAACTGGACACGCAGCTGGAGAGAGAACTGGACACGCAGCTGGAGAGAGTACTGGACACGCAGCTGGAGAGAGAACTGGACACGCAGCTGGAGAGAGAACACACAGGTCAGCATAGAACCCTTCTTTAGGTAGAGAGAGAGTAGAGACTGACACAGTAATCCTTCCTTTGTCCTTGTATCCTCATTCCTCCCCTTTCAAAAAGCTCAACGGAGTTCAGAAAGAAAGGGCCTTGGATCCTCTCCTGCAATGAGCTTTGAGAGGGGAGGGGGAGAAATTAGGAAAAAGGCAATTGACAGCTAGTTGAAGTTTTTACGGATTTCAAGAGGAGAAGGTGGAATAATACGACCCTCACTCCAGGGTTGGGATTAATCCTACCTATATGTACACATCTACCTCAATTACCCCCTGCACATCGACTCGGTACTGGCACCCTCATGTTTATAGCCAAGTTATCGTTACTCATTGTGTATTTATTCCTTGTGTTAATACTTTCCTTTTATTTCTCTTTATTTCTCTTTTTTATCTCTCTGTATTGTTGGGAAGGGCCTGTAAGTCAGCATTTCACTGTTCGTCTACCCCTTGTTGTTTACGTAGCATGTGACAAATACAATGCAATTTTATTAGAATTCCATTTGAATTCCAGTTAATTCAGAGAGTAAACAACATTCCAATTCCGCATTTTCTTCATTGAAAAGCATTGGAATTTCAGTTTACTTCCTGAATTGACTGGAATTTAAATGGAATTGACCCAAACCCTGACCAAACTCTGTCAAACTTTTTTTAATTTAAATTGTAAAGTTTGTAAATTGTAAGGCCTGTAAATATAGGCAGCCGAAGTCTGACTACAGTGAGGGTGAAAGACAAGTCAACAGATAGACCTGTTGGGGAATACTTGGCGAGTTAGCTGGTTAGCTAGCCTAGCTATAGACTTAGCTGGTTAGCTAGCCTAGCTATAGACTTAGCTGGTTAGCTAGCCTAGCTATAGACTTAGCTGGTTAGCTAGCCTAGCTATAGACTTAGCTGGTTAGCTAGCCTAGCTATAGACTTAGCTGGTTAGCTAGCCTAGCTATAGACTTAGCTGGTTAGCTAGCCTAGCTATAGACTTAGCTGGTTAGCTACCTTGAACGGAAATAACAGCAACACCTAACCGCTAAAATGTATGGACTACTGTAGAAACCTACACAGTGGTGAGAACAGGCGCTGCATTATGTAGCTGAGCCATGAGGAGACAGACCACCAGATATACCCTGGCATTATGTGGCTGAGGAGACAGACCACCAGATATACCCTGGCATTATGTGGCTGAGGAGACAGACCACCAGATATACCCTGGCATTATGTGGCTGAGGAGACAGACCACCAGATATACCCTGGCATTATGTGGCTGAGCCATGAGGAGACAGACCACCAGATATACCCTGGCATTATGTAGCTGAGGAGACAGACCACCAGATATACCCTGGCATTATGTAACTGAGGAGGCAGACCACCAGATATACCCTGGCATTATGTAGCTGAGGAGACAGACCACCAGATATACCCTGGCATTATGTAACTGAGGAGACAGACCACCAGATATACCCTGGCATTATGTGGCTGAGGAGACAGACCACCAGATATACCCTGGCATTATGTGGCTGAGCCATGAGGAGACAGACCACCAGATATACCCTGGCATTATGTAGCTGAGGAGACAGACCACCAGATATACCCTGGCATTATGTAGCTGAGGAGACAGACCACCAGACATACCCTGGCATTATGTGGCTGAGGAGACAGACCACCAGACATACCCTGGCATTATGTAGCTGGGGAGACAGACCAACAGATATACCCTGGCATTATGTAGCTGAGGAGACAGACCACCAGATATACCCTGGCATTATGTGGCTGAGGAGACAGACCACCAGATATACCCTGGCATTATGTGGCTGAGGAGACAGACCACCAGATATACCCTGGCATTATGTGGCTGAGGAGACAGACCACCAGATATACCCTGGCATTATGTGGCTGAGGAGACAGACCACCTGATATACCCTGGCATTATGTGGCTGAGGAGACAGACCACCAGATATACCCTGGCATTATGTGGCTGAGGAGACAGACCACCAGATATACCCTGGCATTATGTAGCTGAGGAGACAGACCACCAGATATACCCTGGCATTATGTGGCTGAGGAGACAGACCACCAGATATACCCTGGCATTATGTGGCTGAGGAGGCAGACCACCAGATATACCTTGGCATTATGTGGCTGAGCCATGAGGAGAAACTAAAATGTTTTTTTGTCCGTTGTGTATTTCCGTTTTTGGAATATTTAGATAAAGCCTGGAATAAAAGAAAAGGGCTAGCTATAATTAACTTATAATATAGTTAGCTCCTATACAGCAAATGGTACATATGTATATACAGTTGAAGTCGGAAGTTTACATACACTTCGGTTGGAGTCACTAAAACTCATTTTTCAACCACTCCACACATTTCTTGTTAACAGACTATAGTTTTGGCAAGTCGGTTAGGACATCTACTTTGTGCATGACACAAGTAATTTCTCCAACAATTGTTTACAGACAGATTATTTCACTTATAATTCACTGCATCACAATTCAAGTGGGTCAGAAGTTCACTGTGCCTTTCACTGTGCCTTTAAACAGCTTGGAAAATTCCAGAAAATGATGTCATGGCTTTAGAAGCTTCTGATAGGCTAATTGACATCATTTGAGACAATTGGAGATGTACCTGTGGATGTATTTCAAGGCCTACCTTCAAACTCAGTGCCTCTTTGCTTGACATCATGGGAAAATCAAAAGAAATCAGCCAAGACCTCAGAAAACAATTTGTAGACCTCCACAAGTCTGGTTCATCCTTGGGAGCAATTTCCAAACGCTTGAAGGTACCACGTTCATCTGTACAAACAATAGTACGCAAGTATAAACACCATGGGACCACGCAGCCGTCATACCGCTCAGGAAGGAGACACGTTCTGTCTCCTAGAGATGAACGTACTTTGGTGCGAAAAGTGCAAATCAATCCCAGAACAAAAGCAAAGGACCTTGTGAAGATGGAGGAAAAAGGGGGGTTGCTTGCAAGCCGAAGAACACCATCCCAACCGTGAAGCAAGGGGGTGACAGCATCATGCTGTGGGGGTGCATTGCTGCAGGAGGGACTGGTGCACTTCACAAAATAGATGGCATCATGAGGAAGGAAAATTATGTGGATATATTGAAGCAACATCTCAAGACATCAGTAAGGAAGTTAAAGCTTGGTCGCAAATGGGTCTTCCAAATGGACAATGACCCCAAGCATACTTCCAAAGTTGTGGCTAACTGGCTTAAGGACAACAAATTCAAGGTATTGGAGTGGCCATCACAAAGCCCTGACCTCAATCCTATTTAAAATGTGTGGGGAGAACTGAAAAAGCGTATGCGAGCAAGGAGGCCTACAAACCTGACTCAGTTACACCAGCTCTGTCAGGAGGAATGGGCCAAAATTCACCCAACTTATTGTGGGAAGCTTGTGGAAGGCTACCCGAAACGTTTGACCCAAGTTAAACAATTTAAAGGCAATGCTACCAAATACTAATTGAGTGTATGTAAACTTCTGACCCACTGGGAATGTGATGAAAGAAATAAAAGCTGAAATAAATCATTCTCTCTACTATTATTCTGACATTTCACATTCTTAAAATAAAGTGTTGATCCTAACTGACCTAAGACAGGGAATTTTTACTAGGATTAAATGTCAGGAATTGTGAAAAACTGAGTTTAAATGTATTTGGCTAAGGTGTATGTAAACTTCCGATTTCAACTGTAAGTATTGATTTATTTGTCACTCTTTATGCGGTGTGCACCGCACAGAACACCGGAAATAATTATTACTGAATTACCACAGCGAATTATTGTAACGTTTGTTTATGTGTCAATTAATCCGTTTAGGGATGGGTTGCCAATTAACTGTCATTAATTAATTCACGGCAGTAGACTTACGTGAGAGGGAGAAGCCTTGAAGAAGGACAGCAGTAGTTTCCAGGCCAGCAGGTAAGCCAGTATACAGCAGTACTCCACAGACAGAGGCTGAACCACTGCATACTCGCCTACACACACTCCGACCATGATGCTCTCACACAACTCCTCACACGTGGAGAGGAGGGTCATCAGAGCAGCCGGGGGAGACCTACACACACACACAGAGAGTTAAATACACATCATTAGAAAACACACACACACAGATGTCCTCTGTAGCTCAATTGGTAGAGCATGGCGCTTGTAACGCCAGGGTAGTGGGTTCGATCCCCGGGACCACCCATACGTAAAAATGTATGCACACATGACTGTAAGTCGCTTTGGATAAAAGCGTCTGCTAAATGGCATATTATTATTATATATTATTAGCAATAAAGGCATGAAAACCTGGGGATTATGGTGTAAATAACTCAGAACTAAGGGCTGTTAAGTCAGCGGCAAAGCCAAGGGAAACAACCCTTACGATAATTCCCGGGTTTGCCAAACAGACTGGTCGTTAATTATATTCTCATGTTTTGACCCAGTAGTTCATTCTATTCATTCCACGTTGCTAAACAAAATCATTGGCATGTAACACTACCAGTCAAAAGTTTGGACACACCTACTCATTCAAGGATTTTTCTTTATTTTCTACATTGTAGAATAATAGTGAAGACATCAAAACTATGAAATAACACATATGGAATCATGTAGTAACCAATAAAAAAGTGTTAAACAAATCAAAATATATTTTATATTTGAGATTCTTCAAATAGCCACCCTTTGCATTGATGACAGCTTTGCACACTCTTGGCATTCTCTCAACCAGCTTCATGAGGTAGTCACCTGGAATGCATTTCAATTAACAGGTGTGCCTTCTTAAAAGTTAATTTGTGGAATTTCTTTCCTTCTTAATGCGTTTGAGCGAATCAGTTGTGTTGTGACAAGGTAGGGGGGGTATACAGAAGATAGCCCTATTTGGTAAAAGACCAAGTCCATATTATGGCAAGAACAGCTCAAATAAGCAAAGAGAAACGACAGTCCATCATTACTTTAAGACATGAAGGTCAGTCAATCCAGAACATTTCAAGAACTTTGAACGTTTCTTCAAGTGCAGTCACAAAAACCATCAAGCACCATGATGAAACTGGCTCTCATGAGGACCTCCACAGGAAAGGAAGACCCAGAGTTACCTCTGCTGCAGAGGATAAGTTCATTAGAGTTACCAGCCTCAGAAATTGCAGCCCAAATAAATGCTTCACAGAGTTCAAGTCAACATCAACTGTTCAGAGGAGACTGTGTGAATCAGGCCTTCATGGTCAAATTGCTGCAAAGAAACCACTACTAAAGGACACCAATAAGAAGAGAATTGCTTGGGCCAAGAAAGAGGAGCAATGGACATTAGACCGGTGGAAATTTGTCCTTTGGTCTGGAGTCCAAATTTGAGATTTTTGGTTCCAACCGCCGTGTCTTTGTGAGACGTGGTGTGGGTGAACGGATGATCTCCGCATGTGTGGTTCCCACCGTAAAGCATGGAGGAAGAGGTGTTATTGTGTGGGGGTGCTTTGCTGGTGTCTGTGATGTATTTAGAATTCAAGGCACACTTAACCAGCATGGCTACCACAGCATTCTGCAGCGATACACCATCCCATCTGGTTTGGGCTTAGTGGGACTATCATTTGTTTTTCAACAGGACAATGACCCAACACACCTCTGTATTTCATTTTCAATAAATTCACCCAAAAAAAATCTAAAAACATGTTTTCAGTGTCATTATGGGGTATTTTCTGTAGATGGGTGAGAATAAATATTTTTCATCCATTTTGAATTCAGGCTGTAAGACAACAAAATGTGGAATAAGTCAAGGGGTCTGAATACTTTCCGAATGCACTGTAGATACGCTAGCCCATTAGCAACGTTACGACTGACTTGTGATCATTGCCCTTGCTAGTTTGTTTTGTATTGACATTCGTCCGTTTTTTGTTCAAAATATTGAGTCATTGAAACTGAATCCCGAATGGCTGCAGGCAGCAAACAATGTACCAGGCCAGCTGTGATTTACAACCTGATAGCAATATTTGTTGGACCACCAAGAAACGTATTGTTGGATTATATGAATCATGCATTGAATTGCATCCATCTATTCTGCCAACAATGCCTTAGAGTACGTCATGGAATGTTGAGTCAAATAGAACCTCATTTTTAAAACCTCTTATGAAGCTGATTTTTGCAGCATAACCTGGTAATTGGATATTTTGGCCTGATATTACGATTGTCTGTTTGTTTCATATCTGCAAAGTAGTTAAAACGCTGTCAGTTCCACTTGAACTAACAGATAGATTCCACAGCAACACCCCACCCAGGGCTGTTATACTCACAGACACGGTTCCTCGCCATCTTCGTCTGGCTTGGTGTCGTCTACTTCTTCATCACACTCTGGGAGAGTCGGCATTACCCTGGAACACACAGAGGTCACGCTGCATTACCCTGGAACACACAGAGGTCACGCTGCATTACCCTGGAACACACAGAGGTCACGCTGCATTACCCTGGAACACACAGAGGTCACGCTGCTTTACCCTGGAACACACAGAGGTCACGCTGCATTACCCTGGAACACACAGAGGTCACGCTGCATTACCCTGGAACACACAGAGGTCATGCTGCATTACCCTGGAACACACAGAGGTCACGCTGCATTACCCTGGAACACACAGAGGTCACGCTGCTTTACCCTGGAACACACAGAGGTCACGCTGCATTACCCTGGAACACACAGAGGTCACGCTGCATTACCCTGGAACACACAGAGGTCACGCTGCATTACCCTGGAACACACAGAGGTCACGCTGCTTTACCCTGGAACACACAGAGGTCACGCTGCATTACCCTGGAACACACAGAGGTCACGCTGCATTACCCTGGAACACACAGAGGTCACGCTGCATTACCCTGGAACACACAGAGGTCACGCTGCATTACCCTGGAACACACAGAGGTCACGCTGCATTACCCTGGAACACACAGAGGTCACGCTGCATTACCCTGGAACACACAGAGGTCACGCTGCATTACCCTGGAACACACAGAGGTCACGCTGCATTACCCTGGAACACACAGAGGTCACGCTGCATTACCCTGGAACACACAGAGGTCACGCTGCATTACCCTGGAACACACAGAGGTCACGCTGCATTACCCTGGAACACACAGAGGTCACGCTGCATTACCCTGGAACACACAGAGGTCACGCTGCTTTACCCTGGAACACACAGAGGTCACGCTGCATTACCCTGGAACACACAGAGGTCACGCTGCTTTACCCTGGAACACACAGAGGTCACGCTGCATTACCCTGGAACACACAGAGGTCACGCTGCATTACCCTGGAACACACAGAGGTCACGCTGCATTACCCTGGAACACACAGAGGTCACGCTGCATTACCCTGGAACACACAGAGGTCACGCTGCATTACCCTGGAACACACAGAGGTCACGCTGCTTTACCCTGGAACACACAGAGGTCACGCTGCATTACCCTGGAACACACAGAGGTCACGCTGCATTACCCTGGAACACACAGAGGTCACGCTGCTTTACCCTGGAACACACAGATGTCACGCTGCATTACCCTGGAAAACACAGAGGTCACGCTGCATTACCCTGGAACACACAGAGGTCACGCTGCTTTACCCTGGAACACACAGAAGTCACGCTGCATTACCCTGGAACACACAGAGGTCACGCTGCATTACCCTGGAACACACAGAGGTCACGCTGCTTTACCCTGGAACACACAGAGGCCACGCTGCTTGACGCCGAATCTAGAGGTGAGCCCAGGAGGCTTGTCGTACGAGTAGGTATTCACATTGCAGTATATTGCTAATATGCCAGAGTTATCAACTTGTTTAAACAAACATGTTCCGTGGCAGTGAACACACAGACAGACTCTTACTATTACTTGTCTAGTATGTGGTAGACAGTGAGTTCCCTCTCTTACTTGTCTAGTATGTGGTAGACAGTGAGTTCTCTCTCTTACTTGTCTAGTATGTGGTAGACAGTGAGTTCCCTCTCTTACTTGTCTAGTATGTGGTAGACAGTGAGTTCCCTCTCTTACTTGTCTAGTCTGTGGTAGACAGTGAGTTCTCTCTCTCTAGTATGTGGTAGACAGTGAGTTCCCTCTCTTACTTGTCTAGTATGTGGTAGACAGTGAGTTCTATCTCTTACTTGTCTAGTATGTGGTAGACAGTGAGTTCCCTCTCTCTAGTATGTGGTAGACAGTGAGTTCCCTCTCTTACTTGTCTAGTCTGTGGTAGACAGTGAGTTCTCTCTCTCTAGTATGTGGTAGACAGTGAGTTCTCTCTCTTACTTGTCTAGTATGTGGTAGACAGTGAGTTCCCTCTCTTACTTGTCTAGTATGTGGTAGACAGTGAGTTCCCTCTCTTACTTGTCTAGTATGTGGTAGACAGTGAGTTCCCTCTCTTACTTGTCTAGTATGTGGTAGACAGTGAGTTCCCTCTCTTACTTGTCTAGTCTGTGGTAGACAGTGAGTTCCCTCTCTTACTTGTCTAGTATGTGGTAGACAATGAGTTCTATCTCTTACTTGTCTAGTATGTGGTAGACAGTGAGTTCCCTCTCTCTAGTATGTGGTAGACAGTGAGTTCCCTCTCTTACTTGTCTAGTATGTGGTAGACAGTGAGTTCCCTCTCTTACTTGTCTAGTATGTGGTAGACAGTGAGTTCCCTCTCTTACTTGTCTAGTCTGTGGTAGACAGTGAGTTCCCTCTCTTACTTGTCTAGTATGTGGTAGACAGTGAGTTCTCTCTCTTACTTGTCTAGTATGTGGTAGACAGTGAGTTCCCTCTCTTACTTGTCTAGTATGTGGTAGACAGTACGTTCTCTCTCTTACTTGTCTAGTATGTGGTAGACAGTGAGTTCTCTCTCTTACTTGTCTAGTATGTGGTAGACAGTGAGTTCTCTCTCTTACTTGTCTAGTATGTGGTAGACAGTGAGTTCCCTCTCTTACTTGTCTAGTATGTGGTAGACAGTACGTTCTCTCTCTTACTTGTCTAGTATGTGGTAGACAGTGAGTTCTCTCTCTTACTTGTCTAGTATGTGGTAGACAGTGAGTTCCCTCTCTTACTTGTCTAGTCTGTGGTAGACAGTGAGTTCCCTCTCTTACTTGTCTAGTATGTGGTAGACAGTGAGTTCTATCTCTTACTTGTCTAGTATGTGGTAGACAGTGAGTTCCCTCTCTTACTTGTCTAGTATGTGGTAGACAGCGAGTTCCCTCTCTTACTTGTCTAGTATGTGGTAGACTGTGAGTTGCAGCGGTCTGGCTTTGAAAAGCAGCAACGGAGTGAGTGTGTTGAGCAGGGTCTGCAGCGCCTCAGGTAGGCTTGTCTTCTGGTCTGCCACGAACCGCGCTGGCAAGGAATTATGGGTAAGCTGCTGCAGCGGGATGTAGGTCAGAGCCACGCCCACAGACCGCAGGACAGCCAATGGGAACAGTGGATCGTCTGGCTCCGTGAAGGCCTCTACAGAAGGGGAGAAAGGACAAAAAGGGTTTAAATGAGACTGAAAATGTCTTGTAAGGATGTAGGTTATTAGTAAAGGACTAGTATGGATGGGATACTGCTTCATAATGACAGTCTAACTCCCACAACACCACCACCACCAACACCACCACCACCACCAACACCACCACCACCCACTGACCCCCCCACCACCACCACACACTGACCCCCCCACCACACAACAGCACCCTGACCCCCCCCCCCCACCACCACACCCTGACCCCCCCCCCACCACCACACACTGACCCCCCCCCACCACCACACACTAACCCCCCCCACCACCACACACTGACCCCCCCCCCACCACCACACACTAACCCCCCCACCACACAACAGCACCCTGACCCCCCCCCACCACCACACACTGACCCCCCCACCACCACACACTGACCCCCCCCACCACACAACAGCACCCTGACCCCCCCCCCCCCCCCCACCACACACTGACCCCCCCCACCACCACACCCTGACCCCCCCCCCCCCCACCACCACACACTGACCCCCCCCCCACCACCACACACTAACCCCCCCCACCACACAACAGCACCCTGACCCCCCCCCCACCACCACACACTGACCCCCCCACCACCACACACTGACCCCCCCCACCACCACACACTGACCCCCCCCCCCACCACACACTGACCCCCCCACCACACAACAGCACCCTGACCCCCCCCCCCCACCACCACACACTGACCCCCCCCCACCACCACACACTGACCCCCCCCACCACACAACAGCAACCTGACCCCCCCCCCCCACCACCACACACTGACCCCCCCACCACCACACACTGACCCCCCCACCACCACACAACTGCACCCTCCCCCCACCACACAACAGCACCCTGACCCCCCCACCAACACACTGACCCCCCCACCACCACACCCTGACCCCCCCCACCACACAACAGCACCCTGACCCCCCCCCCCCCCCCCCACCACCACACACTGACCCCCCCACCACCACACACTGACCCCCCCCACCACCACACATTGACCCCCCCCACCACACAACAGCACCCTGACCCCCCCAACACCACATACACACTCTGACCCCCACCACCACACCCTGACCCCCCCCCCCCCCCCCCACACCCACCACACCCTGACCCCCCCCATCCCTACCAGTG
The DNA here is from genome assembly GCF_964263955.1 of Coregonus lavaretus. Lineage (NCBI taxonomy): Eukaryota > Metazoa > Chordata > Actinopteri > Salmoniformes > Salmonidae > Coregonus > Coregonus lavaretus. The sequence continues at coordinate 44,225,578 of NC_140011.1, read as the reverse complement.
ATTTTTCCAGGCAGGGGCAGCATCAGGCTGTATATCCCCTCTATGAAGAAGTCGTTCCACTCTGCGGTCAGCTCTGAGGGCAGTAGGTCAGCCACACCAGGCAGGGGCGCTGTGAAGAACTGGTTCAGCTGCACGACCAGCTCACAGATCTCACACACTAACAACTGCACCCAGGGGTTCCACAGACACCCCACGTTATCACTGGAAGTCTGGAGAGAGAGAGAGAGAGAGAGAGAGAGACAGAGAGAGACAGAGACAGAGAGAGGGAGCCAGAGAGAGAGGGAGACAGAGAGAGAGAGAGAGAGAGACAGAAAGAGAGCGAGAGAGAGACAGAAAGAGAGCGAGAGAGCGAGAGAGCGAGAGAGAGAGAGAGAGAGGAGTGAGTTGAGAGGCTGTAAAATGAAACGTGTCTGGAACCTTGGTGTGACGCTGGACAACACCCTGTCGTTCTCTGCAAACATTAAAGCAGTGACTCGCTCCTGCAGGTACATCCATAGAGTAAGACCTTTCATCACACAGGAAGCCTGGTGTTCAACCTTCCCCAGTTCTCCCATGTCACCCGGTTCCGCTGCACACTCCACTGGCTTCCAGTCGAAGCTCACATCCACTACAAGACCACAGGAAGCCTGGTGTTCAACCTTCCCCAGAATTTGCCAATCTTGGTGTTCTCTGGCAAATGCCAAACGTCCTGCACGGTGTTGGGCTGTAAGCACAACCCCCACCTGTGGACGTCGGGCCCTCATACCACCCTCATGGAGTCTGTTTCTGACCGTTTGAGCAGACACATGCACATTTGTGGCCTGCTGGAGGTCATTTTGCAGGGCTCTGGCAGTGCTCCTCCTGCTCCTCCTTGCACAAAGGCGGAGGTAGCGGTCCTGCTGCTGGGTTGTTGCCCTCCTACGGCCTCCTCCACGTCTCCTGATGTACTGGCCTGTCTCCTGGTAGCGCCTCCATGCTCTGGACACTACGCTGACAGACACAGCAAACCTTCTTGCCACAGCTCGCATTGATGTGCCATCCTGGATGAGCTGCACTACCTGAGCCACTTGTGTGGGTTGTAGACTTCGTCTCATGCTACCACTAGAGTGAAAGCACCGCCAGCATTCAAAAGTGAAATGAGAAGTGGTCTGTGGTCACCACCTGCAAAACCAGTCCTTTATTGGGGGTGTCTTGCTAATTGCCTATAATTTCCACCTGTTGTCTATTCCATTTGAACAACAGCATGTGACATTTATTGTCAATCAGTGTTGCTTCCTAAGTGGACAGTTTTATTTCACAGAAGTGTGATTGACTTGGAGTTACATTGTGTTGTTTAAGTGTTCCCTTAATTTTTTTGAGCAGTGTACTTACTTTGACTGTGAAATGTGGTAGTCCCACCTAGCTATTTTAAGATGAATTCACTAACTGTAAGTCGCTCTGGATAAGAGCGTCTGTTAAATGACCGGAATGTGATGAGGATGGGGGATATGTAGGGCCTGGAGTATTTGCTGGTCAATGGTCACATGGTCTGGGCAGCCATCTTACCTCTAGCCAGGCAAGCATGGAGCAGAGCAGGAAGTCCCACTGGCTACCCCCGAGGATTGTGGGAGAATGAGTCACCAGCCGTGACAGGAAACGTATCATCTCCACGGTGAGAGACAGCTGGGCCGCGGTCGTCTTGGACAGGTCACTGGAACACAGAGGGTAAAGGGTTTTAACAGGTCACTAGAACACAGAGGGTAAAGGGTTTTAACAGGTCACTGGAACACAGAGGGTAAAGGGTTTTAACAGGTCACTGGAACACAGAGGGTAAAGGGTTTTAACAGGTCACTAGAACACAGAGGGTAAAGGGTTTTAACAGGTCACTGGAACACAGAGGGTAAAGGCTTTTAACAGGTCACTGGAACACAGAGGGTAAAGGGTTTTAACAGGTCACTGGAACACAGAGGGTAAAGGCTTTTAACAGGTCACTGGAACACAGAGGGTAAAGGGTTTTAACAGGTCACTGGAACACAGAGGGTAAAGGGTTTTAACAGGTCACTGGATCACAGAGGGTAAAGGGTTTTAACAGGTCACTGGAACACAGAGGGTAAAGGGTTTTAACAGATCACTGGAACACAGAGGGTAAAGGGTTTTAACAGGTCACTGGAACACAGAGGGTAAAGGGTTTTAACAGGTCACTGGAACACAGAGGGTAAAGGGTTTTAACAGGTCACTGGAACACAGAGGGTAAAGGGTTTTAACAGGTCACTGGAACACAGAGGGTAAAGGGTTTTAACAGGTCACTGGAACACAGAGGGTAAAGGGTTTTAACAGGTCACTGGAACACAGAGGGTAAAGGGTTTTAACAGGTCACTGGAACACAGAGGGTAAAGGGTTTTAACAGGTCACTGGAACACAGAGGGTAAAGGGTTTTAACAGGTCACTGGAACACAGAGGGTAAAGGGTTTTAACAGGTCACTGGAACACAGAGGGTAAAGGGTTTTAACAGGTCACTGGAACACAGAGGGTAAAGGGTTTTAACAGGTCACTGGAACACAGAGGGTAAAGGGTTTTAACAGGTCACTGGAACACAGAGGGTAAAGGGTTTTAACAGGTCACTGGATCACAGAGGGTAAAGGGTTTTAACAGGTCACTGGAACACAGAGGGTAAAGGGTTTTAACAGATCACTGGAACACAGAGGGTAAAGGGTTTTAACAGGTCACTGGAACACAGAGGGTAAAGGCTTTTAACAGGTCACTGGAACACAGAGGGTAAAGGCTTTTAACAGGTCACTGGAACACAGAGGGTAAAGGGTTTTAACAGGTCACTGGAACACAGAGGGTAAAGGGTTTTAACAGGTCACTGGAACACAGAGGGTAAAGGGTTTTAACAGGTCACTGGAACACAGAGGGTAAAGGGTTTTAACAGGTCACTGGAACACAGAGGGTAAAGGGTTTTAACAGGTCACTGGAACACAGAGGGTAAAGGGTTTTAACAGGTCACTGGAACACAGAGGGTAAAGGGTTTTAACAGGTCACTGGAACACAGAGGGTAAAGGGTTTTAACAGATCACTGGAACACAGAGGGTAAAGGTTTTAACAGGTCACTGGATCACAGAGGGTAAAGGGTTTTAACAGGTCACTGGAACACAGAGGGTAAAGGGTTTTAACAGGTCACTGGATCACAGAGGGTAAAGGGTTTTAACAGGTCACTGGAACACAGAGGGTAAAGGGTTTTAACAGATCACTGGAACACAGAGGGTAAAGGTTTTAACAGGTCACTGGATCACAGAGGGTAAAGGGTTTTAACAGGTCACTGGATCACAGAGGGTAAAGGGTTTTAACAGATCACTGGAACACAGAGGGTAAAGGGTTTTAACAGGTCACTGGAACACAGAGGGTAAAGGGTTTTAACAGGTCACTGGAACACAGAGGGTAAAGGCTTTTAACAGGTCACTGGAACACAGAGGGTAAAGGGTTTTAACAGGTCACTGGAACACAGAGGGTAAAGGGTTTTAACAGGTCACTGGAACACAGA